>NC_036863.1:31307567-31340413 GCF_002910315.2 Salvelinus sp. IW2-2015 | reverse complement strand
AGGACTGATGGGCAGCCTCGGACTTGAGGGGCAGCTCCCGGACTTGAAGGGGGCAGCTCCTGACTGAAGGGCGGCTCTGGGGCTCCTGCACTGACGGGCGGCTCTGGTGGCTCCTGACTGATGGGCGGCTCTGGCGCTCCTGACTGACGGGCGGCTCTGGCGGCTTCCTGACTGACGGGCGGCTCTGCGGCTCCTGGAGCTGGACGGGCGGCTCAGGGCGGCGCTGGACGACCCGGCGGCTCGAGGCGCGCTTGGAAGCAGAACGTGCCGGCTCATGCGGCGCTGGACTTATCCATTTTAATAGAATACTTTAAACAACGAACAAAAACAATAAACCGACAAAATGAACGAAGACGAAACAGTCCCGTAACGTGAACACAGAACACAGAAACACAGTAACAGGAACAATCACCCACAACCCATAAAGACAAAACAGGCTACCTAAATATGGCTCCCAATCAGAGACAACGACTAACACCTGCCTCTGATTGAGAACCATATCAGGCCAAACACATAGAAACAGTCAAACTAGACATACAACATAGAATGCCCACTCATATCACACCCTGACCAAACAAAACATAGAAACAAACAATGCAAACTATGGTCAGGGCGTGACAGTGATTCCTAAAAGATTTGTCCAGAGATTTGGTCAACTCAATATATTAATAACTTAACAGTATATGCATTGATTTTAATTTGACTCAATTGATCTCAAAACCCACATTGCTAAATGTGAAAAATCCTGTTAACTCTTCATTGATTGATTTAATTCTTACTAATAACCCCCATAAATATTTGTCTCGTGGAGTATTTGCATATGATCTCAGTGATCATTGTCCCATTGTATGTATTAGAGATACAAAACAGCAAAATACTAATCATCATTTAATTAAGAAGATACATATTAAAAAGTTTGTTGAACTGATTTAGCCACTATTTCCTGTATTCCTGAKCCTGAGTTGGCTCTAGAAAATATATCTTCCATATTTATTCATCCGGCAGATAAACACGCCCCTTTGAAACAATTCAGAGTCAAAGATAGATCGAACCCTTGGTTTTCTTCTGAATTTTCTGAGCTCATTCAGAGGAGAAATCAGGCCTGATTTTCTGTCCAGCGCCGCCTGAGCCATAGCAAGAAAAACTGACTGTAGTGGACTGGCAATCTTTCAGACAATTAAGAAAGGGAAAGGGAAAGGGGGATACCTAGTCAGTTGTACAATTGAATGCCTTCAACTGAAATGCGTCTTCCGCCTTAATCGACATCCACGTCTTCGGCGCCCGGGGAACAGTGGTTTAACTGCCTTGCTTAGGGGCAGAACGACAGATTTTTACCTTGTCAGCTCGGGGATTCGATCCAGCAACCTTTCGGTTACAGGCCCAACGCTCTAAACAGATGTTAAAAATTTTGGAAAACAGTAAATGCACTTTAATGTCCAAATTCTTCTTCTTCCCTGCCTAAGCAAGTTCTGTCTGACTCTGGCATCACAACTGAGAAGAATGTTATAAGTGTTGCTTTTAATCATTGTTTTATCTCTGCAGGCTTTTTTATTTTTATTTTYTCAGTCAATCAACTGCTCTTCCCTCTGCCAGCCTCTAGCTGACTCCATGGTTAACCTGTCAACTTCTAGCGAATCTCTGTTTTTATTTCAACAATTTACTATATGTGATGTGCTAGATGCGGGAGCTGATATGCTTGATCCATTTTGCAGCTCTCTGCCTCCCTTATTGCTGAATCATTAACCCATATATTTAACCTGACGATTATATCTGGTACTATCGCCAAGGTTTGGAAGGTGGCCCGTGTACTCCCCCTTCACAAAGAAAAGGTGGTGACCCTTGTGTCCTAAATAATTATTGGCCTATTTCTAAACGTTCTTGCCTAGCTAAAATATTTGTATTCTTGATTAATTCTCAGCTAAGAACTTTCTTATCTTTAAAATGTAATCTAAATGTACATCAGTCAGGTTGTAGACCAGGTCATAGCCCTATCTCTGTTGCATCCTTAGTTATTGTCACATGGAATGATGCTGGAGAGACGAAGCAGGTACAGGGAGTCAAACATTTAATAAATAACGGACATGGAACGAGACAGGAACAGCGTCAGCAAACAAGTAACACAAACAAAAGTAAATCAATGCAGAAGCGGGGAACAGAGCTGGGGAACTGACAAATATAGGGGAGGTAATAACAGGTGAGTCCAATATCGCTGATGCATGTGACGAGGGAAGGCAGGTGTGCGTAATGGATGATAAGAGTGCGTGATGCAGGGCAGCCTGGTGCCCTTAAGCGCTGGGAGGGGGGGAGTGGGAGCAGACGTGACAGTACCCCCCCCTCCCCCCTCTTGGGGCGCCACCCAGAGTCTCACCTGGGCGAACCGGCTGAGACCTGGGCGCTGGGCAAGCCGGTTGGGGCGTGGGAGCCCAACGAACCGGCTGAGGTAAGATGCCTGTCAATCCCGCTGCAGAGAGGGAGCCTGAAGATCCGGTGGAGTGTGACGTGCGCATGGGAAGCTGCCGACCAACCGAGGCAAAGAAACCTCTCGAGCCAGCCAGGGCGTGAAAGCTTGACGGGCTGCCTTAGGCACCCCCGGTTCCATCGGCTGCGGAATCCACCCCAATGTCACCAACAAAACAAAAAACAAACAAAAAAAACTCCTGACCGGCTGGGGCGAACAAGAACTGACGATCCGGCTGAGGCCCAACGTGGATGGGCGCCACCAGAGCCAACCGGGGCAAGGAAACCTCTCGAGCCAGCTTAGGGTGTGGAAGCCCGACGAGCTGGCTAGGCACCCCCGGTTCCATCGGTGGCGACCCAGAGCCGATGACACCATACCAACCGGAACACCAGTACTCCCCGATGCTTTGTGTGTTGGCTTCTGCATTTTGTCACATGGAATGACGCTGGAGAGACGAAGCAGGCACGGGGAGTCAAACATTTAATAAAGAACGGACATGGAACGAGACAGGAACAGCGTCAGCAAACAAGTAACACAAACAAAAGTAAATTAATGCAGAAGCGGGGAACAGAGCTGGGGAACTGACAAATATAGGGGAGGTAATAACAGGGGATGAGTGAGTCCAGGTGAGTCCAATATCGCTGATGCGCGTGACGAYGGAAGGCAGGTGTGCGTAATGGATGATAAGAGTGTGTGATGCAGGGCAGCCTGGCGCCCTCTGCGGGAGCAGACGTGACAGTTATAAATTATGAAGTTAACTGTATGGATAAAAGGCTACATTGTGCTGTTCTCTTCATTGATCTGTCAAAGGCTTTAGATACTGTTGATCACTCACTGCTAATTCAAAGGCTTTTCTCAATTGGCCTAGGCTCTATTTGAACTACATTCTGCCTTCACTGTATACAGAAAACTTTAATGACCTGAAATTAGTACTGAATGCAGGTAATACTAAGTATATGTTGTTCTCTAAAAATAAGTCTGATTTAAGCATACTGTACTTTGGATGGTGTCCATACAGTGCATTTAGAAAGTGTTCAGACCCTTTGACTTTATCCACATTTCTTGTTACGTTAAAGCCTTATTCTAAATTTGATTACATGTATAAAAAATTTAAAACTGAAATATCACATTTACATAAATATTCAGACCCTTTACTCAGTACTTTGTTGAAGCACCTTTGGCAGCGATTACAGCCTTGAGTCTTCAGGAAAAGGACGCTWCAAGCTTGGCACACTGTATTTGGGGAGTTTCTCCCATTCTTCTCTGCAGATCCTCTCAAGCTCTGTCAGGTTGGATTGGGAGCGACGCTCCACAACTATTTTCAGGTCTGTCCAGAGATGCCACTCATGCATTGTCTTGGCTGTGTGCTTAGGGTTGTTGTCCTGTTGGAAGGTGCACATTCACCCCAACCTGAAGTCCTGAGTGCTCTGGAGCAGATTTTCATCAAGGATCTCTCTGTACTTTGCTCCGTTCATCTTTCCCCCGATCCTGACTAGTATTCCAGTCTCGGCCGCTGAAAAACATCCCCACAGCATGATGCTGCCACCACCATGCATCAAGGTAAGGATGGTGCCAGGTTACCTCCAGACGTGACGCTTGGCATTCAGGCAAAAGAGTTGAATCTTGATTTCATCAGACCAGAGTGACCATCGGGAACTCTGGAGCTCTGTCAGAGTGACCATTGGGTTCTTCTCCCCCGATTGCTCAGTTTAGCCAGGCAGCCAGCTCTAGGAAGAGTCTTGGTGGTTCGAAACTTCTTCCATTTAAGAATGATGGAGGCCACTGTGTTCTTGGGGACCTTCAATGCTGAAGAAATGTTTTGGTACCCTTCCCCAGATCTGTGCCTCGACACAATCCTGTCTCGGAGCTCTACTGACAATTCCTTCGACCTCATGGCTTGACTTTTGCTCTGACATGCACTGTCAACTGTGGGACCTTATATAGACAGATCTGTGCCTTTCCAAATCATGTCCAATCAATTGAATTTACCACAGGTGGACTTCAGTCAAGTTGTAGAAACATCTCAAGAATGATTAATGGAAACAGGATGCACCTGAGCTCAATTTTGAGTCTCATAGCAATGGTTCTGAATACTTATGTAAATAAGGTATTTCTGTTTTTTGTTTTTTWAATAAATTTGCAAACATTTCTAAAAACCTGTTTTTCCTTTGTCATTATGGGGTATTGCATGTATATTGATGAGGAATCATATTTATTTAATCCATTTTAGAATAAGGCTGTAACATAACAAAATGTGGAAAAAGTAAATGGGTCTGAATACTTTCCGAATGCACTGTATATACAGTACCAGCCAAAAGTTTGGACACACGTTCTCATTCAAGATTTTTTCTTTACTTTTACTATTTTCTACATTGTAGAATAATAGTGAAGATATCAAAACTATAAAATAACACATATGGAATCATGTAGTAACCAAAAAAGTCTGAAACAAATCAAAATATACTTTATTTTAGATTCTTCAAAGTAGCCACCCTTTGCCTTGATGACAGCTTTGCACACTCGTTTTCACTACACCCGCAGTAACATCTGCTAAATATGTGTATATGACCAATTAAATTGTATTTTATTTGGCACTGTATATCGTGTCCACGCTTACAAATATCTGGATAGTACTGTATATTGTTGAGTTAGTTAAACTCTCTTGGGTAGGGAGCAGTATTTTCACATCCGGATGAAAAGCGTGCCCAGAGTAAACTGCCTGCTACTCAGGCCCAGATCCTAGGATATGCATATTATTAGTAGATTTGGATATAAAACACTCTGAAGTTTCTAAAACTGTTTGAATGATGTCTGTGAGTATAACATAACTCATATGGCAGGCAAAAACCTGAGAAAAAATCCAACCAGGAAGTGGGAAATCTGAGGTTTGTAGGTTTTCAACTCTTTGCTTTTCCAAMATACAGTGGAGATGGGGTCATGTTGCACTTCCTAAGGCTTCCACTAGATGTCAACAGCCTTTAGAACCTTGTTTGATGCTTCTACTGTGAAGTGAAGTGGGGGCAAATGAGAGGGGATTGAGTAAGGTCTCTCCCAGAGTGCCACGAGCTGACCATGCGCGTTCATGTGAGAGTTAGCTTGAGTTCATTGCATTTCTGAAGACAAAGGAATTCTCCGGTTGGAACATTATTGAAGATTTATGTTAAAAACATCCTAAAGATTGGTTCTATACTTCATTTGACATGTTTCTACGGACTGTAATATTACTTTTTGGACTTTTCGTCCYTACTTTCCGCTGGACTTGCACGCGCGTCGTGAGCTTAGATTGTGTACTGAACGCAAAACAACAAGGAGGAATTTGGACATAAATGATTGACATTATCGAAAAGAAAAAAAAAATACATTTATTGTGGAACTGGGATTCCTGGGAGTGCATTCTGATGAAGATCATCAAAGGTAAGTGAATATTTCGAATGCTATTTCTGACTTCTGTTGACTCCAACATGGCGGATATCTCTTTGGGTTGATTTGTCGTCTGAGCGCCGTACTCAGATTATTGCATGGTTTGCTTTTTCCGTAAAGTTTTTTTTAAATCAGCGGTTGCATTAAGGAGAAGTGGATCTAAAATTCCATGTATAACACTTGTATTTTCATCAACATTTATGATGACTATTTCGGTAAATTGATGTGGCTCTCTGCAAAATCACAGGATGTTTTGGAACTACTGAACATAACGCACCAATGTAAACTCAGATTTTTGGATATAAATATGAACTTTACCGAACAAAACATACATGTATTGTGTAACATGAAGTTCTATGAGTGTCATCTGATGAAGATCATCAAAGGTTAGTGATTAATTTTATCTATATTTCTGCTTTTTGTGACTCCTCTCTTTGGCTGGAAAAATGGCTGTGTTTTTCTGTGACTTGGCTCTGACCTAACATAATCGTTTGGTTTGCTTTCGTCGTAAAGCCTTTTTGAAATCGGACACTGTGGCTGGATTGACAACAAGTGTATTTTTAAAATGGTGTAAAATACATGTATGTTTGAGGAATTTTTATTATGGGATTTCTGTTGTTTTGAATTTGYCGCCCTGCAGTTTCACTGGTTGTTGACGAGGTGAGACGCTACCGTTCCACATATCCTAGAGAGGTTTTTAAGAAGCTGAGAATAAAAATGGGCTTCTTTGAAAGAAACAGATCCTGCCTCTCGCTAAATAGTAGAAAGCAGATTATTTAGTCAACGTTCCTATCGCTCCTAGACTATGGCAACATCATCTATATGAATGTAGCGCACTGCACTTTATTACGGGAGACAATTTTAGTACTCATCACTGCATTCTCAAACAGAAAGTTGGATGGCTGGCTTTGATGTCACGTACATTACTATGTTTTCATTTATAAAGTCCTTTTACATAAAGCCCCACTGCACCTAACATCATAACTAAACTTTAGACATACGAGTTACCACACTCTGGAAATTCCTTTGGTCTTTACTGAGTTAGGTAAATCAGCTTTTAGTTTTCATTCACCTTATTTATGGAACAATCTTCAAAATGTTCTTAAATGTGATGTTCTGGTGCAACTAGGGCAATTCAGAAAGCTGATTGAGCAACTTAATACTGATGAATTTGTTTGTATTTTAGGACCGCGTTTTACTTTCTTTCTTTGTATTTATATGTGATGTGTGTATGTTCTGTAATTGTTAGGGGTGTGTACGGGAGGCGGAGTCAGGTGCAGGAGAGCAGAGTGTAGTAAACAGGCGCACTTTAATTACGGTCCAAAAATGACAGCARATAAAAACATAAACGTGCCAAAAACACAGAACATAACAAAAGTATGGTGCCTGACAATATCCACATAACAATAAACAATTACACACAAAGACATGGAGGGGAACAGAGGACTAAATACATGCAGTGATTATGGAATGAAAACCAGGTGTGTATGGAACAAGACAAAACAAATGGATATATGAGAAATGGAGCGGCGATGGCTAAAAAGCCAGTGACGTCGATCGCCGAACGCCGCCTCGAACAAGGAGAGGAGCCGACTTCGGCGGAAGTCGTGACAGTAATTTATGTAATTCAGGGCTCCCTGATAAAATAAAGGTTAAATTAAAATTTTAAAAASCTAATTTGTCCTATTTAGTTAGCTTGCTGTTGCTAGCTGGCCTTAATCAATATCCACGTCTTTGGCACCCAGGGAACAGTGGGTTAACTGCCATGCTCCTGGGGCAGAAAAACAGATTTTTACCTTGTCAGCTCGGGGATTCAATCCAGCAACCTTCCGGTTACTGGCCCAACGCTCTAACCACTAGGCTACCTGCCACCCGAGGAAGCTCTAACCACTAGGCTACTTGCAGAGCGTTCTAAGCCACAAATAAAAGCAGGTAGCCAGTCACTAAAAAAAGGGGGYGAAAAGGATTTAAATATAAAAATCTATACAAAAATAAGACCCATAAATATCAAAAATAAGAAACAAAGACAAATAGAAACAAATTGTATTATATAAACACAAATAAAAAAGATAATCAAATTATTACACTATTACCCTATTGCTAACAAAAAACACACAAATAAAACTAAATTGCACAAATCCTATATCACTCAAATACACAAATAGAATAACACACTTATAAAGAAGAGAACCTGATTATTCCACGATTCCACTATACTACAGAAACACACAAACTAAATTGCACAACTACATTAGTA
Organism: Salvelinus sp. IW2-2015; assembly: GCF_002910315.2. Classification (NCBI taxonomy): domain Eukaryota; kingdom Metazoa; phylum Chordata; class Actinopteri; order Salmoniformes; family Salmonidae; genus Salvelinus; species Salvelinus sp. IW2-2015. The sequence goes on along the minus strand of NC_036863.1, from coordinate 31,332,278 downwards.
CTGTACAAAGTTAGAGGTGCGCTATTTGATAGATTCCCCCGCTCCCCCTTCCTCGGACTTCCAGTGGGGAGACCTGAGGTCAACCTACCCCCGCCCCCCTCCCCATCTCGTACTTCTGAGTGGGAGACCTTCCCAGACAGTAGCCTACCTAGCTCACAAACTAGAATCAGGGTGCCCACTCTGACAAGGTTAATTGACCCACAGTCCCACACGGTGACATGATATCATTGACGTGACGTGCAAATGAGCGATAGAAAACCGATTGTGCAAATGTCACCATTCCGAATATTATTATTATTTGTAATTTTTTAATATAAATGTTTTTGTGCGGGCGCCCTGTGCCGCCCCCGGCAAGATGCCACCCTGGGCGGCTGCCCATGTCGCCTATACTTAAATCCGCCACTGAGTGTAGGTGCAATGTTTGAATCAGCATGTTAGACCGCTGTGCCACTCGGGGTCCCGAGTGTAGTGCACATGTGACAAACTCTTTCCATGGAGGGCTGAGTGTTTGCAGGTTTTTAGCTCCTTCCTTGTACTTGATTGATAAATTAAGGTCACTAATTAGTAAAGAACTCCCCTCATCTACGAAGTAAAATGCATTCATAGCCCTTGACTTTTTAAAAATGTTGCTATGTTACAGACTGAATTTAAAATTACATTGAGATTTTGTGTCACTGGCCTACGAACAATACCCCATAATGTCAAAGGGGAATTATGTTTTTAGAAATATTTGTACAAATTCATAACAAATGAAAAGCTGAAATGTCTTGAGTCAATAAGTATTCAACCCCTTTGTTATGGCAAGCATGAATAAATTCAGGAGTAAAAATTGCTTAACAGGTCACATGATAAGTTGCATGGACTCACTCGGTGTGCAATAATAGTGTTTAAGATGATGATTTTTTTAATGACTACCTCATCTCTGTACCCCACACAATTATCTTTAATAAGACCAGGGAGGTTTCCCAATGCCTCACAAAGGGCACCTATTGGTAAATAGGTCCAAAAAAATGCAGACATTGAATATCCCTTTGAGCATTGGGAAAATTATGAATTCAACTTTGGATAGTATAACTAACTCAGTTGCCGGAGAGGAAGGAAACCACTCAAGGATTTCACCATGAGGCCAATGGTGACTTTAAAACAGTTACATAGTTTAATGGCTGTGATAGGAGAAAACTGAGGATGGATTAACAGCATACTCCACAATACTAAATGACAGAGTGAAAAGAAGGAAGCCTGTACAGAATAAAAAATATTCCAAGACATGCATCCGGTGTGCAATAAGGCACTTAAGTAAAACGGAAAAAATGTGTGTCCTTTATGTCCTGAATACAAATCCAACACAACACATCATTGAGTACCACTTCATATTTTCAAGTATTGTGGTGGCTGCATCATGTTATGGGTATGCTTGTCATTGGCAAGGGAGTTTTTAGGGTAAAAAGAAATTAATGGAGAAAAGAATGGAGAATGGAGCTAAGCACAGCCAAAATCTTGGAGGAAAACCTGGTTAGTCCGCTTTTCAACAGACACTGGGAGACAAATTCACCTTTCAGCAGGACAATAACCTAAAACACAAGGCCAAATATACACTGGAGATGCTTACCAAGACGACATTGAATGTTCCTGAGTGGCTTAGTTACAATTTTGACTTAAATCGACTTGAAAATGTCTGCCTAGCAATGATCGACAACCAACATTACATATTTTTTTTAAAGAATACTTTGCAAGTATTGTACAATCCATGTGTGCAAAGCTTACCCAGAAAGACTCACAGCTCTAACCGCTGCCAAAGGTGATTCTAACATCTATTGACTCTCTGTATTTCATTTTCAATAAATGTTCAAACATTTGTAAAATTATGTTTTCACTTTGTCATTATGGGGTATTGTGTGTCGACGGGTGAGAGAAAAAAATGTCATCCCCTTGGAATTCAGGCTGTACTGTAACACAACAAAATGTGGAAAAAGGGAAGGGGTCTGAATATTTTCCGAATGCGCTGTAAGTCAAGGGTTATGAATACTTTCTGAAGGCACTTTATGTAACCCCTGTGTGTTTTTTGTGTGATGTGATGAACGTATTGTAAATGCCTGTTTGATGGGAAACAACGTCCAGTATCATGTCTCATTGCCAGAGACATGATGCCCCCTTTACAGAGTGGTTTTTGTCTTTAGGGATGCCGTCCCAGTCCCATCACCAAGAGCAGCGCTGATCCAGAGCCTAACGTCCCAGAGTGCAGAGTTTGTGATGGAAGAGCACGTGCAGCTCAGCACTGGACTGCAGACCCAGGAGAGACACTTGTTCCTCTTCAGTGACACACTCATCATCGCTAAATCAAAGTTAGTCCTCAGCATATAAAAATAATGTTCACTTACTGAACAAGATGAATAGAGTAGATGAGAACTAACAATGACTTAATAGAAGTTATCATTTTCTCCATTATGTAAATTGTACAGATTTATCTTAGGACGAGAGGGGCACTTTAACAAAATGAAAATATAATGTGGAATTGATGATTGCAATTACTGTTGTATTTGTCCTGATAGATTGCTGATATCATTGTATTTACCTGTTGTCTTGCAGGTCTTCCACAAGCCGCAAACGGAAGGAGAGAGTGAGGCTGTGTGAGATGTGGTTGGCTTCCTGCACGGAAGAGGTTGCAGAGAGAAAACTGTGCTCAAAGAACTCCTTTGTCATTGGCTGGCCTACCACCAATTACGTGGTAACTCTCAGGTAGGCTACTCCAATCTAATCATTTTTGGTTAGTACTTGACATTTAATTAAATTCCTATTTTGGGAAATAAATATGACATTTGTTTTCCCTATCAGTTCATCGGAGTCAAAGGAGAAGTGGCTTTCCACTTTACAATGGTAAGGAAATACTCACAAAACCCAGATGTACAATATAGAAAATGATTTCTGAAATTAAATGTATAGGATTATGTACTGTACCTATCTGATGCATGCACATTAGCACTAATATATGCCACATGTGCTATTTGGCACAGGCACATCACAAAATCCAAGGAAGTGGAATATCTCAGTAATCTCACCATGAAGGTTCTTCTCATGGACATTGGAAATAGTGCAATGGTAAGAGAATTCACTCATCTACAACTACTGCTACCTCTCGGAAGCTTATTGATTATTTTCCCCAAATGTTCACATTCTAAATGAAATATGATTACATGTATGACTATTTCTAGTTAACATAACATTTATTCAAGTAACCTCAGAAAATATTTTCCAATTTTATAAGATTATGAAGGAATTATTTGTGTTTTAATCTAGACGACTGTGAATGTGGACAATACATGTGACGTTGACAAAGTCATCAGGATCCTCACCCAACAATTTAGACTCACTGTGAGTTGTTGCCACCAATTTCTGTGTTCATTATGTCTTTGTTCTATTATTAGAAGTAATCCAAATGTTTTGTTTGGATTATGTATTGACAAACATTTTACTATAATTATAGAGTAATATATCATTATTATTATTATTACTATTACCAAGCTCTGCAATATTACACCTGTTGTAAAAAAAAAAAATTATGTTTACTCTTTAGAATTTAGATCAAATTCTGCTACCACTAGCCTACATGTTTACTCATAGATCTTTAGAAAAGACAGGAAGAGTATCAGAAAAGGAACACAAGGATCATTGACAACATTTTATGCTTTACAATGGCATTTCCTGTCTCTGACCATGCCTGGGCTTATAGATTACTCCGAGTTTCCTTTCTTCATCCTAAACATAATTTTTCTACTCCCATAGGGGAGACCCACTGACTACCGCCTCTGGGTAGTCTCAGGGAGAGAGGAAGCCCCATATCCTCTTATCGGTGAGGAAATGTGATAGTACTATCACTATGCACTGAAACACGCCTCCAAAAACAGTCAGGATGAAGACACACTTGGCTTGGATTTTAGACCATAGTTTCTGTCTAGTCAAAGGATTACCCAAACTAATATTTCAGTCGGGCAGGTTCTGTCTGTACTCATCTTGGTGTGTTCACATGGAGTGTTTGTGACTTGAAACTGTAATCTTGCGACCTGGCTACAGGAGCCTCTCACAAAGCCAAGGCATATTAGGAATCCTGGGGATCGGAAGAGGGATTCGTGAGGGCCTTTGTGTGTCTGGAATTAACAACTATTCTGTCTAAAGGGCAGATACCTATTTTTCTCAAGTCAATGCTGGTAGAAAAATATATAATTTAGTCAATGCTCATTTTTATATTTTAGCAGACACTCTTATCCAGAGCGACTTACATGTATACATTTTCATACTGGTGCCCTGTGGGAATCAAACCCACAACCCTGGCGTTGCAAGCACCATGCTCTACCAACTGAGATACACTGGGAAAAATAGACCCTGGGAAATGTAGGTGATCTCAGTTTGAAAAATGTTTGCTTAGGACTGGTACTACAAGCATTTTTATCTAACATTTGCTTTGTCTTTAAGCCCATGTAATTATAAGGAGGTTGTGATTCATCATGTATCTCCCATATAATTTAATCACTCCTTTCGATTTGTTGGGTTTATTTGAACAGATAGTAAGCTAATGACAGATTACCAGGAAAGATAAAATGATAATGGTCACAGAGCAGTATAAGCCGGATTCAGTCCTACCGTGACAGCGTTATGTACATGTACCAGGAGCAGCAGCACTAACCACTTGACTATCCTGGTCACATCATCATTCATTCATGATTATAAACTGGGTGATTCAAGCCCTGAATGCTGATTGGCTGACATTCCCGTATACCACGGGTATGACAAAACATTTATTTTTACTGCTCTAATTACGTTAGTAACCAGTTTATAATGGCAATAAGGCACCTCGAGGGTTTGTAGTATATGGCCAATATACCACGGCTAAGGGCTGTATCCAGGCACTCCGCGTTGCGTCGTGGKTAAGAACAACCCTTAGCCGTGGTATATTGGCCATTACCACACCCCTTTGTGCCTTATTCCTTAACTAAACAGAAATGGTAGCAGCAGGGAGTGAATGCATTTTCCAATTCTATACAACAAAAAAACTGATCTACACGTGTCGTGTCTGACAGGTCATGAGCATCCCTTCAGTATTATCCTGAACTCCTTGAGGGAAATGGACTGCCAAGCCTCGGCAGTCACCAACAACATTCTGACTGTAGATGGGAGCCTCTACCTTGATCACCTTCTTAAAGACACTTCCGGCCCTCGCTTCATCCTTAGGCTAAAGGCTGAAGGGGGAGGACATGGTCGAGCAGGTGAATCATTCATTAACTTTCACAGAGAGAGATAGAGAAAGWAATGCTGGCATGTATTGATTTTTAAGTTCCCCCGAGATACACCACAGGGGTAAACAATGTCATTTTCTTTAGTGCATTTTGTTTCTACTTTCTACACGTCAATTATCTAGCTCTCTTTACGGAAGTGGTTTATTCATAATGGAGATAGTAAATAACTTCCTGTCACGCTAGCACATGTAGTTCTACAGATGTTATCAGAGTCTCCTTCCTGTAATTAGAATAATTACAGTGTTCTAAATGTTCCATTGCTTGTTGGAGGCATAGCATACTGTCTCTCTGTCATAGCATACTGTCTCTCTGTCATAGCATAAAATTGTGAGAAAAAAATTATACAAATGATTTTATAGATGACCTTTTTGCTGCTCTTTATAATGAATCATGTATTCTCAAATGCCAATTGAATTGTTTTGCACAGTCATTTCTATGCACAAATGCGGAAAGTATATCTGAAAAACCATGCATGGCGATTTCTCTGCATGATGCCTTATTAAAACCACTTGACTATCCAGGTCACATCATCATTCATTCATGATTATAAACTGGGTGATTCAAGCCCTGAATGCTGATTGGCCAACATTCCAGTATACCACAGATATGACAAAACATTTATTTTTACTGCTCTAATTACGTTAGTAACCAGTTTATAATGGCAATAAGGCACCTCGAGGGTTTGTGGTATATGGCCAATATACCACGTCGAAGGGCTGTATCCACACATCAGTTCCTCACATCCTTGTCTTTTCATGTATGCCTTTGTGGCTGTATTGTCCCTGTCTGTGTCTGCACACTTAGAAAACAAGGTTCTTCAAGAGTTATTTGGTAAGGGTGATGGTTCTATGTGCAACCATAATGACTCTTTAAGTGGTCATTTAGCTGTGCGACCTGGAGTTTCATTTTGGGAGCACCAGTGGGAAAAAAACACTCTTCTCTACACTGTTCAAACAAGACAGGATGTCTCCCGCGGTCGCTTTCTTTATGCTCCTCGGCCACACACAGCAAGCGCCACCCTCTGTCACTCATGCAGGTAGCACACAATTCCTCCAGAGAAGGGTGCAATTGCCACCGGAAATTCAGGGCATTCCTGCATGTGGGCATTCCAAATGATCAATGATCCCAAACACACCGCCTGGGCAACGAAGGAGTGGCTTCGTAAGAAGCATTTCAAGGTCCTGGAGTGGCCTAGCCAGTCTCCAGATCTCAACCCCATAGAAAATCTTTGGAGGGAGTTGAAAGTCCGTGTTGCCCAGCAACAGCCCCAAAACATCACTGCTCTAGAGGAGATCTGCATGGAGGAATGGGCCAAAATACCAGCAACAGTGTGTGAAAACCTTGTGAAGACTTACAGAAAACGTTTGACCTCTGTCATTGCCAACAAAGGGTATATAACAAAGTATTGAGATAAACTTTTGTTATTGACCAAATACTTATTTTCCACCATAATTTGCAAATAAATTCATTAAAATTCTGGATTTTTTTCCCTCATTTTGTCTGTCATAGTTGAGGTGTACCTAGGATGAAAATTACAGGCCTCTCTCATCTTTTTAAGTGGGAGAACTTGCACAATTGGTGGCTGACTAAATACTTTTTTTGCCCCACTGTATATATAAAAAATAACAATGCTGCTTTCCACGTTGCTTCTAAATATGAATCCACATGTTTTCTCTATTATACTATTAGTTTGTGTATCTTGCCCTCTGTAAAACGTGATTTAGTTAGTCTAAGGAAGCTGGCAAACACGTTTGGTGTTTGCCAAAAGGCATGTGGGAGACTCCCCAAACATATGGAAGAAGGTACTCTGGGCAGATGAGACTAAAATGTTGCTTTTTGGCCATCAAGGAAAACGCTATGTCTGGCCCAAACCCAACACCTCTCATCACCCCGAGAATACKATTTTTCATAGGCAGGGACTGGGAAACTGGTCAGAATTGAAGGAATGATGGATGGTGCAAAATACAGGGAAATTCTTGAGGGGAAACCTGTTTCAGTCTTCCAGAGATTTGAGACTGGGACAGAGGTTCACCTTCCAGCAGGACAATGACCCTAAGCATACTGCTAAAGCAACACTTGAGTGGTTTAAGGAGAAACATTTAAATGTCTTAGAATGGCCTAGTCAAAGCCCAGACCTCAATCCAATTGAGAATCTGTGGTATGACTTAATGATTGCTGTACACCAGCGGAACCCATCCAACTTGAAGGAGCTAGAGCAGTTTTGCCTTGAAGAACGGGCAAAAATCCCAGTGGCTAGATGTGCCAAGCTTATAGAGACATACCCCAAGAGACTTGCAGGTTGTAAGGCAACAAAATAGGAAAAATGCCAAGGGGGGTGAATASTTTCGCAAGCCACTGTACTGATGCTTTGCTTGTTTGATGGGCGTAGTGGGATTTCTTGTAAGCGTCGGGTTAGTGTCCCGTTCCTTGAAAGAGGCAGCTCTAGCCTTTAGCTCAGTGCGGATGTTGCCTGTAACCCATGGCTTATGGTTGGGATATGTACAGTGGGGAGAACAAGTATTTGATACACTGCCGATTTTGCAGGTTTTCCTACTTACAAAGCATGTAGAGGTCTGTAATTTTTTATCATAGGTACACTTCAACTATGGGAGACGGAATCTAAAACAAAAATCCAGAAAATCACATTGTATGATTTTTAAGTAATTAATTTGCATTTTATTGCATGACATAAGTATTTTGATACATCAGAAAAGCAGAACTTAATATTTGGTACAGAAAACCTTTGTTTGCAATTACAGAGATCATACGTTTCCTGTAGTTCTTGACCAGGTTTGCACACATTGCAGCATGGATTTTGGCCCACTCCTCCATACAGACCTTCTCCAGATCCTTCAGGTTTCGGGGCTGTCGCTGGGCAATACGGACTTTCAGCTCCCTCCAAGGATTTTCTATTGGGTTCAGGTCTGGAGACTGGCTAGGCCACTCCAGGACCTTGAGATGCTTCTTACGGAGCCACTCCTTAGTTGCCCTGGCTGTGTGTTTCGGGTCGTTGTCATGCTGGAAGACCCAGCCACGACCCATCTTCATGCTCTTACTGAGGGAAGGAGGTTGTTGGCCAAGATCTCGCGATACATGGCCCCATCAATCCTCCCCTCAATACGGTGCAGTCGTCCTGTCCCCTTTGCAGAAAAGCATCCCCAAAGAATGATGTTTCCACTCCATGCTTCACGGTTGGGATGGTGTTCTTGGGGTTGTACTCATCCTTCTTCTTCCTCCAAACACGGCGAGTGGAGTTTAGACCAAAAGCTCTATTTTTGTCTCATCAGACCACATGACATTCTCCCATTCCTCCTCTGGATCATCCAGATGGCATTGGCAACTTCAGACGGGCCTGGACATGCGCTGGCTTGAGCAGGGGGACCTTCGTGCGCTGCAGGATTTTAATCCATGACGGCGTAGTGTGTTACTAATGGTTTTCTTTGAGACTGTGGTCCAGCTCTCTTCAGGTTATTGACCAGGTCCTGCCGTGTAGTTCTGGGCTGATCCTCACCTTCCTCATGATCATTGATGCCCACGAGGTGAGATCTTGCATGGAGCCCCAGACCGAGGGTGATTGACCGTCATCTTGAACTTCTTCATTTCTATAATTGCGCCAACAGTTGTTGCCTTCTCACTAAGCTGCTTGCCTATTGTCCTGTAGCCCATCCCAGCCTTGTGCAGGTCTACAATTTTATCCCTGATCTCCTTACACAGCTCTCTGGTCTTGGCCATTGTGGAGAGGTTGGAGTCTGTTTGATTGAGTGTGTGGACAGGTGTCTTTTATACAGGTAACGAGTTCAAACAGTGTAGTTAATACAGGTAATGAGTGGAGAATCAGGAGGGCTTCTTAAAGAAAAACTAACAGGTCTGTGAGAGCCGGAATCTTACTGGTTGGTAGGTGATCAAATACTTATGTCATGCAATAAAATGCAAAATTAATTACTTAAAAATCATACAATGTGATTTTCTGGATTTTGTTTTAGATTCCGTCTCTCACAGTTGAAGTGTACCTATGATACAAATTACAGACCTCTACATGCTTTGTAAGTAGGAAAACCTGCAAAATCGGCAGTGTATCCAATACTTGTTCTCCCCACTGTATGTACATATGGTCACTTGGGGGATGACGTGGTCGATGCACTAATTAATGAAGCCAGTGACTGATGTGGTAAACTCCTCAAAGCCATCAGATGAGTTCCGAGAATATTTTTCAGTCCATGCTAGCGAAAAAGTCCTGTAGCTTGGCATCCACTTCATCAGACCATTTCCATATTGAGCGCGTCACTGGTACTCCCTGTTTTGAGTTTTTGCTTGTAATCATGAATTAAGAGGATAGAGTTATGGTCAGATTTGCCACAAGGAGGGCACGGGAGAGCTTTGTAAGCATCTCTGTGTGAAGAGTAAAAGTGATCTAGAGTTTTTTCACCTCCAGCTGCACAGGTGACACGCTGGTAGAAATTTGGTAAGACGGATTTCAGTTTTCCTGCATTAAAATCACCGGCCACTAGGAGCACCACCTCTGGATGAGCATTTTCTTGTTTACTTATGGCCTCATACAGCTTGTTGAATGCGTGCCAGCATCTTAGTGCCAGCATCGGTTTGTGCTGGTAAATAGACAGCTACCAGAAATATAGATGAGAACTCTTAGTATGGTGTACAGCTTATCATGAGGTATTCTAACTCAGGCGAGCAGAACATCAAGTCTTCTTTCATATTAGAGATTGCGTACCAGATGATGTTAACAAAGAGACACATACCACCCCCCATGAGCTTACCAGGCGCTGCCGTTCTGTGCTGCCGATGCACAGAAAAAAAAGCTATTATCCATGTCCTTGTTCAGCTAAGTTTCAGAGAAACTGTAGGATATTAAAGTTCTTCAAAACCTCTCCTCGGCGACAGCCTGCCATTCCATGTATTTGATCTATTCCAGTGCTAGCACACCTGATTCAACTTGTCAACCAACACAAAAATAGCATCTATGGATTTTTTATTCAACACAAAACAATATTATATGGCAGAAACTTTTTTATAGAACCTTTGAAATTGAGAATAGTTATTTCGAGAACCTTAATAAGAAAGTGTACTTTACAGCACCATACAAATTATATATATATTTTGTAGTACCAGAATAGGGTTCTAACAACAGAACAACAAAAATATAAACACAACATGCAACAATTWAAAATATTTTACTGAATTACAGTTCATATAAGGACATCAGGCAATTGAAATATATAAATATATTAGTCACTAATCTATGAATTTCACATGACTGGGAGTGCAGATATGAATCTCTTGGTCCCAGATACCTTTAAAAAAAGGTAGGGTCGTGGATCAGAAAACCAGTCAGTATCTGGTGTGAACACTATTTGCTTTATGCAGCGAGACACATCTCCTTTGCATGGAGTTGATCAGGCTGTTGATTGTGGTCTGTACAATGTTGTCCCACTCCTCTTCAATGCTGTGGGAAGTTGCTGGATATTGGTAGGAACTGGAACACGCTGTCGTACACGTCGATCCAGGGCAATCAAAAACATGCTCAATGGGTGACATGTCTGGCGAGTATGCAGGCCATGGAAGAACTGGGACATTTTTAGCTTCCAGGAATTGTGTTCAGGTCCTTGTGACAGTGCATTAACATTCTGAAACATGAGGTGATGGAGGCGGATGAAAGGCATGACAATGGGACTCTCATCATGGTATCTCTGTGCATTCAAATTGCCGTCGATAAAATGCTATTGTATTCGTTGTCTTTAGCCCACGCCACATGGGGCACTCTGTTCACTACTTTGACGACAGCAAACCACTCGCCCACATGACTCCATACATGCTTTCTGCCATCTGCCCTGTACAGTTGAAACCGGGATTCATCTGTGAAAAACACACTTCTCCAGCATGCCAATGGCCATCGAGGGTGGGGGTTTGCCCACTGATGTTGGTTACGGTGCTGAACTGCAGTCAGGTCCAAACTCTGGTGAGGATGACGAGCACGCAGATGAGCTTCCCTGAGAAAGTTTCTGACAATTTGTACAGAAATTCTTCGGTTGTGCACATCCACAGTTTCATCAGCTGTCTGGGTGGCTGGTCCCAGATGATCCCGCAGGTGAAGAAGCCGGATGTGGAGGTCCTGGGCTGGCATGGTTACACGTGGTCTGTGGTTGTGAGGCCGGTTGGACATACTGTCAAATTCTCTAACATGACTTTGGAGGTGGCTTATGGTAGAGAAATTAACATTCAATTCTCTGGCAAAAACTCTGGTAGAGATTCCTGCGGTAAGCATGCCAACTGCACACTCCCTCAAAACTTTAGACATCTGTGGCATTGTGTTGTGTGACAAAACTGCATATTTTAGAGTGGCCTTTTATTGTCCCCAGCACAAGGTGCACCTGTGTAATGTTCATGCTGTTTAATCAGCTTCTTGATATGCCACACTTGTCAGGTGGATGGATTATCTTGGCAAAGAAATCCACACTAACAGGGATGTAAACACATTTGTGCGGTAAACTTGAGAGAAATAAGCTTTTGGTGCGTATGGAACATTTCTGGGATGTTTTATATCAGCTTGTGAAACATGGGACCAACACTTTACATGTTGCATTCATCTTTTTGTTCAGTATAGAAACTTTTGGTAATGGTTCTTTATAGAACCTTAGGAAAGAGTTCTTTACATCACAAAACAAGGTTACATATAGAACCTTATGAACATGGTTCTTTTCAGAATCTTTGAAAAGGGTTCTACAGTATATACTGTAGCACCAAAAAGAGTTCCGCTATCGTTACGAGCCAAATAACCCTTATTTGACATTATATATAATTTTTTMGGTGTGTTCCCCTCTGGGAATTGCGTTGATTTGTTACTCAAAATGACATTTTAATATTTTTGTTTGGCTAAAAGCAGGTTTGATTGAATGACAACCACCTATCTGTCACTCAGAGTTTCTAAAGAATGCGCTGTTCATAATTTCCAACAGATTCCTTTCAGAAACACATAAAGAGAAAGAAGTCTCTGTTAGACTGGGCTCTGAGAAGAGGACATGGCAGCCAAGGAGGTGGATATCCTGAATCCCCCACAACTCCTCACAAGCTCTTTGGTCTTTCATTGTCCTCCATCTGTCATCATGGAACCCTACCCAGACCCATCATGGTGAGTTGTGATCCCCCTCAAATATGAAAAATGATAAAGTATTCATCTCTACTGCTGGGAAAGCAGTGAGGATAATTCCAGTCATGATGGGCAAATTAGGATAATATCAGTCATGGTGGGCAAATTATTCACAGCTTGTAATTGCGCCTGCAAACTACTACATGTCTGGTCTATTCTCCATACAGGACATGCTGTATCTGTTGTATCATGAGGGCCCCACCACCACAGGGATCTTCCGGCGCTCAGCCAATGCTAAGACATGCCGGGAACTGAAGGAAAGACTGAACTCTGGCAACAGTGTTCAGCTGGAGGGGGAGTCTGTGTTTGTTGCTGCATCAGTCATCACTGTAATTGCTTTCTGAAGTCTCACTTATGTTTTAGATTATTTACTTGCCTGCATTGGATTTTAAACTGAAATTTTATGGCCAGCAGTAACAGTAACATGTTAAAATGGAGGACCAAAAGTAAAAAAATAACKATTTTCATACTGTACTGTATAGATTTTGATTGCTAGGACTTATATTTAAATGAACAGGACTTTCTGCGCAACATCCCTGGCAGTGTGCTAAGTACTGGTCTGTATGAGAAGTGGATGGAGGTCATGGCGGCTGATGATATTGAAGACAAGATTGAGTTGGTAAAAGGGTGAGAGATTCATACATCTGTTTACTTGTTTACCAACAATAGATTAGTGGCTAAAATAAAGGAGCTGTCATATGGTCCTTGATAAACTGAGACAATTGTGTTAGAGCAGGGATGAAACAAAAGACTCCACCCTCTGCACCCACCTCTGATATAATGGATCTGCTTACAATTGTTTTATTAAGATTTTTCCGCTTGAATAGGTGGCTACCTAWTCTATGGGATTTGAAGCCTCCTGAGTGGCGCAGTGGTCTAAGGGACTGTATCGCAGTGCCACTAGAGATTCAGCTGTGCCACTAGAGATTCTGGGTTCAAGTCCAGGCTCTGTCGCAGCCGGCTGCGACCGGGAGACCCATGGGGTGGTGCACAATTGGCCCAGTGTTGTCCGGGTTAGGGGAGGGTTTGGACAGCAGGGATGTCCTGGTCCCATTGCYCACTAGTGACTCCTGTGGCGGGCCGGGCGCAGTGCACGCTGGCACGGTAGCCAGGTGCACAGTGTTTCCTCCGACACATTGGTGCGACTGGCTTCCGGGTTAAGTGGGCACTGTGTCAAGAAGCAGTGTGGCTTGGTTGTGTTTCGGAGAACGCACGGCTCTCAACCTTCGCCTCTCCCGAGTCCTTACGGGAATTGCAGCGATGAGACAAGACTGTAACTACCAATTGGATACCATGAAATTGGGAAGAAAACAGGGTAAAAAATTGATTTATAGATTAGATAGGAAACATTTGGGTAACAGTGAGCAGAAACAGAACAATATTGAAAATTGTACAACAGAATAACACCCTAGTGAATGTGTTCAGTCCTGTTCATATACCATTCTTTAGTCTGTCTGTCTTTAGTAAATTCCACTTCTGCACAGTACATACAGTAAATTTACTTGGGGAAAAACACATCAATAAATATATCTCTTCATGTTTTTGAAATTGCTCTAATGTGCTTAATGTGTGTTTTTCAAAGATATTAAGATAAAAAACAGATATTGAATGACTTTGAAACAGGACATGAAGTGCTGAGAAGGCTATTGGAATTAAAAAACAAGCAATACAATTCTGTGTGTTATTCTAGATGCACAAAATGATTTAATGAATTTAGCTGAATTGCAAACCACTGCTCTTCTATTCTATTGAGGGCATTTAACCTCTATTAAAGACTATTCTTTGATATGTCCTTTTTTTTCACTTTTCTGCCAGTCACAGGTTTCAAGGTTTGAATCATTGTGTGCATCAGCCACTCACCCATTCCATTACTGGCCTCAATTAGCCGTTAGGATATTAATGGTACTCCATTTTCTGTCCCCTTCAGGCTATTGAGCCAGCTTCCAGAGGATAATGTTACCTTGCTCCGCTACCTGTTCGCCCTTCTCTATCACATCCAGGAGAGCTCGCAGGAGAACCAGATGAACGCTTTAAACCTGTCTCTCTGTATCGCTCCCAACATGCTGTGGCTGCCCGTGCCTACTGGGCCAGAGGAGGAGAGTCAGTCCAATAAAAAGGTAGATCTACTTAGGGATCCCCTGTCCAACAACAATAGTACCCTATGGACATTTTATAAGTACCATAAATAATCTTTAATAATTCATGTATTCTTTTATTTCTCTGTATTTCTTACACAGATAAATAAATGAATTATTGAAMATTATTTATTGTGTGCTGACCATCTCTATTGCTATGGACTATGAGAATCTAGCACCCGACAACTTCTGAYAAATAATATGAGAGTGAGCATGTTATCTATTATTCTATTTTATAAATATAATCAAAGATATAATACTTTATTAAGGCTTCAATGAAACACACACATGCAGTAATAAATCCCTAGTGAATTGCTGAGTTTATGTATTAATGCATAATATAATGATTATGCAAAATATACAATTCAATGTATATATGCTGAAATGGTCAGTTCCCACTGGGCACAGATGTCAATTCAACATTTATTCCATGTTGGTTCAATGTCATTTCATTGAAATGAAATGAAAACAACTTTGATTCAACCAGTGTGTGTCCAGTGGTTTCTTATTCGGTACAGCTTTTGGAATAAGCATCATCTCTTCAGTAGCTTATTGCTAAAATAATCATTTTAAAAGGCAACATGATGTCAAGGTTAAGAAATCAATTAAGTCTAATTTGCAGAGGATCAAAAAATGTCTAACTGGTAAATTATCTTGTCTGCGACACAATTTGGCCAATGCGATTCTTATGCCAATTAAACGTCAGAACATTGATCTACTGTTTGACGTTTGTGTTGCTGTCAAACATCACAAAGATAAAAACAGTTCTCAAGAGTTCTTAAAACATCAAAGTGTAAGTTATAAGCTACAGTGAGCTCCATAAGTATTGGGACAGTGACCATTTTGTTGTTGTTTTGGCTCTGTACTCCAGCACTTTGGATATGAGGACTATGAGGTTAAAGTGCAGACTGTCAGCTTGATTTTCATCCATATCAGGTGAACCATTTAGAAATTACATCACTTTTTGTACGTAGTCCCCCATTTTAGGGGACCAAAAGTATTGGGACAAGTTCACTTATATGTGTATTAAAGTAGTAAAAAGTTAGGTATTTGGTCCCATATTCCTAGTACGCAATGATTGCATTAAGCATTAAGCTTGCGACTGTACAAACTTGTTGGATGCATTTGCTGTTTGATTTGGTTGTGTTTCATATTATTTTGTGCCCAATAGAAATMAATGGTAAATAATGTTTTGTGTCATTTTGGAGTCACTTTTCCATAAATAAGAATATAATGTTTCTCAACACTTCTACATTAATGTGGATGCTACCATGATTCCGCAAAATCCTGAGTGAATCGTGAGAAAGTTACAGATGCACAAATATCACATGATATTTATGCCTCAGTAACTTTTCTCACTCATCATTCACGATTCATTCAGGATTATCCCTAATCGTGGTAGCATCCACATTAATGTAGAAATGTTCTATTCTTATTTACAGTAGAAGTGACTCCAATATGACACAATACATTKTTTACTATTCCTTTCTTTTAGGCATAAAACAATCTGAAACGCAACCAAAACAAACAGCAAATGCATCCAACAAGTTTGTACAGTCATAAGTTGATGTAGTCATTGCGTGCTATGAATATGGGACCAAATACATAACATTTTACTACTTTAATAATGCACATAATGTAGATTTGTCCCAATACTTTTGGTCCTCTTAAATGGGGGGACTATCTACAAAAAGTGCTCTAATTTCTAAACGGTTCACCCGATATGGATTAAAATACACTCAAATTAAAGCTGACAGTCTGCACTTTAACCTCATAATAATTGAATCATTTCAAATCTGAAGCCAAAACAACAACAAATATTTGATGTCCAATACTTTTGGAGCTCACTGTATAAGTTTTTTTTTGTTGGTGTAAATTGAAATAATACACTGAATTGAGAGTCATTTTCATTGGACCTCATTAATGACTCTGGTGTTGTAGTTAGCATGAGCAGATAGTGTATGTTCATCTCCTGTATCTCCTATTTGTTAACGGTTTCTGCCTCAATGTGTTTTCATGTCTCCATTGCAGGTTGCAGCTCTCATCCAACTACTCATTGAAAACACCCCAGCCATTTTTGGTAAAGATGTTGAGTGCATTTTTACTAAGCCAAATTGTGAACAAGGAACTGTAGACGATGTCATGGGTGAGATCTTTGTTAGATAACATATGGTTTATTTTWAATTTTTTTGCATTTTCATGGTAACCATGTGGTCTCGCTTTGATCCTTACGTGTTTTTTCTTTCAGTGGAGTCTTACCAGCAGCTCTACTTGTCTGATGATTTGGACTGGGAGAAGCAAGGAGGACTTCACTCTCCTAACAGGGAACCTTTATTCCTGTCTCCAGGGAAACTGGTCTTGAAAGAGAAGAAAGAGAATTTGGGCCTTCTGAATGAGGTTGACTCCTTGAAAAAGCTACATGTGAGTGAGGAAAGTGCTTATAGCTGTGGAAATCTAGACTTTATGTCTTCACTCTCCAGTGGGTCTATATGCTCCCTGATGGGGACCCAGAGTCTTCGCTCAGCCCGCTGCTCCTCAGAACCCAGTGTGTCTCTGGCTTCTCCCCAGTCAGGGTCCCAAAGCCAGATCCACACTCCTGTTGCCCGTCAGTCCAGCTGCGATGCGGCAGTGATGTGTGGCTGTGCAGACCACTCCCAACACAAACACAAACCCCACGCTAAGGGACTACTAAAGGGGGACAGCAGCCCCAGGGTAGGTGGCAGCAGATCTAGGTATGCCTTCTGGAGGTCCCCTCAGGTAGCTTCTAGGTTCTGGCACCCTGCCCAGAGGCTGGCCATGTCCAACAGGTCCAGTTTCTCCAGCCTGTCCTCCACAGCCACCTCACCGTCTGCCTCCTCTCTGAGCTCCATAGACAGTGCCTTTTCCTTCTGCTCTGACTCTGTGTCCTCTCCCAACGAGCCCAGCTCCCTACCCTTCCTGTTCGGCATGTCGGCACGGTTACGCCCTCTCACCCCAGACACCCCGAAGAAATTCCCAAAAGACTGGAGCATGACATTCCCAGTGGCAGTGGCTCAGGCACCCGAGGTTTTGGACTTGTATAATAAGTATGATGAGGGAGAGGAAGACAAGGAGCATTACCGTTCTATTAGCATTCAGAATAGAGAAGACTACCAGTTGCGTACGCAAAGCCTCTGTAGTTTAAAAGGTGAGAATCGTCAAAGCCCTGTCTCTCAACCAGATGACAGTGAGAATTTTATCTCTGATTGGAGTGGGGAGCAGGTGCACCAGAGCCAGAAGGATAAAGTGTTTGAGACGTCAGAGTCAAAAGGCCAGACCAAAGAAATATCCATTACACACATACAGCTGATAAAAACAAACAACCAGGCTGTCAACAAAGAAGAGGTGAAGGGGACAAAAATTACATTTTACACCTCTAACAGAATGCTGATGAAGAAACAGTCTGATCAATCTGTGGAAGAGTGTGGAGTCTCTCTGGTGTC
Source organism: Salvelinus sp. IW2-2015 (assembly GCF_002910315.2). Taxonomy (NCBI): domain Eukaryota; kingdom Metazoa; phylum Chordata; class Actinopteri; order Salmoniformes; family Salmonidae; genus Salvelinus; species Salvelinus sp. IW2-2015. The sequence goes on along the minus strand of NC_036863.1, from coordinate 31,314,232 downwards.
TGACACAGGGACAGAACATCAGGGAAATGAGGAACTGCTCGGTCAGAGTGTGCAGGTCCACATACCCCAGACAGTGTTCTATGGTCAAAACACTCCACTGGTCCTTCAGTCTGTGTCAATCAGACAATCTGTCAACAACAAGGAGAAAGGAGCAAAGACTAAAACAGAGATTGACTGTGGTGAGGTGGTCCCTGAACAGTTGGGTGGTGGATGCACCCCTCTCTCCCAGACATCATCTAAAACCAATGCCAAAACTGCAAGCACAATCAGCCACAATACTGCAACCACAATAAGCCACACTATAAGAATAAAACTGCCAGCAACTGTCAGAAACACTGTGAGAGAATACTTCAGCTCAAGTGACAACAAGAATGGCAACTCGGATGCAAAATCAATTGAAAAAAAGAACTTGTAGGTAAACTCCAGTAGCAAAGTAAAATGGCTGAACCAACAGAAAATGCCACAAAGCTATCACACGGTGAGGAATCAGTTGTCTGATTGTACAAATGCTCATCATTTGGTGTTTTATAATGGCTTATCAGAATGTAGATAATCAAGGGTTACTTTACCTCCCTCTTTGTGTGTAAATATCTACGTATTTCTTGCTAAATTCTAAATGAAGAATGGTGCAGATTAAATGCAGGAATTAGGATTAGTGATGAATGCAGATAAATGTATGATGAATGTGTAATGAAAGTTAAGCAAGGGAGTAAGACCGTGTCAGATGGTAAAGACTCAATGGGTTAGTACTTGCAGTTAATTTTGTCAAACTAGTCAGCTTGATAAGCAATTTCAACAGTCTCTGCAATGTCCTGTGGGTTGTTGCTTAGAGGAAATGAATGGTATTTATGCAAACCACTCAGACAGAGCACCTCTTCCAACTGAATGGGGATGCTTAATGCTTTTGTATAGCAAATGGCTGAAGCTATGAATAAGGACCAGACATCTTGCCTTCAATGTCATGTGTGTGTTTACTGGAGGGACTGTGACATGCTCAAGAAGATGATAGGGATAATATGTCAGGGGAAAAAGAAAAGTGTGAGACAAATTAGGTATAACATGCACAATTTGTATACGAGCAAACACTTTTACAAATATAGTTCAGCTAACACACAAAATAGCTGTAAAAAATGTAAATACATGAGACGGAAAATTATCCAAACTGAGTTCCAAATAATGTTAAGCGATTGCATGGTGTTCACATTTTCCTGATTGTAACTTTTATCATTAAAGAAGAATTACAACATAAATCGCATTGAATAGTAGTGAGTTAAAAAAAATAAAAATGTTTTTGAACAGTTCAGTGTCATTTTTCACGTGTAAAATGGAGCACCTTATGTACACTGTGTGTGTGTGTGTGTGTGTGTGTGTGTGTGTGTGTGTGTGACCACAACAAAATGTACTAAGTCAAGGGGATTAATACTTTTTGAGCACTTTCTAAACCCATAAATTCCGTTTAATAAGTAAACAAAGTGTTTACATCCAACTACATTGTGTGAATTTGACCACACTAATCTTTGTGCAAAACAAATAAGTTGTTGCAATTTAATAACCTGCATATTTTAAATATGATGTCTAGAAAGTGGGACATGAGAATGCATGGAAAAACCATATGCACGAGAGTTTTGAGGGAAATGTGATTTATTATAGTGAGTGCAATACATATAGGCATATACAAGTTGTAGCAACTGATAATGATAACTTCGCAATGACTGATAGCTGTGCTTAATATGTAAACATTTGCATTCATATGTCAATAAATTGCCAATAACTAATATTATCTGCTAAAAAAGCTTGATTAGTTATGCATTGAATGAATACATTATGGATGGGTAAATTTCATTAATAGTGTAATAACTTTATAACAATGATTAATAAAACTTAAAAATTAATACTAATCTAATTCACGTCTTTTTCATGCATATCAGTGTCATGTGTAATAGCTGACTACACACCAAACCATTCTGAGTCGTATTTGATATTTAAGGGAATGTACCAGTGGTAATTGGAGAAGCTCATATCATGTTTTCTACAGACAATAAACGGGCAGTCGTGGTTTTAAATCCTGACACACTTAGATCTTGCAGATAATACGTCCAACAGTTGTCATACTACCAGACATGCTAAAATGAACCTGCTGAAGTACTTTGTATTAAAATTTCTTGTACTGGTTGACCTGAAAAAATAAATGTGTAACACTTCCATATTGTGGCTCATTAAGGGACTGAAAGAGTAATAAATAAAGTAGTGGAAAAAAACACGATTTTGCCTTGGCCAATGGGTCTATGTGTGATGAGTGGTGAATGAGTAAGTGTTGAATCATGCAGCCAGTGCAGTCATAGTCTGTGAGTGATCACGTGAGTTTCTGTCTGTCTGACAATGAGTCTGGTTCCAATCTGCCACTTTCTTGTAAAGGCCCCAAGTAGCCTGGTCAATCATGGAATAAGGGGAGATGAGGGACTCCGTTGAAATATTTTGTTATCATTAGATTGGCTAATAGAGACTGCAAGTTTGTCTTCAAATTGAGGAGTGTTGTTGTTTTTTCTCCTGAAGACATTTGGAGTTAATAGGTCAGAATGAAGTGTAATACGTTCACCTCCGTTTGGCATGATGCCAACATGTTCCTCAATGTAGTTATTAAGTTATGTATTTAATTATTACATATAGATGTTTTTTTACACATTTTTTATAATGTAATAATCGTATATGATTAATATAATGTGAAAACGTTATTACGTTATGCGTTCTGCAATTTAATTTGTTTATTGCAAATTTATTACATATTATTCAGCATTCAACAGTAAATTTGAACCGAATGCTATCAATTGGCAGTTATTTCTTATCAGTTGCTACAAGATCTGAAAAAAAGGGCAATTATTTCCCCCCTGATGTTACAGTGATATGAAGTTCACGCCAATTCTATTTTTTTGAGATTCTCGTTAACAGTTGCTGTTCTTAGTGTTCTAGGATAAAACATGCATAAAAACAGACAATGATTATAGTGTGCAAGTATAACATTGCGTTATAAATAAAGGTTAAAATCAGGCATGTCACATATTACACAAAACACAGTTCCTAGTTATTATGTGATGTGTTTAAAGACTGTTTATTACAGTGCTATGAAAGTACTCAGACCCCATTGACTTTTCCACTTTGTGACGTTACACCTGTATTCTAAAATTGATTAAATCAATCCCCCCCTCAATCTTCCACTAATACCCCATAATGACTAAGCAAAAACAGGTTTTAGAATTCTTTGCAAATGCATAACAGAGAAAAAACTAAATATCATATTTACATAAGTATTCAGACGCTTACTCAGTACTTTGTTTGAAGCACTTTGGGCAGCATTACAGCTTGAGTCTTCAAGGTGCTACAAGCTTGCACCACTGTATTTGGGGAGTTTCTCCCATTCTATCTCTGCAGATCCTCTCAAGCTCTGGGAGTTGGATGCGGGAGTTCGCCTGTACAGCTGTTTCTAGGTCTCTCCAGAGATGTTAGATCGGGTTCAAGTCCGGGCCCTGGCTGGGCTACTCAACGACATTGGCTGGCGGCCAGCTCATAGGAAGAGTCTTGGTAGTTCCAAACTTATTCATTATAAGAATAATGGAAGCCACTGTGTTCTTGAGACCTTCAATGCTGAAGACATTTCTTCGCAGTACCGTTTCCCAGATCTTGTGCCTCATGACATAATCTGTTCGGAGCCTACGAACAATTCCTTTGAACTCATGTCTAGGTTTTGCTCTGACATGCACGGTCAACTGTTTACGACCTTATATAGGACAGTATTCTGCCTTTCAAATCATGTCCAAAATCAATTAAATTACCACAACCAAGTTGTAGAACACTCGAGGATAAATTAATGAGAAACAGGATGCGCCTGACTCAATTTCGAGTCTCATAGCGAAGGGTCTGAATACTTATGTTGTAAATAAGTGTTCGTTTTTTTTTTTCTATACAATTAGCAGAAATGTCAAAAAACTATTCTTTTGCTTTGTCATTATGGGTATTTTGTGTAGATTGATGAGAATAAAATACTACATTTAATCCATTTTTAAAGTAACGGCTGTAAACATAACAATACGTGGAAAAGTCAAGTGTTCTGAATACTTTCCGAAAGCACTGTATCAATGCATCTATATATATATATATAATATATATATGGAACACCTTATGTACACTGTGTGTGTGTGTATGTATATATATATATATATATAACCACACGACAAGCACACCAACAGTGTACATAAGTGTAATCTGAATGGATGGTTCTCATATGCTGTTCTACAAATTTTTCACTGATGCTGTAACTTTTATCAGTTAAGAAGAACTGTAAACAACATAAAATCGCATTAATAGTAGTGAGTTAAAAATATTTGTTTTTGTTTTAACAGTTCAGTGCCATTTTTCACGTGTAAAATGGAGCACATTATGTACACTGATGTGGCGTGTTGTGTGTGTGTGTGTGTGTGTGGGTTGTTGTGTGTGTGTGTGTCGTGTGTGTGTGTTGTGTGTGTGTGTGATGTATCGTAGTGTAATACTGTATGTTATGTATAGTATGTGAGTATGTATAGTATGATTAAAGTACTACCAGTGGGGAGAACAAGTAGTATTTGAACAGCTCTGGTCAGAGTTTGGCGATTTTCCATACTTACAAACTTGTAGAGGTCTGTATTTTTTATCATAGTACACTTCAACATTGTGAGAAAGCGGAATCGTAAAACAGTAAAATCCGAAATCACATTGTAGTGATTTTTAAGATACATCTAATTCGCACTTTATTTGGAGAACATATAGAGTAATTTAGATCCACATTCAGAAAAGCAAGAACTGTTTCATATTATGGTACAAGCAATCCTTTGTTGTGTCCAAACAAGACTCAGTGTACAGAAACGTCACTGACGTTTGCTGATGAGTTCTTGACCAGGTGTATTGCACACACACTGCAGCAACGGATTATTGGACCCACTCACTTCCATACAGACCTTCTCCAGATTCTGCTCGAGTTTCGGCAGCTGTCATCCCTGGCAATACGGACCTGTCAGCATCCCTGACAGACAGAGTTTTCTTTCGTTCAGATTGAGGAGTACATTTCAGGACCTTGAGATCTACGACATCCTTATCCTGGCTGTGGTCGATCTTCGGTCACGCTTGAGATACTCAATCTGAAGGAGAAGCCACGACATATCGGAATCTCGCTGCATGTTAGGCGTGAATGGTGAGTAAGACAGAGCCATCTACTGCATTACGGGACACAGCTTAGGTTCTGCTGATGCGCATATACGTGACGCACCCATCTGTTAACACCCACTTCGTCACATACGGGTGAGCGTGTCCTGTCCCCGTTTGCAAAATACGCACCCCACAAGAATACACTGTTTCCACCTGCGATTGGACTTCACTGGTATGGGAATGCATGTTTCTTGGTAATGATACTCATTATCCCTTACTCTCCAACACGCTGGCCGAAGTGGAGTTTAGACCAAAAAGCTCTATTTTTGAATCATCAAACCACATGACCCTTCATCCCATTCCTAGCCCCTGGCATCATCCCACAGATGGGTCGATTGCGCAAACTTCAGACAGAGGCCTGGACAAGTATGCTGTCAGACTTAGAGGCAGCTCTAATGGGGACTTGGTGTGCGCGTGCCATGGATTGTTAAATCCATGCACGGCACGTGCAGTGTGTTACTCCCTGAATGTGTATTTCTTTCAGAGACTCGCCATGGTCGCCAGCCTCTCTTCAGGGTACTGATGTACGACAAGGTGCTGCTGCTGTAGAATTCTGGCTGACCCATTCACCTTCCTGCGATACGAATCTTGATATGCACACCATGTAGAATAGTGCATGGAGAACTGTACACCATGTAGCCAGCCGCGCAGAGACGCGTGATTGGACATTATCTTAGCAACTTCTTCTATTTTCATTATAATTTCTAATATCCCAGCTCCAACTAGTTGGTGCCTTCTCAACCAAGCTGCTCTAGGACCTATTGTCCTGTAGCCCATCCCAGCCTTGGTGCAGGCTTACCACATGTTATCCTCTGATTCGCTACCGCACAGCTCTATTGAGCACTTGGCCATTGATGCTTGGAAGAGGTCTGGTAGCTGGTTTCGTGAGTGCAAGTGTGTGGACAGGTGTCTTTTAACAGTACCGAGTTTCTAACAGTGCAGCATTAATACAGTAATGAGTGGAGAGGAACTAGGAGGCCTTCTTAAAGAAAAAAAACTACACAGGTCTGTGAGAGACACGGAAAATTCTTACTGTTGGAGGTGATTCAAAATACTTTATGTCATTGCAATAATATATGCAAATGAATTACTTAAAAAATCATACAAGGTGGAGTTTTCTGGATTTTTGTGTTAGATCCCGTTCTACCTCAACGTTGAAGTGGTACCTATGAATAAAAATTAACAGCCTCTACATCTTTGAAGTAGGAAAACCTGCAAATCGCAGTGTATTCAAAATACTTGTTCTCCCCACTCTATTATATATATAGTATAGATATACATATATATATATATATATATACTTATATTATATACATACCACACACACACCAGTGTACATAGGTGTCAATATAATATTACCCACACACACACCACACACCACACAACACACACACACACACACACACACACACACACACACACACACACACACA
>NC_036863.1:31232632-31307542 GCF_002910315.2 Salvelinus sp. IW2-2015 | reverse complement strand
ACGCTTCGTGGGCGACTGTTGTTGATGTGTGCAGAGGGTCCCTGGTTCGCGCCCGTGTCGGGGCGAGGGGACGGTTTAAAGTTATACTGTTACATATGTATGTATGTATGTATGTATATATATATATATATACATACACACACACACAGTGTACATAAGGTATTCCATATATATATATATATATATATAGATGCATTGTTTCAGTGCTTTCGGAAAGTATTCAGAACACTTGACTTTTCCACGTATTGTTATGTTACAGCCTTACTTTAAAATGGATTAAATTAGTATTTTATTCTCATCAATCTACACAAAATACCCCATAATGACAAAGCAAAAATAGTTTTTTTGACATTTCTGCTAATGTATWAAAAAAAAAAACAGAAACACCTTATTTACATAAGTATTCAGACCCTTCGCTATGAGACTCGAAATTGAGKTCAGGCGCATCCTGTTTCCATTAATTATCCTCGAGCTGTTTCTACAACTTGGTTGTGGTAAATTTAATTGATTGGACATGATTTGGAAAGGCAGACATCTGTCTATATAAGGTGCAACAGTTGACCGTGCATGTCAGAGCAAAACCTAGACATGAGGTCAAAGGAATTGTTCGTAGGGCTCCGAAACAGGATTATGTCTAGGCACAGATCTGGGYAACGGTACCAAGAAATGTCTTCAGCATTGAAGGTCTCCAAGAACACAGTGGCTTCCATCATTCTTAAATGGAATAAGTTTGGAACTACCAAGACTCTTCCTAGAGCTGGCCGCCCAGCCAATGTCCTTGAGTAGCCCAGCCAGGGCCCGGACTTGAACCCGATCTAACATCTCTGGAGAGACCTGAAAACAGCTGTACAGCGACACTCCCCATCCAACCTCCCAGAGCTTGAGAGGATCTGCAGAGAAGAATGGGAGAAACTCCCCAAATACAGTGGTGCCAAGCTTGTAGCACCTTGAAGACTCAAGGCTGTAATCGCTGCCAAAGGTGCTTCAACAAAGTACTGAGTAAAGCGTCTGAATACTTATGTAAATATGATATTTCAGTTTTTTCTCTGTTATGCATTTGCAAAGAATTCTAAAAACCTGTTTTTGCTTAGTCATTATGGGGTATTGTYTGAAMATTGYGGGGGGGGATGATTTAATCAATTTTAGAATACAGCTGTAACGTCACAAAATGTGGAAAAAGTCAAGGGGTCTGAGTACTTTCCGAATGCACTGTATAACAGTCTTAAACACACACAGTAATAACTAGGACCCTGTGTTTTGTGTAATCATGTGACATGCCTGGATTTTAACCTTTATTTATAACGCATGTATACTGCACCACTTTAATCATTGTCTGTTTTTATGCATGTTTTATCCTAGAACACTAAGAACAGCAACTGTTAACGAGAATCCAATATGGCGTGAACCTTCATATCACTGTAACAATCAGGGGGGGAAATAATTGCCTTTTCAGATCTTGTAGCAACTGATAATGAAATAACTGCCAATAATGTAATAGCGGTTCATAATTTWTACATTTGTAATGCTGATAATGTAATAAATTGCCAATAAACAAATAAATATGCAGAACGCATAACGTAATAACGTTTTTGCACATAATGTAATCATTATTATCGATTATTACATTATAAAGTGTGTAAAAAAACATCTATATTGTAATAACTTAATACAATACTGTAATAACACACTTGAGGAACAGTTTGTATTTGCATCCATTGCCACAAAAGGGAGGGTGTAACTATTACACTTCCATTCTGACCTTATTAACATCCAATGTCTTCAGAGAGAAAAAACAACAACACTCCTCAATTTGAAGACAAACCTTGCAGTCATGTGATTAGCCAAATTCTAATGATCACAAAAATATTCAACAGGAGTTTCACTCCTCCTTATCCCAGGATTGACCAGGCTACTTTGCCTTACAGAGTGGAGATGGAACCAGACTCATGTCAGACAGACAGACAAACTCACTGATTCACTCACAGACTGACTGACTGACTGGCTGACTGATTCACTCACTTACTCATTCACTCACTCACTCACACATAACCCATTGGACCAAGGCCAAAATCTGTGTTTTTTTCCACTACTTTAATTTATTTACCTTTACAGTCCCCTTATGAGCCACATATGGAAGTGTTACACATTTTTATTTTTCAGGTCAACCAGTACAAGAAACGTTTTAATACAAAGTTACTTTCACAGCTTCATTTTACATGTTCTGGTAGATATGACAACATTTTGGGACTGTATTATCTGCAATATCTAAGTGTGTCAGGATTTAAATACCACGATCTGCCCGTTTATGTCTGTTGAGAAACATGAGTATGAGCTCTCCAACATTAGCCCACTGGTTACATTCCCTTAGTAATATCAAATAACGACTCAGGAATGTGGTTTGGTGTGTAGTCAGCTATTACACATGACACTTGATATGCATGAAAAAGAGTGAATATAGATTTAGTATTTATTTTTAAGGTTGTTATTACATCATTGGTTAAAAGTTATTACACTATTAATGAAAAAACTTTTACCCACTCCATAATGTATTCATCAATGCATAATGTAATAAAAGCTTTTTAGCRATATAACGTTATTAGGTTATTGGCAATTTATTACATTATGAATGCAAAATGTATTACATTATTAGCAGCTATTACATCATTGGCAGTTATTACATTATCAGTTGCTACAAACCTGTATATGCCTATGTTTATTGCACCACCTATAATAAATCACATTTCTCCTCAAAACTCTCTGCATATGTTTTTCCATGCATTCTCAGTCCCAACTTTCTAGACATCATATTTAAAATATGCAGGGTTATTAATTGCAACAACTTATTGTTTTGCACAAAGATTAGTGGGTCAAATTTCACACAATGTAGTTGGATGAAAACACATTTGTTTTACTTACTTAAAGGGAATTTTATGTGGTTTAGAAAGTGCCTTCAAAAAGTATTAATTCCCCTTGACTTAGTCCACATTTTGTTGTGTTACAGCCTAAATTAAAAAGGAATTAAAAATAATAATACTTCTCACCCATCTACACACAATACACCATAATGACAAAGTGAAAGCATGTTTTAATTTTTGAACATTTATTGAAGATGAAATACAGAAATATCGCATTTACCTAATTGCTTTGCCACATTTTTTACAGTATTAATTTAGAACTTGTCGCAAACAGAATGCATATTTTGGATAATTGTTATTCTGTACAAGCTTACTTCCTTTCTCTTTGTCAATTATGTTAGTTTTGTTGAGTAACTAGAATGTTGTTCATCCATCCTCAGTTTTCTCCTATCACAGCCATTAAACTCTGTAATTGTTTTAAAGTCACAATTGACACCATGCTGAAATCCCTGAGCAGTTTCCTTCCTCTCCGGCAACTGAGTTAGGAATGACGCGTGTATCTTTGTAGCAACCGGGTGTATTGATACACCAGTGTAATTAATAACTTCACCATACTCAAAGGGATATTCAATGTCTGCTTTTTTTTATTTTTACCCATCTACTAATAGGTGCCCTTCTTTGCGAGGCATTCAAAAACCTCCCTGTTTTTTTTTGGTTGAATCTGTGTTTGAAATTCACTGCTCGACTGAGGGACCTTACAGATAATTGTATGTGTGGGGTACAAAGATGAGGTAGTGATTCAAAAATCATGTTAAACACTATTATTGAACACAGAGTGAGTCCATGCTACTTATTATGTGACTTGGTAAGCAAATGTTTACTCCTGAACTTATTTAGGCTTGCCATAACAAAGGAATTTAAATACTTATTGACTCATTCAACTTTTAAAAAATGTATTAATTTGTACAATTGTTTTTCAATTAAAAATCATAATGCCACTTTGACATTTTGGGGTATTGGATGTAGGCCAGTGACAAAACATCTCAATTGAATCAATTTTAAATTCAGGCTGTAACACAACACATTTAGGAAAAAGTCAAGGAGTGTGAATACTTTCTGAAGGCACTTTGCAGAGAACTGCTGAATAAAGATAGTCCACTTTAATGTGCTTCCATATTTCCAATGGTTTCCTTTTATAAAGCCAGCATGCTAGGTGACATGTCATTGAACTACAGGCAATGTTTGTAACATTTAATAACTTACTATTTATAATTACAGGAATGTCTTCTTAAGGCCATTTTGTATGCAATGTACAGGTAATATGTAATTGTTACAACCGATTCTCCAACAGAAGCTAGTTGATTGGTAGAGCAAAAGGGTAATACATGTCAGAGTGGTCCTGAGTGATATGTTTCTGGAGATGTTTGATTATGATGATGATTAGACTTGGTACAGTAGGTGAGAGGTGTAGCAGGTTGCATGAAGGATCACTGGCTGCCTTTAGATCCCACAGCATCCCTCACCTCTTGGGGCACTTGGACAGTCATACCATCCATCCACTTCTGCACTGTCACCTGGCAACCAAGACGGGACCTGTCAATCAGAAGCAGATTAGAGGCAGACAGATGATTTCAGAGCATTTATATAAACTACTCCAGATTTGTTTTACTGAACTACCGAATTTCCTGCACTTTGTTGTGTCTATGTCAGTTCAGCAGTGAGGCCCTACCACTTGTTTCTGTTTTGACCGGATTAAATCAACATTTATTGTGTGTGCCTGTTTTGATTGAGCTGTGATTGCGTATGTAAATCATAACATTTCCACAAGRGAAGGACAGCGAAGGACACTTTATCATTTCAAAATGAAACTCACGTCTTGGTAAGCCCGTAAGCTAGATCTAGCATATCCATCTCCTCATCCACCGTTGGTTCCATCTTCTCATAAAATGTCTTGTCAAAAATGAGATGACAGGTGGAGCATGCTAATGTCCCCTCACATGCACCTGAAGAACAACAGACGAGACAATAAAGGGACATATGTGAAAATCCTTAAAGACACCTGGATAGTAGATGGCATTTATACTGTAAATGCAACATACAGTGATACATATTTGCTAAAGATATTCATATTTTACTTGTCTATTTTTCCTGTTTACATACCAAAACCACTTATGTCCAAGTTTTTGTTTACGACAACATCCAACAGGGTCTGTCCTTCAGTAACAGCAGTGGTGGTCTTGATGCCATCTTGGTTAATAAAGTGTATAATGACTTTTTCCTCCGACAAGCTGTAAAAATCAGAGCTTGTTATAAGCCATGACTTTCCAGATAAAGAGTACATATAATTTATCTTAATCAAWATGTTTGAAAAGGTCGAACATTTAGCGGTCTTTCTGGATGTATTGTATCAAAGCCTATTAAAATATTTTAATCTTCAGCCAACTGAATTAACATTTATCAGCAGTTATTATATTATCACCCATATAATATGGCTCTGGGTAAGAACAGAGAAAGAACAGTATGAATACATAATTAAAATGTACAGTAGATGATAAAATATATGGTTTCAAGAGACCTATAAACTAACCTTAGCAGATAATGTTATGGTCCTACAAGCAATTTCAAATCACTTACCTGTTATTTTCAGAGTCGGAGTGTATGGCCGAGTGGATGCTGATGGCTTTGCCTTGGCTGTGTGGGGTCCAGATTTTAATGAGGCAAGTTTTGACTCCCATTGAGATACGGGGTGTATTGACCATCTTAGTGAAAAGGAAGGAGCCGAGATGCAAACACCTTGCCATGTTGGCCTGTGGCGTGTCGATTGTGGACTGAGTGGTAAGGGGGCCTCTGGTGAATACCACCAGCCTTGAGTAGAACTCAGCCCACAAGAAGGGCCAAGGCCTAGCATAGATAACCTAACCTCAGCTCTGCAGGTGGCAGAGAATGGTTTAGCTAACATCTATAAGAATTACACATCTCATCAACCCTAAGGTCAAACTGTAAGTCATCGTAGATCTTCAAGTATGCCTCCTCAATGACTTATGATGAGAGCTATTTGTTCCTCATAAGAATATGCTGTTGTTTTTCATTGAAAAAAGAATGCCATCTCTGTCCAGAAAACTTAGTTATAAACCTAATTTAATTTCATTTGGAGCAGCCACCTGTATGTGACTATATGGATAACCTATAAGACGTTATTACCTACAAGATGTTGAYCATCTGTCTCATCTACTGTCTGTATAATGATGTGTGGCCATTGTAAACCTGCTTTAAGTTTTAGAATGTCTTACAAAAATGTAACGTTTTATAATTTCATTTAGTTCTACTCTTGTTGCTGGAGGGAACACATTTTTACAGGAGCTCACAGAAAACTGGCCCACATATCATCCTCTAGGAATGTATATACAAGTACATTATGTGCACATTAGGTTGTACAATGGTCAGGGTTAGCTCTTAATGTTTGTTAAGGCTAGACAATATACACACATCCACACAAAGGTTGGAGCAGGGTCAGCCATAGGGTCAACCACAGTGCAGCACCCCTGGAGGAGTTTAGGGGTTAAGTGCCTTGAGCAAGTACACAGTGGCAGGAGAAGGCAACTAGAATCTCAAACAACTAAACAAATTACCTTATTGTTCTTTAACTTACGAGGTCAAGAAATGTTTTATTATGGTCCTCACACCGAGGGTGTCTCTGACCTTTACGAGCTCACAGCAAATCTGACCACATCATTTTAGAAAATGCATGTCTAACAACAAAGTTATTCCACTAAGCCAACTGCTTTGTGAGTGGATGAACATGTCATGCTCAATGTGAGAGCAGTATTGTGTCAATACATTTTGTCTAAGGACAGGTTTGCATGGCAACCAATGATGTATACAAACCCTGAATTGCTGATGTTATGTTTTGGCCATGGAGAGGCTTTGAAGCCACCGGTCAGCCATATTGGTACTGCCCGGAYCGGTCCTCCATAGGAATGAATGGAATTCTACAGTTTTTCAATTAAATGTTTCAAGGACAGAATTACATATATTTAAGTATTTTTTGTTGTCACGGGGACAGTAACATTTGTACTTTCAAAACATTATACTTTAAGGAAAATATTTTTATATATATAAAAAAAAATATTGGTATGTTTAGCATATCATTTAAAAGTATGCATTAAGGTGTCTGTAATAGAATAAARMTTGCAAAAACAAATGTAGCCATTAATAAGTTAATTTCTATAATATTATTTACAATAGTGGGGGAGTGCCAAGATGGAGGCGCAGTGGCTTCAAAACAGCAAACCCTAACAGTCATCTAGTATATACAGTACCAGTCAAAAGTTTGGACACATTTATTCATTCAAGAGTTTTTCTTTATTTTTACTATTTTCTACATTGTAGAATAATAGTTAAGACATTAAAACTATGAAGTACACATATAGATTCATGTAGTAACCAAAAAAAGTGTTAAACAAATCAAAATATATTTTATATTTGAGATTCTTCAAAGTAGCCACTCTTTGCCTTGATGACAGCTTTGCACACTCTTGGCATTCTCTCAACCAGCTTCACCTGGAATAATTTTCCAACAGTCTTGAAGGAGTTCCCACATATGTTGAGCACTTCTTGGCTGCTTTTCCTTCACTCTACGGTCCAACTCATCCCAAACCATCTCAATTTGGTTGAGGTCAGATGATTGTGGAGGCCAGGTCATCTGATGCAGCACTCCATCACTCTCCTTCTTGGTCTCCTACTTGGTCAAATAGCCCTGTTTTGGGTCATTGTCCTGTTGAAAAACAAATGATACTCCCACTAAGCGCAAACCAGATGGGATGACGTATCGCTGCAGAATGCTGTGGTAGTCATGCTGGTTAAGTGGGCCTTGAATTCMAAATAAATCACAGACAGTGTCACCAGCAAAGCACCCCCACACCATCACACCTCCTCCTCCATGCTTCACGGTGGGAACCACACATGCGGAGATCCTCCGTTCACCTACAAAGACACTGCGGTGGAACCAAAAATCTCAAATTTGGACTCCAGACCACTGGTCTAATGTCCATTGCTTGTGTTTCTTGGCCCAGGCAAGTCTCTTCTTATTATTGGTGTCTTTTAGTAGTGGTTTATTTGCAGCATTTCGACCATGAAGGCCTGATTCACGCAGTCTCKTCTGAACAGTTGATGTTGTGATGTGTCTGTTACTTGAACTCTGTGAATAATTTATTTGGGCTGCAATTTCTGAGGCTGGTAACTCTATAATGAACTTATCCTCTTCAGCAGAGGTAACTCTGGGTCTTCCTTTCCTGTGGCGGTCTTCATGAGAGCCAGTTTCATCATAGCGCTTGTTTTTGTGACTGCACTTGAAGAAACTTTCAAAGTTCTTGAAATGTTCCGGATTGACTGACCTTCATATCTTAAAGTAATGATGGGCTGTCGTTTCTCTTTGCTTATTTGAGCTGTTCTTGCCTTAATATGGACTTGGTCTTTTACCAAATAGGGTTATCTTCTGTATATCACCCCTACCTTGTCACAACAGAACTGATTGGCTCAAATGCATTAAAAAGGAAAGAAATTCCACAAATTAACTTTGAACAAGGCACAGCTGTTAATTGAAATGCATTCCAGGTGACCACCTCATGAAGCTGGTTGAGAGAATGTCAAGAGTGTGCAAAGCGGTCATCAAGGTAAAGGGTGGCTACTTAAAATAATATATTTTGATTTGTTTAACACTTTTTTGGTTACTACATGATTCCATATGTGTTATTTCATAGTTTTGACGTCTTCACTATTATTCTACAATGTAGAAAATAGTCCAAATAAAGAAAAACCCTTGAATGAGTAGGTGTGTCCTAACTTTTGACTGGTACTGTATATAAATCATTGATGGCCACTGGTGTCCTTGTTACCATGCAACCCTGTCCTTCATGACCAAGGTCTCTGGAGTTCTCAGTATCCCTGACAAACTTGCTCAATGATAACAACATCCTAACAAAACATTGATTTTACACTTCATTAGGTAATTATAGTTGAGTACAGTCTTTATATTTTGACTTTGCGGGACATCAACTGTAGGCGGTGATTTTAATAAATTGGCAAAGCATGGACTTTTAATAGAAGTATGTTTATGTTTTTCACCTCTCCCCTCTCATAAATAGGAGACTCATTACAGCAAGATTTGCTAAAGGTTAACAACACGAGGCAGCATAAGCAAAACATAATTTACGTACAAATTACAGCTGTGTATATGTGATGCCCAATGACGTGTGGAAATATGCACATGCTACCATATATGCTACAACAGGCTGCGATGCAGGATATTGAATGCAATAACCTTCAAAGACAGACATCAGATAACACAGCCCTGTGTTTCAGCTTGTTGAAAAATGATCTCCAGTTATGTTTTTCCATTCAACTCACTGCAAAACAAAAAATAACTACAGGAGAGTATCTTTCTGGGTGCAGATCTTATGCACACATCTTATGCACACATCTTATGCACCTATATACCAGTGTCTGTAACACTGGATCAACTACTCTCATCCTACCAGGTAAAAATGCATGATTGAATCAACATTCTCTGTGTCATATTTAATTTCCCCCCCAACATACGGATGTTTACCATCCATTGAAGAAGTAGTAAACGTACATAGTTTGTGTTGTTATGTTGCTTTGATGATAACACTTTATATGAAGTGTATCCATAAGTTATTCACAACATTTTTATAAAACCAGTCATGATACCTTTATGAATGTTGCAGTATCATTCATGCATTTATTCAACATAATTCATAKGTTTTTAAAKTAAAAGTCCCTTTTCATTATAGTGCAACAACAAAAAACCTGGTTGATGGTGGTACAGGAGATGGTTGCTAGGTTACTGACTAGGTGGGTTCAAGCTCAGGTCTTCTGCGTACCACAAGACTGTGTTCGCCGGCTGAGCTAGGGGCTAGGCATTCGTTTGTGGAGCTAGTGTATGTCTTCAGGTCTCAGCTAAGGTTGTATACTACCACATTACAATGGCAAATAATTGCTCTGTTGCCACCCAGACGTTGGTTCAAATAGTACTTGAAATCTTTCAAATACTTTTAGCGTTTGCTTGAGCCTGCCTGGATTGCCAGATGGGCGGGTGGGGTTTGCACTTTTGGGACTTATCAATTGATCCATTGTGCCAAGCAAGCTCAATCAAGCCCAGCTAGCTAATGTATGTAAAAGATCTACACCCAGGGCTGGTGCCATTCCATACCACCCTTGTGGCCTTGAGCAAGGCATTTAACACCTACACTACTACAAGGGTTATGCTATAAGGCCTACCCTGTGCTTCTCCCAGCCTCCCAGCCTTCTCCCAACCGTAAGTCAACAAGTCATCTGTCCAAGTGTTAAAACAGGATTTGATTTAGGGGTTTAACGTATTCTGGTAGCCTACATGCAAACAAGAGAAGACTTTTCTGAGATTCCACAGCGTGCTGAGAATTAAACACTTTCTGAAGTTTTGAATACAATTCTTGGTCAACCAAGGACCTCTAGTGTCCCTGCAGGATATTGCATTCCTTGAAGAATATTGCATCTACACTGAACAAAAATATAAATTGAACATGTAAAGTGTTGGTCCCATGTTTCATGAGCTGAAATAAAAGATGTCATAAATGTTCCATACGCACAAAAAGCTTATTTCTCTCAAATGTTGTGCACAAATTTATTTACGTCCTTGTTAGTGAACATTTCTCCTTTGCCAAGATAATCCATCCACCTGACAGGTGTGGCATATCAAGAAGCTGATTAAACCGCATGATCATTACACAGGTGCACCTTGTGCGGGGGACAATAAAAGACCACGCTTAAATGTGCAGTTTTGTCACACAAAACAATGCCACAGATGTCTCAAATTTTGAGGGAGCATGCAAATTGGTATGCTGACTGCAGGAATGTCCACCAGAGCTGTTGCCAGATAATWAAATTTCTCTACCATAAGCTGTCTTCAATTTTGTTTTAGAGAATTTGGCAGTACATCCAACCAGCCTCACAACTGCAGACCACATGTATGGTGTTGTGTGGACGAGCGGTTTGATGATGTCAAAGTTGTGAACAGAGTGCCCCACGGTGGCGGTGGGGTTATGGTATGGGAAGGCATAAGCTACAGACAACGAACACAATTGCATTTTATCGATGGCAATTTGAATGCACAAAAATACCGCAATGAGATCCTGAGGCCCATTGTGAGGTATTTTTTTAATACACATCTGTATTCCCAGTCATGTGAAATCCATAGATTAAGACCTAATTAATTTACTTAAATTGACAGATTTCCTCATATGAACTGTAACACAGTAAAATCTTTGAAATTGTTGCATTGCGTTTATATTTTTGTTCAGTTTATTTCAAGGGCTTTCTTACATGCAGGCCAAAATGAAAGCAGACAGGGACGGACTGGGACCAGAAATCGGTCCGGACATTTCTAAGGGCATTTRCACACATAGTTCTGAGCTATAATTCAAATCAGAGTTTGATAATATGTTACATTGTATTGGTTTCACATTGCCATTGATTCAACCAAACCCCCAACTCCACGCTACTTAAACACACAGGTAGTAAGGCTACTGACACATAACATAGGCAGTACACTATAGTACAGCGTTTATCAACTTTTACTGTACCAGGGACCGGTGAAACATAGTCCTCCTCTTTTTTTAACCACTTATTTTTGACCAGCTCCTGTTTTAAGACAAATACAACAGGTAAAAACACAGCTGGAGATACAACTCACAACTATAACTGTGTCTCTGTTGCCTCCCTGTAGTGTAATCTGTCTCTGCATCTTCTCTGCAGTCACTCTGTCTCTATCTGTCTGTGCTTCTCCTTGTGCTCTTCTGTTGTCACTCTTTGACACTGTCATGCTGTCTGTCTCACTCTGTCTGTCACTCCTAAGTGTTCATTGCTATTACATATAGAGCCAACATTTTAAGGAACTGGCAGTACATCTGTGTCTATGTTTTTTCCTACACTCTTAGAAAAAAAGGGTTTCAAAAAGGTTCTTCAGCTGTCCCCATAGGAGAACTAGTTTTTTGGTTCCAGATAGAACCCTCCATGGAAAGGTTCTACATAGAACCCAAAAGGGTTCTACATGGAACCAAATATTGTTCTTCAAAGGGTTATCCTATGGGGACAGCCAAAATAACCCTTTTAGGTTCTAGATAGCACCTTTTTTTCAATACAACTTAATTGCAGTTCACCTGTGGTAAYTTCAATTGATTGGACATGATTTGGAAAGACACACACCTGTCTATATAAGGTCCCACAGTTGACAGTGCATGTCAGAGCAAAAACCAAGTCATGAGGTCGAAGGAATTGGTTGTAGAGCTCCGAGACAGGATTGTGATTGGAGGAAGTGTACCACAGAAATGTCTACAACATTGAAGGTCCGCAAGAACACAGTGGCCTCCATCATTCTTAAATGGAAGAAGTTTGGAACCACCAAGACTCTTCCTAGAGCTGGCCGSCGGCCAAACTGAGGAATCGGAGGACAAAGGCCTTAGTCAGGGAGGTGACCAGAAACCCGATGGTCACTCTGACAGAGCTCCGGAGTTCTTCTGAGGAGATGGAAGAGCCTTCCAGAAGGACACCCATCTCTGCAGCACTCCACCTATCAGGCCTTATGCTAGAGTGGCCAAACAGAAGCCACACCTCAGTAAAAGGCACATGACAGCCCGCTTGGAGTTTGCCAAAAGGCACCTAAATACTCTCAGACCATGAGAAACAACATTCTCTGGTCTGATGAAAAAAATTAACTCTTTGGCCTGAATGCCAAGCGTCACGTCTGGAGGAAACCTGGCACCATCACTACGGTGAAGCATGATAGAGGCAGCATCATGCTGTGGGAATGTTTTTCAGTGACATGGACTGGGAGACTAGATAGGATCGAGGGAAAGATGAATGGAGCAAAGTWCAGAGAGATCCTTGATGAAAACCTGCACCAGAGCGCTCAGGACCTCAGACTGGGGRGAAGGTTCACCTTCCAACAGGACACCGACCCTAAGCACATAGCCAAGACAACACAGGAGAGGCTTTGGGACAAGTCTCTGAATATACTTGAGTGGCCCAGCCAGAGCCCAGACTTGAACCCAATCGAACATCTCTGGAGAGACCTGAAAATAGCTGTGCAGCGACGCTCCCCATCCAACGTGACAAAGCTTGAGAGGATCTGCAGAGAAAAATGGGAGAAACTCCCCAAATACACGTGTGCCAAGCTTGTAGCGTCATACCCAAGAAAACTCGAGGCTGTAATTGCTGCCAAAGGTGCTTCAACAAAGTACTGAATAAAGGGTTTGATACTTATGTAAATGTGATATTTCAGTGTTTTATTTTTAATACATTTGCTAAAATTCCTAAAAAGCTGATTTTGCTTTGTCATTATGGAGTATTGTGTGTAGATTGATGAGAAAAAAACGATTTAATACATTTTAGAATAAGGCTGTAACGTAACAAAATGTGGAAAATGTCTGAATACTTTCTGAATGTACTGTACTTCCATGGCATAAGGGAATGATGAGCGGATAAGAGGCTATCCGTAATTTCAATTAAGACATTAATGAGCGTGCTAGGYTGGACGTAGGCAATATAACTATTTGTTTAGCACTTTTGAAATGTACAGCGAAAGAATCCAAAACATGGGCCGTTCTTACAGTATTCTCCATCTACAGCAAGTCAGAACCATAGGATAAATAAAGGGGTKWTGTAAGCAGATAATAAAAGCTCTCAATGATTACATTTCTCTGAAACAGGCTATAGACTACATGTGCACCACCAAGTCAGAACAGTAGGCTAAGTTAAGAGGGGGAAAGGGATCAAATGATTAGGGTGAGGCACATGGGCTACTAACAGCTTACTACACAACATACACTTAGTATTACTTTCTTAGCTACAGTATATCTTGTTATGGCTGCAGGGGCGTATTGAAAAACTGGAAAATATGTGCCAATTTTCAAACGGCCTCTTAATCAATTTTTGCTCTTACAATATGCATATTATTATTACTATTGGATAGAAAACAGTCTCTAGTTTCTAAAACCGTTTTAATTATTTCTCTAAGTGGAACAGAACTATTTTTACAGCCCATTTCCTATCCGGAAGTGAGATTTCCAAAATCGATGTCGCTCTTCAAGACCTTGTCTATAAAAGGGCATGTCACTTAGGACTGTAGAAACACGTCATACGCCTTCCTCTGGGTGTCATGCGGAAGTGAGAGCAGAAATGACTTGATTATCTCGTCCTGGGATTGAACACAACCTCTTGGAGTGAGACTTGCGCACCTAATTTTTTTTTCTGGGCGCGAAGTAGGACCTGGACTCGGCTCCTGGAAAACACTCGTTAAAGGTGAATATGATCTCTGGCTTCGATTTATTTGATACATGTCACAATATCATCCTAAAGTATGTTTTTTCAATATAGTTTCATTATATATTGAAATTTATTCTGGACTTTAGACGTGATGCGACGCAAGAATTGGTTCAAGAACGAGAGGTTAGAACGCACGGCCAGTGTGCTTGCTAATTCAAGAGGGAAATCGTTCGTTCTGGATCGAAATAAAGACGTTTCTGAACAAAGACCCCTTGGAGAACATTCTGAGGAAAGATCAACAAAGATAAGGACCCAATTTGGGATGCTTTTCATATATCTGTCGAACTGTGCTATGCTACCGTTTGACTAGAATCAATGCTGCTGTGTGCTAGCTATTGTAGTAAGCTATATAACGATATATGTGTTTTCGCTGTAAAACACTTCAAAAAACGGAAAATATGGCTCTATTCACAAGATCTTTGTCTTTCTTTAGCTATCCACATATATTGTTCTGAAATGTTTTATGATTGTTAATTAGTAGTTGACGTGGTGTCTGTATTTTCTCTGGCTACTCCCTGCGATTTCTGACTGTAGCTATGATGGTAGCAGTAATGTAAAACTGATTTATAGCTAAATATGCACATTTTTTGAACAAAACATAGATTTATTGTGTAACATGTATAGAGACTGTCATCTGAGGTAGTTTTTTCTAGGTATTTAGGTTGGTTCTAGTTAGTTAGGTTGGCTTGTGCAGCTACTTGATCCACTTGTGCTGTGAAAAATGTCTGTCCTCTTTTTATTTGGTGGTGAGCTAACATAAATATATGTGGTGTTTTCTCTGTAAAACATTTAAAAAAATCGGACATGTTGGCTGGATTGACAAGATGTTTATCTTTCAAATGCTGTATTGGACTTGTTAATGTGTGAAAGTTAAATATAAAAAAAATAGATTTTGAATTTCGCGCCCTGCACTTGAGCTGGATGTTGTCATAGGTGTACCGGCGACGGGCTGCAGCCATAACAGGATATATATCTCCCTGGCATATTACATAATTTATGCAGCAGAATACAATACCTTTTTGGACTCACCTTGTTGTGCTGTGCTCACTTGAATAGGAAGGTGGTGTGGCGGTCCTTTGTGCACAAACTTTGTCTTCAAAGTCTGGCATTCTCAAGATTTATGGTGCTTTCAAGACAACTGGGAACTATGAAAAACAAGGTCAAATCATGACGTCAGTGATCTTCAGGTCTGAGCTCTAGAAATAGGCCCAAGTTCACGACTTGGAATTCTGAGCTGGATGACTGTTCAAAACGTATTTTCCCAGTTGGAGCTCATTTTCCCAGTTGTCTTGAACTAACTGAAGTCTGAGATTTCGCAGTTCCGAATTTTCAGTTGTTTTGAACGCTGCAGAAGTCATCCTGGATTGACAGCGTGCCCAATGTATTCAACCTTTTCTAATGTAAATCTATGGCAGCACCCAAGGGAGTTGAATTCTTTAGCTATCCCCGTAGATTTTGCGGTGACGTAGTGTCCCCATGAGTGACAGAACACTGACCTAATCACGGCGCAACTAGAGAACATTACCAACCCTTACGCTCCGTATTTTCCACCACCACAAAAAGCACTGAGCTAGGCTGAAACACCTGCATTTCGGAGCTGCCTTACTCAAGAAAGCAAAAAAGAGACCATGTCGGCTTTATTAACTTTATTAACTCAATTTTTTTACATTGTTTGCAAAGTMATATGTGAAATGTATGAATGCCAAAATAAAATGGAAAGCAGGCAACAAAAATACAAAAAACAGGCTCTGCCCCACCTGTCCTGAATGATGGGTTGCCACTGCTTGTATTTAATAAAAAGCAGTAGCACCGTATATAATGTATAAAAGATGGCTATTGGCTTATGTGATATTAAAGTATATCTAACAACTTTTTACGCTATTGCAAGTTAGTGTCTGTCATATGTGTTCTCCCAAATCCCCCGTTCCCTAATTAGGCCTACGTGTTAATTAGCCTACTATTTCATACAATATACAGCAAAAATATCAACTGGCAGCAGTAGGCTTAATCTGTGTCAGTATGTGTGTCTTTCTGTTTTTTCCCTACCTCAACTGCACGGTTTTTTGCAGCAGCTGCTGATCTGTCACTGCTAAACCTAGCATAATTTCTCAGCACAGACACAGTCACAGCACTTGGATCAGCAGAATCTTTTGATACGGTAGACCATTCCATTCTTGTGGGCCGGCTAACGAGTATTGGTGTCTCTGAGGGGTCTTTGGCCTGAATTSTTAACAACATCTCTCAAAGAGTGCAGTGTATAAAGTCAGAACATCTACTATCTCAGCCACTGCCTGCACCAAGGGAGTACCCGAAGACTCGATCCTAGGCACCACACTCTTCTCAATTTACATCAACAACACAGCTCGGGCAATAGGAAGCTCTCTAAACCATTTATATGCAGTTGATACAGTGTTATACTCAGCTGGTCCCTCCCCTGATTTTGTGTTAAACGCTCTACAACAAATCTTTCTTAGTGTCCAACAAGCTTTCTCTGCCCTTAACCTTGTTCTGAACACCTCCAAAACAAAGAGCATATGGTTGGTAAGAAMAATCCCCCTCTCCCCACCGGTGCGATTACTACCTCTGAGGGTTTAGAGCTTGAGATAGTCACCTCATACAAGTACTTGGGAGTGTGGCTAGATGGCACACTGTCCTTCTCTCAGCACATATCAAAGCTGCAGGCTAAAGTTAAATCTAGACTTGGTTTCCTCTATCTTAATCGCTCCTCTTTCACCCCAGCTGCCAAAATAACCCTGATTCAGATGACCATCCTACCCATGTTAGATTACGGAGATGTAATTTATAGATCGGCAGGTAAGGGTGGGCTAGATGTTCTTTACCATTCAGCCATCAGATTTGCCACCAATGCTCCTTGTAGGACACATCACTGCACTCTACTCCTCTGCAAACTGGTCATACGTGGTCATACGTCTCTCTTTATGTAGTGTTGTGGTGTCTCTCTTGTCGTGATGTGTGTTTTGTCCTATTTTTTTTATTTTATCCCAGCCCCCGTCTCCGCAGGAGGCCTTTTGGTAGGCCATCATTGTAAATAAGAATTTGTTAACTGACTTGCCTAGTTAAATAATGATTCAATAAAAAAATATAAGAACTTTTAGAAAATAAAAATGTCACATATTTAGCAGCGTCGGCCTCAAGAAAATGCACCCCCTTTCCGTGCTTCATGATACATTATCTGAGCTGATGCGCGTTTGACTATGAATGTGAATTTTTTGCGCATCCTCAGCTCAGCCAATCGGAAAACCGAGCCGGCCCATCTGATCACGGCAAATGTTCAATATATATATATATATTATAACAGAGAAAACCACGCAGATATAATAAAAAAAATACCTTTTTGTTTTTTGTCCATTTTTTATTTTATATGACCTGCCCACCAAACAAAAAGATGGTCCATCTTGGATTTGCCAGATGGCCAATCACCCATGCAGTAGCCTATATCCCCGGTATAGCCCCCATCTCCCCTAATCTACATCAGATGCACTCATATATGCCCTGCTTTTACAGTCTATGGCTGCTACTCACAGAATGTTTCAGTGCAGGCAGAGGCAAGAGCGACTTTGAAATTGAAGGTCTATCCATGTCCCGAGGACGTCGGGAAATACCTTCAAAACCGGTCACTAGGGGCAACTGTGAGCYCTATTACCATCAAGTAGGCTTGACTCTGGATCTGAAGGTTGTGTGTTTGATCCCACAGGTTGACACTTGTTTATTTTTATTTTTTTTACCCTATCCAAAACCTTTACTCATAACCTATTAAATTCGATGGTTGGAGCAACTAAAAAAATTGACGTTTGGAGAAATTGAATGATACTGAGCAGGAGTCAACCCACGGTGTCAAAAACATGTTGAAATMTGACATTTGGAGCAACCTCGAAATTTGACATTACAAACCATTTTTCTTTTCATTGAGGCCCCAATTATCAGCCAAATAATGATACATCTGCACAAAAACACATATTTGGACGTTCCCACTTGGCTAAAGATGGACCAGCCCATCCGGCATTTTCCCAAAATTCCTGTTTCTGAGATCATACAAAAAAATAAGGAAAAGGGAAAACATAACACATAAAACTGTGTCGTTTCTGCTTTTAATGACATTTGAAATGAAGACTAGCAGCAAATGTTTGCTGAAGAGAAAGCACTGCCTTGTACTGTAACATCCTTGTTTTGATTCTGGCTGGTGGCTTCCAGTCATGCATATAATTGAATRGACAAAAGGCTACATCTGCATACTAGGTTCGGTTTGCTCCTAGCCAAACTCAGCTCGGCGAAGTGAAAGTCTGTGCCTCGCATACTCCCTTAAAAGACCTTCGCTTGAAAAATGAAAAGTAGCGGCAATATGGGCGCGTGGCATGTAAGCGCGTTCCTATTTGACGTTGAGATGCAAGTCACGCGAGGATGCGCTCTTTGAAAGGAGGGAGTAGTGTAACGACCCTGGGTTTATAATGTAATGAAACAGGCAGGGAGCAGGTCTCGAACCCTCGACCTTCTAGCCCGAAGTCCAGCGCGCTATCGACTGTGCCGCAAAAACATGCTCAAGCGGCAGAGTCGATATCCGCTCTTATAAACCCAGGGTCGTTACACTACTCGTTGTCCCTCTTGAGGCGCTGTAGCCAGTGTACACTTCCTCAAAATAATCGGAATTAATCTAAAATAAGGTTTTAGTGGCGCAATTTTACATCTAAAATGTTTGTTGTAGTATTTCTCAAGTGATTTTGTTTTGCATGAAAACGAGTTGTCTCACGCTGACTGACAACAAACGCTTGATTGAATAATCCCTACTGTTGACCAATGATGAAGACGCATAGACTTCAGTTACCCAATTTCAGTTTACCTCAAGAAACWAAAATTGTGTTCACGAACAGCCCAAAAAACAAACATTGCAGAAGACCAAAACGTCACAACATGTCGTCATAATATATACACAAACTATTTTGAACTGTTTCGGATGGGAAGCATGCAGACAACTTTACATTTCATAAGACATCCATCTTTTTACACATCAACCTGTTTTATTGAAAAATCCAAATTACAAAATAAATCCTTCAAGGCAGGCCTTAGAACCATATTTCTTCAAATTCCATATAATAAAATATTTAGCAAAGGATTGATATACAAAAAGAAACTCCTAATCATGGTAGCTACTAGTGTGCATGGCTATATGGAATAGCAGATACACTTGGTCTATAAAGAGTCATTCAGAGGTATGTGTCTCTCTGAAAATGGAACATGTGGTATTCCAGCGCTTATTTCATATGGACTTAATAAAATCTTATGTAAAAGTAATACTGTTGAGTTTCCAAACAAAGATGTCCTTCTCTTAGAAAGACAACAATCTCTTTAAATGCCTAAGATTAGAATATAATAAAAAACTAAAATCTAATTACAGTTTGATGTTCTCTTAATTTGTGGAAAATGCTTACAGTAATAGGTCCACTTCAAAACAAACAAACCTGCTCTGAAATAATGACACCTAAAATGTGGCCAACCATAACGTAATTGCAGCTGTCCTGCATTGAGTTGTTTTGTTCATTTTTAGTTTAAAACAGTGTGAGAGATGAATCACAAAAATAACTAAATTATAGTCAATAAAAACACGCTCCATCTATAACCCAAATTCAAAGGCTGGAAAAATGTATTATCAAATTGTATTCACTTTAAAACATTCTTCTATAAAAAAATGTCCCTGATACATCCACTTATTTCATAATTCTGAATAACATTACTTGTAATGTGATTTGTGCACCATTATTCATATACATTTTGCTGTACTTTTTTTTGTTGCTTTTTGATATGTATTCTGGTCTTGTTTGGGTAAAAGGCACTGTAGCTTGTGTGAGGCAGGTCTGCAGTCTAGAATGAATGGACCAAGTATGGCACCGCTGTGGGGGTTATAGTAGTTGCAAACAAGATACATCACATACACTCAAACTCGTCTATACGCTGCTTGGTGTTGCCCGACCGAATCTGCCGGAGGGTCTTGTACTTGTCCCGTCCCGCTTTCACATTATCCGCATGGATGATGTCATTTGCGGTTTTCTTGGTCTCATCTCGAGCGATGGCCAACTCCGAGCTCAAAGCCTGMWAGAGGAAAGATAACATTACTGCCAAGTCTCACTACGGCTCACACAACAACACAGGCATACCGGGACATGTTTATAGGCCCCATTCTTGTAATCTCTACAATATCACAAAGAGTGATGCAACCCTCACTCACCAGCAGGTGTTGCTGCACYCGCTCGTTCTTCTCGGCTTCGGTCATACGCTCCTCCTCGCTGCGGTCTTTGTAGGAGATGCCGCCCGTGAACTCGGCACTGGCCTGGTCGCTGGTCTCGTCGTTCTCGTCATGCTCGTTCTCGGCCTGCATAGGCTCCTGTATGTGTGATGCCATTATTTTGCTGTTCAGCTCCTCTTTGGTCTTCTCCAGGTCCTCCTGCACCATGCAGGCCTAAGGGGGGCAGCCACAAATGTTAATGACTCATGGTATGTATGAACTGATTCAGGAGAAGGAATATCAATCAATACAGTCAATCACGGATTATAAAAAGAAAACCATCCCCGTCGCGGACCAGGATGTCTCTGCTCCCAGACAGACTAAATCACTTTTTTGCTCGTCTGAGGACAATACAGTGCCACTGACACGGACAGCTACCAAACCTGCGGGCTCTCCTTCACTGCAGCCGAGGTGAGTAAAACATTTAAACGTGTTAACCCTCGCATGGCTGCAGGCCCAGACGGCATTCCCAGCCGCGTCCTCAGAGCATGCGCAGACCAGCTGGCTGGTGTGTTTACGGACATATTCAATCATTCCTTATACCAGGCTGCTGTTCCCACATGCTTCAAGAGGGCCACCATTGTTCCTGTTCCCAAGAAAGCTAAGGTAACTGAGCTAAACGACTACCGCCCCGTAGCACTCACTTCCGTCATCATGAAGTGCTTTGAGAGACTAGTCAAGGACCATATCACCTCCACCCTACCTGACACCCTAGACCCACTCCAATTTGCTTACCAACCAATAGGTCCACAGACGACGCAATCGGTGATACCCGGGTGATACCCGGCGTGACAATAACCGACGAGAATTCTCTTGGGATAATATGGTCGCATTGATTGTGAGGAATTCTAGGTTAGGTGAACAAAAGGACTTGGGTTCCTGTATGTTGTTATGTTACACCATGAATCGTTAATCATGAAGCATAGACCCCCGCCCTTCTTCCCAGAGAGATCTTTATTTCTGTCGTTGCGACGCATAAAGAATCCCGGTGGCTGTACCGACTCCGACAACATATCTCGAGAGAGCCATGTTTCTGTGAAACAGAGTATGTTACAATCCCTGATGTCTCTCTGGAAAGCAACCCTTACCCTAATTTCGTCCACCTTGTTATCTAGAGACTGGACATTGGCGAGTAATATACTCAGAAGCGGTGGGTGGAGTGCACACCTCCGAAGTCTGACCAGGAGGCCGCTCGGTTTACCTCTTCTGCGGCAACGTTGCCTCTAGGATCACATCAAATGCTCTGGGTGGTGGTGCGAACAAAGGATCCGCTTCGGGATAGTCATATTCCTGGTCGTAATGTTGGTAAGTTGACGTCGCTTTGATATCAAACAGATCTTCCCGGCTGTATGTAATAAAACGTACAATTTTCTGGGCTAACAATGTAAGAAATAAAACATTAAAAAACAAAATACTGCATAGTTTCGTAAGGACTAGAAGCGAGGCGACCCTCTCTGGCGGCGCCATCTGCTGTTGCCCCCTGGCAGAAGAAATATGACGTCCATAAGATTCTACAGTCCTAATGGACCCAAAATGTACATTCATTCCCTGGGTGACAGGTGCACCAATCAGTGACAGTCTAAGATCATAAATCCATCGCATGAAAATGGGTTTGTTCTAGACAGCACAATCACAGGACATTTGGGACCTGCCATTTAGATTTGCTTTCTTTCAAATGCTAAAATAGGGAAAAAAGCACAATGGGGAAAGATATCCTCCCAGGCAAACAGGATTTCCCTAACGTAAAGACAGAGAACCCTCCCCTTTACAACCAGGCCCACACCACAGCATGAGTCACCATGCCCACAGGGAGGAGAGGAGCGGCCTTCCTATGGAGCCATGCCCTGCACCAGAGGAGTCTAAGTATCGTATCTTAAAACAAACAGTGCCCAACTGCTATAACTTCAGAACAGCAAATCAGGGCTAAGCTTAATGTTAGGCTATGGTTCATCCTAATTTTTACTTTTTTCTAATGGATGAATTACTGTAACATTGACTATAGTTTAATGACACATGGGACTAAACCATTTGAGAAGGTGGGGAGGTGAATGAAGAGAGCAGTAGCTGAGACCACACCTTCTGTTGCCACTGCGTTGCCTCATCCTCCTTTTTCTGCTTGGCGTCCTCCAGTAAGGAGATCTTTGAGGTCAGCTCAGCCAGTTCCGTGGCCTGTGGAAACAATTTTTTTATTTTCACTTTCTTTCCATGAATTTGGATTTGAAAGTTTCAACAGATGTTAGCTTATTTTAATTTCCAAACCATGTGAAGACTACCACAGTTAGAAAGCTAGAAGTTAAACAATGATTTTCGTACATTTCACAATTTCTAGATAATAATATGAACTATCATGATAATACATGTTTCTATACAATACAAATAATAATTGATGTGTTATATTCCAATGAATGAACTACAGTAATTAATAATCATCACTTTACTCAGCTCATCACTCTGTAGCACAATGCTACGTGCTGACACTGCGTGTGGTGTTCATTAATGTGTGTGTGTAACTCACCAAGTGTTCCTGGTTCTTCATCTGGTTCTCAGACTGCTGGAGCAGGGCGGTCTTGGCCTCCTCAGCCATCCTGCGTTCCTTCTCCAGACGCTCCGCCTCCTCCTGAGCACCCTTCCTCTCCTGCTCCAACTCCAGGGCCCTCCGTGTCTGCTCCTCCAACTCTGCACACACAGTAATGAGATAATAGACTGAATGAATTACGTGTACTGTAGCTAGGGCTTCATTAATCTCTCTGAGAAATATGTTTTACCTCAACAAGACTAAAGGTTAAATTAGGCCTTACAGTGCTTTACATTGTATTGGTGAACACACACAACTTGTGTATTTCGACAACAATCAATAAAAAGCTATGAACAACCACACTTATAAGACTCCTAGCTTTAAGAGTAAAGATAATAGTTTGTTCATACTACAGAAATAGGGTGTTCCAACCTTGCTGAGCTTTTTTTGTCTGTTCCTCAATCTGTTTCAGTCTCTCCATAAGCTCCTCCTTCTCCTTTTCAATCTTTTCCTTTTCATTTTCAGCAAGTTCTCTCTTCTTCTTTTCATTCTCCAGCATGCCCTGGTGGACAGAGGCCGTAGAGTAAACAGGGTTATAGAAGGGAGGGAACATGGACAACTTCCTAACATTGTCAAGCCTTCTTTATCAGACAATAGGCCAACCTAAACATTAGCTAAATAGATCTGTCATTGTTCTGATGGCTACTTTCTAAGAAAAATCCACTCATAACAAAGACCCTCATGTGTGGCCAGTGGCCACCAGTTGACACCCACAACAGTCTGCTGATTTTAATCTTCGAAACTATCAATTGATGCACAAATGCCCTTCATGTTCAGCTTTCTTTTGAGCATTGCTGTTGGGCTTGTACAAGGATGACACAAATACAGAGGCAGGAGTAACCAAAGGTCTGATGTCTTGAAATAGACTCATGTTAGCAGTAGCTGAGTGTGTGGTGGTGGTGACACTGACCTCTCCATCTTCTTGTGGTTCTTCTCCTCTCTGGCCTGGGCCTTCATCTGCTGTACCTCGATGGTGTCTGGTTTGCGGCGACGCATATACAGCTCATGGTTGCCCATGCAAAGTGCCAGGATGCGCTTGTTGATACGCAGTCGTGAGCATAGAATACAAAGTCCTAGAAGAGAAAGCATGTGTTGACTATCCAACGTGGTCTCAGAGCATTTCGTATTATTTTATACATAAATCTCAGACACTCCATTTAGTATGAATTGTTACATTCTGTATGGTATGTATTAAATTGTGGATGTCCATCATCCATTTTGTATAATATGTAACGAATTGCAATTCGTACAATATGTTACGAATTTCCAAAATGTACAATATGTTACAAATTTGCTAAATGTATATGTTAAGAATTCCATTTGTTTGTGGCCAATGTTAGCTAGGTGGCTAACGCTAACATTAGCTGGCGCTAGGGTTAGGGGTAGGAGTTAGGTTAAGGTTAGGGTAAAGGGTTAGCTAAAAGGGTTAAGATTAGGGGAACATGCTAAGTAGCTAAAAAGTAGTAGCTAAGTAGCTAAAGTTGTCTTTGATGAGATTCGAACATGCAACCTTTGGGTTGCTAGACATTCGTTTTTTCCTCAAGTAACTTATGTAACCATACCAAATGTAACATATACTAATTACAGTGTCCGAGATGTATGTTTACTATGTTATGTCTGATCTATGAGACCAGTCCATACCAGTAATCTTTCTAAATATAATTATGGCAACAATAATTATTTTTTGTCCCTAGGAGATACTGTATAATCTTATAAACTATGGATGAGTATAGAGAGGTGGTACATACTGGTGCTTTTTTGTCAATGGGTTTGATGACAAACTTCTTGTCGTTGAAGGAAATATTCCTGATTTCACTCCATGGGAATCCAATTTTAGGCGTCATCCTGTTGAGGCAAAAAAAACATATAAACAGTGATATTTGCACTATTTTGCACTTAGTCATAATCAGAAAACAACCATTGTACCTAAGTTTGTACAGCATATGTTTAACATATTTCAGTCCCATATGTTTGAGTACCCCTGTGGGGTATATTTCACTCACTTATCATTCTGTTCGTAAATGTTGAGTCCCAGGGCGTCCACTCCTAACCACAGCTCTGATCCTTTCTTGTTCTTGATGCTGAAGTAGTTGACACCGTACATCTCCAGGTCCTGGGCGATCTTCAGGTACTCCATCATTGAATCCTCTCTGTGAAGTATTACAAATTACATTAAATCCTTTTTTTTTTTTTTCAATGACTGGTGGCAATGTTCACAAGTATGTGGTAAATTTTCACAACTAGAGCACAAAATCAAAACAGATGTTTCAAAAACAAGTACATTTTCAATTGATTGAGTACAAAAAAACGAAATCAAAGTAATTTGTTCACTGCACCAAATCACTCTTTCAATTTGCACATACATATTCAATCTAGGTATCTGCTTTTCAAAATGTAATATTCACATTACTTTTGATATAATTGCTTGTCATTTGTTAACAATACCTTTAACTATCACTTAATCAAACTGTTCTAAACTGATAACTACTGAACAAAAATTATGTAGTGCCTAGTTTACGTACATGTATATAGTTTGATAACTGCTGAACACTGTAAAATAAATGTATCAATTTGACATCAATTTATGTTGGAAGGTAAAACCAAATCATATATGGATGTGGCTGTAAATACTATATCATAATTCTCCATCAGCCAGTGTGTTTCAATAGGACAAAGTGGAACGAGTCACTGTATGTGCTACCATTTGGAATTATAGTGTTAGTGTACAATGCACTGCTGAAATAAATGGTTGTATATAGCAATATATTCCACAAATCTGAATTTCATTGATGAATCAATTAGAGAGAAAGGCGATACTGTATCAGTTGTCAAGTCATGTGGAAAAGGTGATCTTGTACAATGTTGCATAGGCAGAAATGGCATTCAACACCATGCTACACCAACATACATCTTTTAAAATCACTTATTTAAGTTTTTTTACAATCATAATAGGCTAGTTCATATAAATACAATTTAGCTTCTACATCAATACATGCGTTCATAATTACATTACATAGTTTACAGATTTAATAGTGTCCATGGAGGTTTCTGTAGGCCAGCTTTCTTCTTTTTAGTTTACATTTAAATCATTTAGCAGATGCTCTTATCCAGAGCAACTTACAGGAGCAATTAGGGTTAAGTTCCTTGCTCAACGGGACATCGACAGATGTCAGCTCAGGGATTTGAACCAGCAACTTTCCGGTTACTGGCCCAACGCTCTTAACCGCTAGGCTACCTGCCGCCCTAGTTCTGTTTTGATTTGTTAAAAATAGGAGTTTGAGGGACAAAAAGTTGTTTCATAGTCAATGCAGCTTGTCTTCCAAATCTTATTGTTCACAATGCATATTATTGTCCACCATCATTCTTTAGTATTGTCATCTATATGAGTATCGAAGACACCTACATCAAAATCAAAACTTCTCATCAGATCCCATATTTCTTTAGTTTTGTAGCAGTTGCATAAAAAGTGTTCTAAACTCTCTTCATCAAGACAATTAGGCATAAGACAAAATGTACTTTTAGCAAAACAGCTCCACTTTACTACAGCACGCACTGGTAAACGTCATACAGAAATCAACCATGCAGTATCTCTGTCAATTGTGTACTGAGTAGATTTTGAATGCACTCTTAATCAGATATCACTTTATAAATAGTTTTGTTCGAGTCACTGTTCCAGAATCCTTAAGAGTCTATTGACACACGCGTGCCACGGGACTTGTCTGAAGGTAAACGGTACCAGTTTTAAAAAATGAATGGACGTACAGTGCCTTCGGAAAGTATTCAGACCCCTTGACCTTTTCAATATTTTCTTACATTACAGTCTTAATCTAAAAAAATAATTGTTTATCCTCATTAATCTACAACACAATACCCCATAATGACAAAGCGAAAACAGGTTTTTAGAAATGTTTGCACATTTATATAAAAAACAAAACAGAAATACCTTATTTATATACTGTGAGAAGAAAAAGAATGTGAACCCTTTGGAATGACCTGAATTTCTCCATATCAAATTTGATCTGAACTTCATTTATTTTTAATTGAATCTTTATTTAACTAGGCAAGCCAGTTAAGAACAAATTCTTATTTATACAACCCGGACGACGCTGGGCCAATTGTGCGCCGTTCTATGGGATCCCAATCACAACTGGATGTGATGCAGCCTGGATTCAGCACTGTTGCTACTCTCCCTAGGAGTGGCCGTCCTGCAAAGATGACTGCAAGAGCACAGCGCAGAATGCTCAATGAGGTTAAGAAGAATTCTAGAGTGTCAGCTAAAGACTTACAGAAATCTCTGGAACATGCTAACATCTCTGTTGACGAGTCTACGATACGTACAACACTAAACAATAATGGTGTTCATGGGAGGACACCATGGAAGAAGCCACTGCTGTCCAAAAAAAACATTGCTGCACGTCTGAAGTTTGCAAAAGTGCACCTGGATGTTCCACAGCGCTACTGGCAAAATATTCTGTGGACAGATGAAACTACAGTTCAGTTGTTTGGAAGGAACACACAACACTATATGTGGATAAAAAAGGCACAACACACCAAAATCAAATCCTTATCCCAACTGTAAAGTATGGTGGAGGGAGCGTCATGGTTTGGGGCTGCTTTGCTGCCTCAAGGCCTGGACAACTTMCTATCATCGACGGAATAATGAATTCCCAAGTATATAAAGACTTTTTACAGGAGAATGTTAGACTATCTGTCCGCCAATTGAAGCTCAACAGAAGTTGGGTGATGCAACAGGACAATGACCCAAAACACAGAAGTAAATCAAAAACAGAATAGCTTCAACAGAAGAAAATACGCCTTCTGGAGTGGCCCAGTCAGAGTCCTGACCTCAACCCGATTGAGATGCTGTGGCATGACCTCAAGAGAGCAGTTCACACCAGACATCCCAAAAATATTGCTGAACTGAAACAGTTTTGTGAAGAGGAAATGTCCAAAATGTACTTTTCCCACCCTACACTGTGAATGTTTACACGGTGTGTTCAATAAAGACCTGAACACGTATAATTGTTTGTGTGTTGTTAGTTTAAGCAGACTGTGTTTGTCTATTGTTGTGACCTAGATGAAGATCAGATCAAATTTTATGACAAATTTACACAGAAATCCAGGTATTTCCAAAGGGTTCACATACTTTTTTTTGCTTCTGTAGGTATTCAGACCCTTTGCTATGAGACTCGAAATTGAGCTCAGGTGCATCCTGTTTTCATTGATCATCCTTGAAATGTTTCTACAACATGATTGGAGTCAACTGTGGTAAATTCAATTGATTGGAAATTATTTGGATAGGCACACACCTGTCTATATAAGGTCTCACAGTTGACCGTGCATGTCAGAACAAAAACCAAGCCATGAGGTCAAAGGAATTATCCGTAGAGCTCTGAGACTGGATTATGTCTAGGAACAGACCTGGGGAAGAACACAGTAGCAGAGGTTTGGAACAACCAAGAAAAAGCTGGCCACCTGGCCAAACTGAGCAATCGGGGGAGAAGGGCCTTTGTCAGCGAGGTGACCAAGAACCCGATGGTGACTGACAGAGCTCCAYAGTTCCTCTGTGGAGATGGGAGAACCTTCCAGAAGGACAACCATCTCTGCAGCACTCCACCAATCAGGCCTTTATAGAAGAATGGCCAGACGGAAGKCACTCCTCAGTAAAAGGCACATGACAGCCCGCTTGGAGTTTGCCAAAAGGCACCTAAAGGATTCTCAGACCATGAGAAACAAGATTATCTGGTCTCATGAAACCAAGAATGAACTKTTTGGCCTGAATGCCAAGCGTCACATCTGGAGGAAACCTGGCACCATCCCTACGGTGAAGCATGGTGGAGGCAGCATCATTCTGTGGGAAGGTTTTTCAGGGGCAGGGGCAGGGACTGGAAGGCTTTGGGACAAGTCTTTGAATATAGTTGAGTGGCCCAGCCAGAGCCCYGACTTAAACCAGATCAAACATCTCTGGAGAGATGTGAAAATAGCTGTGCAGCAACGCTCCCCATCCAACCTTAAAGAGCTTGAGAGGATCTGCAGTGAAGAATGTGAGAAACATCAAAATACAGGTGTGCCAAGCTTGTATCGTCATACCCAAGAAGYCTCGAGGCTGTAATRGCTGACAAAGGTCCTTCAACAACGTACAGAGTAAAGGGTCTGAATAGTTATGTAAATGTCATATTTCCGGCAAAAAAAATGGAAGYAAAAAAATCGCTAAAACAGTTTTTCTTTTGTCATTATGGGGTATTGTGTGTAGATTGAGGGGGGGGGGACATTTTAATCAATTTTACAATCAGGCTGTAACCTATCAAAATGTGGAAAAAGTCAAGGGGTCTGAATACTTTRCGAAGGCATTGTATATAGATCCCGAGTAATTTCATGTCATATTTAATTTCTATATGGATGGGAGTTTTAGAAAGCTCATCAGCCATTCAAACTCCTTCTGTTTTTACCATAGCCAACTACTTAACAATACCCCTAGTAGGATAATGAAACTGTATTTCTCAACATGCTCACAACATGCCATTGGATTAAAATGAAACAAATTGTGGTTTGCAAACAAATAAATGTGCATTTCAAGTTATGGTAAAATGCTCTCATGATATTTCACAAAAGACTCACGAAAAACCTAGATTTTGCATGAATGACTCAAGGGTGAAAGATGTGTTAAACMCCAATGAATACACAATCAAATGTTCTGAACATAACATAGGGGGCATTACAAGTTTTATCAGTTTAGAGTAGTGATTGGACGATTGATACCAGAGCTCCGACGCTTGTATCAAAGTAACAATACCACGTGATGATGACGTTTGAAGCTTCGAACGTCACACTACTGATTTATTACTAGTTTCGAAGCATATACCATTGACGGATRATTTCAAAGTAACATTACCACATGATCAATGGCGTCTGAAGCTTCGGTTGATCACATGCTTTTTCGAAACTGTTGTTGCAAAATGCGAGATCCCACTGATTTCGCCGTGGTGCTTTCTTTGATACAAAGTTGCTTTCAAACACCAACCTCTACTGGACACCTTATTTACCAATTTACTTAGATGTTTTTCAGTTTATAGCACCTAAACGGTAGCTCAGCAGGTAGGGATTGAGATTTGGGATAAGACACCAGCATAGGCACAAGATTGAATCTTGGCTATAGTTWAAAAATTATTTACTGTGAACCCATCTTCCCACTGTTGTTCAAATAATTAGTTTTATTTAGTGTAGCCTATGATCATCTTTTGTCTTCAGCATCCTAAATAATACCACGGATGCACAGTTTTAGAAAACATAGCGTACCTGGAGGCAAATAGGGGAAGTAGAATGTGGGATGCAAACCCCATATTCMAACTAAATTTAGTTTACCAACACTCACACCCATCCATTGCGCCACAAAGTTTTGATAGATGCAATGGGAAAACAAGTCTATATAAACATTTTAAAAAACGGTAATTTATTCCTGTTCAGCAGATGTCAATAATGTGTTAAAAGATCAGTGTAATAAAAAAAAATGGCACCACAATTTGGTGAAAGCCCCAAAAGGGTTTAGAAAGCCTTGGTTTCCCATCACTAGTTTCCAGTTTTTAAAAGGTCCAATGCAGACGTTTTTATCTCAATATCAAATCCTTTCCGGGTAACAATTAAGTACATTACTGTGATTGATTTAAATTCAAATGGTAAAAATAAATTACAAAATCTGGGAGTGGTCTAAGTGGGGAGGGAAAAACTGAAATCTAGCTGTTATTGGCAAAGAGATTTGGAACACTCTTTCTTATTGGTCTATTAACTAATTTACCACCTGGTGATGTCACCAGGAAGGCCAAAACTCCATCCCACCAAAACAGGCAGAAATTTCAGCCGGTCTTTTCAAACAYCTCTTACACTAAAAGGGCATTATCATTATTTTCACAATTTCACAACCTCATAGTGTGGAAATATACTGTACATATAACACAGGAATATCAKGTTATTGACTGCACTGGGCCTTCAAGAGTTTTGAAAATACGCCACAACATCTAAAAAATGCACCAAAGTAAGCACAGAAGGAACACAAGCAGTTAAGTTATTTGAAGACTTACAGCTAGGTAGCTGCCATAGTTGTTAATAGGAGTTGATGGTCAGGATGCTTCAAAACATCACAGCACATGCTTTCACATCATCAAGCTCTCAGAGTGCAAATCTATTCACTCTATGACAGAAGCTTAAGCAATTTTCACCATGATGTGGTATGTCCTACTGTGCAGAGATACTCAACTTTCAATTGAAACCAATAGAGATGTTTCTCAGGCCAGGGACAACAGAGCTAGGAGGGGTGAGTAAGTAATGTGTGTGATTCAGTACCTGAGCATGCCCTTGTGTTCCTCATGCCACACCTGGATTCTCTCCTCCCACTGCTCCTTGTTGAGCTTGTGTTGGTCCAAGACCCTAAAAACACAAAGACAAAATTATATGACACCATAAAAACATGAGAGAGTACGAAGGTGCAATCAAAAGGTGTTATGTAGACTCTAGAGATGGTGGAGGCCTCACCTCTGAGGCAGCAGTTTTTCACTGGACAGGTATCCTGGCAAGTGAATCTCCTTGTTGTAATCGGCGTACTTGGCCTGCACGGCGTAGGAGGCCAGCAGCACAGCCGTCTCCGGGGGGCAGTAGATGTCATCGTTGAGGATCCCTTCCTTTACTTGCAGGAAGAACAGCCTCTGGGTGGCCTCCTGGATCAGCTCCTCTGACACATCCTCAGGGAAGAACTTGGCCCGGAACTTGAACAGCAGTGGGCTCTCCTTCCTTACATCCTGGGCTGTCACCTAGGGCCAGGGG
Organism: Salvelinus sp. IW2-2015; assembly: GCF_002910315.2. NCBI lineage: Eukaryota > Metazoa > Chordata > Actinopteri > Salmoniformes > Salmonidae > Salvelinus > Salvelinus sp. IW2-2015. The sequence goes on along the minus strand of NC_036863.1, from coordinate 31,275,624 downwards.
TRAAAGATGAGTGGAGGCGCCAGGAGCAGTTTCTCTTTTACTTAAGGTGGCACGGAAGCCTTGTTCACTATATCCTTGTTTAAATGGAGGCGCTCACCTTCTTATTGAGCTTGAGCCATGTCGAGAAACCCTTTGTATCCTGGTACTGCAGACCAAAGAACCACACCTCCCGCAGTCCGATTGTCTTCACAACCTTAGGGCACACATTTTTTTTTAAATGTAACCCAACTCTTAACAGGGGTTAACTGTGTTAAATTGTTTGTGAAAACAGTGTTACATGACATTCTTGTTTCAGGTCAGGTTTTAACTTAGGTAATGGTGCATGATGGTTGAGTCATTCATTTAAAAGAATCTGAAGATTTAATCCTCTCAAGTTTAGTCTTTCTATACAGTTATATCAAATTATACTGAGGAAATGAATACAGAAACATCTTAGCTTAGTACTTAGATATTCAACTTAGTTACCTCAGTACAAAGTCGCTACAGATAAGGTAGTCAAGCGCAGGAGAGCAGAGATGTCAAAGTAGCGTCTTTAATAGGCAAGTCCAAATTGGGTCAGGTACAATACCAATAAACAGCCAAGACATAGGAACACACAGTCACTCACGGAAGGAGAAAAAACAATGCTCCTTACTTTCCTACAACACTGTGCACACGTGAATAAACTGAGGAAAACCTCAACGAGCAACATGAAAATAATCCTGCACAAACCTAAGCGGGAAACAGGAGTAAATATACACACAGAAATTAAAGCAAATGAAAACCAGGTGTGAATGAACCAAAGACAAAACAAACGGAAAAAGAAAAATGGATCGGTGATGGCTAGTAGGCCGGCGACGCCGACCGCCGAGCACCGCCTGAACAAGGAGAGGAATCTTTATTTTTAAAATGAATAACGTGCTTGATTTCATTTTCAGATAAAAAAAAATACAGAATCAAATACCCATTTCAAAGCTAAACCTATCGACAATGCTAAAATAGTAAGCTAACTGCTTGAATTTTTAAACACACTGAACTCATTCACAAAATTGGATATAAATGAATAAATGCTGGCCTGAGGGATAATGCAGTTGCCAGCCATTTCCTAAGAGTAATTGCTTGAACCTACGTGGTGAACAACAGTTTAAGCTCAACATAACTTAACTCCTCATGTTCTACCCTAAACATTGGTACTCTTTTTTTGTTATATCAGTAGATCATCTCTCTCTCACACACAAACAAACAGAAGATTTGGATCCATTAGGCTAACTAGTGAAAGGTACCCATTGTATGTATTATCAAAACTAGATTGAAATAAGAATTGAGTCACACGTTAAACTTTGTGCTCCAGCATTTCTGCCCACTACAGCTCACTGTCTGATAGACCCGAGTAAAAATACAGTGGAAACTCTTATCTAATGGCTGTGGAGGGAGTCATCTAGTCCTCTGCCCAGATTGCCCACTACACCAACTGCCACTTACAGGGAGGGGTCTGTGGGCCGCCCTGACATAGATATGTCAGGACAGCAAAGTCCACACTTCATATAAAAATCTATCATAATAAATGTAAGAGAAACAAAAAATKTATGTGATTATAAGCATGAAGTGAAATAGGGATGACACAACAGCCATAATAACATTGGTGATGGATGCCTTGGGGGTGATTCAAGAGTCTGGCACTTTTTCTAAAACAATACAGACATTCTCTGAGGCCAGGCTGGCCTGCCATACAGCCATGACATATTTCTGTCTGAGAGAGCCACTGTAAAACTGGTGGGACCAAAACCTCTCCTCTCCTCACACAAACAGGCATGGCAGAAAAGTTTGAAACGGTTAGGGACTGATAACCACTCATGCATTAAATTCCTTGGAGAAAGGAAAGGGGGATACCTAGTCAGTTGTACAACTGAATGCCTTCAAGAAACATCTGCTGTGTTTACATTGGCTGTGTCAGCAGCCTGGTAGGGGTGTTTCCCATTAAGAAGACAATGTTTATACACACCACCACTGCCTGCACATCACACCATCACCAAACCTCAGTCAAGGCAGTTTAGAATCACGATGTACAATATATATATACTAAAGTATGTGGACACCCCTTCAAATTATTGGATTTGGCTATTTCAGCCACATCCGTTGCTGGAAGGTTTATAAAATTGAGCACAAAGCCATGCAATCTCCATAGACAACCATTGGCAGAAGAATGGCCTTACTGAAGAGCTTAGTGACTTTCAACGTGGCACCATCATAGGATGCCACCTTTCCAACTGGTCAGTTCGTCAAATTTCTGCCCTGGTCAACTGTAAGTGCTGTTATTGTAAAGTGGAAACYTCTAGGAGAAACAATGGCTAAGCTGCAAAGTGGTAGGCCATACAAGCTCACAGAACGGGACCACTGAGTGCTGAAGCACGTAAAAATCATCTGTCCTCAGTTYCAACACTCACTATGTTCGTGGGCAATGAATAATTAATTACATCATATCCACCCCTCAACCAGTATTCTACAAGAGAACAGACACAAGGGACAACAGGCACACCGGTCTCTACTAGAGGTCGACCGATTAATCGGAATGGCCGATTTCAAGTTTTCATAACAATCGGAAATCGGTCATTTTGGACACCGATTTTCTTTAAAAAAAAWTTACATCTTTATTTAACTAGGCAAGTCAGTTAAGAACACATTCTTATTTTCAACGACGGCCTAGGAACYGTGGGTTAACTGCCTTGTTCAGAGGTAGAACGACAGATGTTTACCTTGTCAGCTCAGGGATTCAATCTTGCAACCTTACGGTTAACTAGTCCAACGCTCTAACCACCTGCCTCACGAGGAGCCCGCCTGTTACGCGAATGTAGTAAGAAGCCAAGGTAAGTTGCTAGCTAGCATTAAACTTATCTTATAAAAAACAATCAATCAATCAATCATAATCACTAGTTATAACTACACATGGTTGAAATTATATATCTAGAGTGTCCTGTGTTGCATATAATCGATGCAGTGCGCATTCGCGAAAAAGGACTGTCGTTGCTCCAACATGTACCTAACCATAAACATCAATGCCTTTCTTAAAATCAATACACATAAGTATATATTTTTAAACCTGCATATTTAGCTAAAATAAATCCAGGTTAGCAGCAATATTAACCAGGTGAAATTGTGTCACTTCTTGCGTTCATTGCACGCAGATCAGAGTCATATTGCAACATTTTGGGGCCGCCTGGCTCATTGCGAACTAATTTGCCAGAATTTTACGTAATATGACATAACATTGAAGGTTTGTGCAATGTAACAGGAATTTTTAGACTAGATGCCACCGGTTAGATAAAAACGTAACGGTTCCGTTTTTCACTGAAATAAACGTTTTGTTTACGAGATGATAGTTTCTGGATTTGACCATATTAATGACCTAAGGCTCGTATTTCTGTGTGTATTATTATAATTAAGTCTATATTTGATAGAGCAGTCTGACTGAGCGATGGTAGGCACCAGCATGCTCGTAAGCATTCATTCCAAACACACTTTCGTGCGTTTTGCCAGCAGCTCTTCGCTGTGCTTCAAGCATTGCGCTGTTTATGACTTCAAGCCTATCAACTCCGAGATTACTGGGTAAACGATGTGAAATGGCTAGCTAGTTAGCGGGCGGGTCCCTAATAGCGTTCTTCAAACGTCACTCGCTCTGAGACTTGGAGTAGTTGTTCCCCTTGCTCTGCATGGGTAACGCTGCTTCGGAGGTGGCTGTTGTCGATGTGTCCTGGTTCGAGCCCAGGTAGCGCGAGGAGAGAGGATGGAAGACTATACTTGTTACACTGGCAATACTAAAGTCCTATAAGAACATACCAATAGTCAAAGGTATATGAAATACAAAATCGTATAGAGAGAAATAGTCCTTAATTCCATAATAACTACAACCTAAAACTTCTTACCTGGGAATATGAAGACCTCATGTTAAAAGGAACCACCAGCTTTCATATGTTCTCATGTTCTGAGAAGGAAGCTTAAACATTAGCTTTCTTACATGGCACATATTGCACTTTTACTTCTCTCCAACACTGTGTTTTGCATTAACTAAACCAAATTGAACATTTCATTATATTTGAGGCTAAATAGATTTTATATGTATTATATTAAGTTAAATTAAGTGTTCATTCAGTATGTTGTAATTGTCATTATTACAAAAATAATAAAAAATTGGCAGATTTATCGGCACCGGCTTTTTTTGGTCCTCCAATAATCGGTATCGATCGGCTTGAAAAATCATAATCGGTCGACCTCTAGTCTCTACATGCAGATGAGCTGAAGATCATCAATGACCATGGACCACAGAAGGTATTTTAAATGTGACAGACAACGATGCGAACATGAAGGCTGCTTGTCAAAGTGGAGGAGTCCTACCCTCACATCACACCCATTGGCTGTGCTGCTCATGCATTGAATCTGCCCCTGAAAACTGAAACAATGGATATACTCTACAAGAGAGCCAAGGAAATGTAAGGTATGTGAAGGGTCATCAAAGTATTAGCAGCAATCTAACTCACCAAGCAAATGAGAAGAATAAGAGCACCACATTGAAGCTCCCCAGCAACACCCGTTGGGGTGGTGTTGTCATCATGTTTGACAGTCTCCTGGAGGGGAAGGAGTCTCTAAGAAATGGCCATATCACAGTCTGCCAATATGGACAGCCCCATCAAGAGGATCTTCCTGGATTATGTATTTTGGGAGAGAGTGGTAAGCAGCCTGAAACTCCTGAAACATATAGCAGTAGCCATTGCATGGATTGAGGGAGACAATGCCATCCTGTCTGGTGTTCAGAATCTGCTTGCAGATGTAAGAGAAGAAATCCGTAGTGCCCTGCCCACTGTTGCTCCAAGCAGAGGAAACTGCAGTTCTGAAATACATCAAAAAGCGTGAAGACTTCTGCCTGAAGCCCATACACGCCGGAGCATACATGTTGGACCCCAAGTATGCTGGCAAGAGCATCCTGTCTGGTGCGGAAATCAACAAGGCCTATGGTGTCATCACTACTGTGTCTCGCCACCTTGACCTGGATGAGGGCACGGTTCTTGGCATTCTGGAGAAGTACACTTCCAAGCAAGGGCTTTGTGATGGAGATGCAATATGGCAGTCGTGCTATCTCATCTGCCACCTGGTGGAAGTGACTTTGTGGATCTGAGGCTCTTTACCCTGTTGCCTCCATTCATCCTCCAAATCCCACCAACATCAGCTGCCTCAGAGCGCAACTGGTCCTTGTTTGGGAACACACAACAAGCTGACCAATACAAGGGCTGAAAAATTGGTGGCCATCCGGGCGAATTTGAGGCTTTTTGAGCCTGATAACGAGCCATCCTCAACAGGGTTGGAAAGTGACAGTGAACATGAGGCCTCAGAGTCTGATGTTCAAGAGGTGAACATTGAAGAGGTCCAGGGAGAAGACATGAGAGGAAGACAACCAAAGCTTTAGTTTCTAGACTATCATTTTACAGATGTATGTTGAAAACGTTTTTGGGAGATACAATGGATCATTGGGGATCATTCAATATTCTCTTTCTTTTGTTGTTCAGTGAAATCATCCCATGTGAAGAGTCAACTCACTTAATTAAAGTTTAATTCGTAACTAAAATGTWTTTTWAATTATTTCTATTGGAAGGATTTCATCATTTGCAATTATGTCTACTTATGATAAGGTAAAAGGTTTATGTTTCTGTCTCTATATGATATGATAAATATATCCAKTGCAAAAAACATCTACATTTAAATGGTACTGATATTCATTTGCATTTATTTCTGTTAATTCCCATATATTCCAGTTACTTCCCATATATTCCCGTTAATTCCCACGGAAAGTTTCCACCTCTGAATATTCRCCAAAATGTACAACCCTAGGTGTGACACTAAATCTCGTGGCTGAATGGAAGCAAGTCCCTGCAGCAATGTTCCAACATCTAGTGGAAAGCCTTCCCAAAAGAGTGGAGGCTGTTATAGCTGCAAAGGGTGTACTGTATTGTAAAATAAGAATTTGTTCTTAACTGACTTGCCAAGTTAAAGGTTAAATAAAAAATACAAATAAATAAAATAGGGGACCATATTAATGCCCATGATTTTGGAATGAGATGTTCGACGAGCAGGTGTCCACATACTTTTGGTCATGTAGTGTATTTCTAATGGTGTAATTTCAATGAGAGAGCACATGTTCACCAGGGGAAATTACTCTGCCCACTTGGAAAGCAAGTGCAAATGAAAAGTTAACAGGACAAAGCGTGCCTTTATTGTCTTGGAAATGGAGTTCCTTTGTGCTGCCAGTGGATTCTATGACTAACATTCTGTCTGCAGCTGAAGAGAGACTAGAGCCTACGCCATAGAGCACAGCTTGACTCAATGAAAGGAACAGTGAGAGGGTGAGAGTTCCTCTTAAAATAGACCCTCCACTCCAGTCCCACAACTGGGCTTCCATTCCCCTGCTTGCAATTTACACTGATTGGCAATGAATGAAAGCACAGCAATAACATGTAATTTGCCTTGTTTCAGTAGAGCAAGCAATGTTCTTACCTGATCGAAGAGTTGCTTTCCCGTTGTGTTGGCCTGGATGGCAAACTCCAACTCTGCATCCATGGTGGTAACTCGCACACTAATCTGTTGAGGAAACCAAAATAATAGAGTTAGTACGCTATGACTGACAACCAATGAATTCCATCAAAATAAATGTTACTTTTTACATGTGATGGTATAACTGATTTACAACAAATGTGCTTATAAATTTGATGCCTCCGATTGAGAATTTGAGATTGATTTGAGAATCAATCTACATTATAGAGACTGTTATTGAGTTCCTTACAGTGATTTATGCAAATACAAAAGTAATGTTTTGATTGATCAATGGGGAATAGGCCTTATAGGCATTAGAATGAACCATCATCTGCCTATGACCCCAGGCATTAGGGTTTTCACAGCAGGTCAGGAGTGAACCTACATGACAATACAGGGCCAGGAAAATAAGCACACTAACTTCGCAAAAACTATTTTTGATTAAACATTTTGTCAGAGTAACTTATAACATCTCTTGAAAGATTTTGAGTTATAGCAGGGTGGATACACATAGTTTCAGAATAAATGGTGTCCAAAATATCACAGTGGAACAGATTAATGAGCAGGCAGCTAATGCATCATAGTACATCAGTTAGGTTCCAAATACTACTTCGACGGCGGTAACCAAAAGCCATTATACAACCATAATACAGATATCCCTCTAGTGGTGTGGGGACTGTGCTTTGGCAAAGTGGGTGGGGTTATATCCTGCCTGTTTGGCACTGTCCGGGTGTATCGTCGGATGGTCATCTATGAACATTTGAACATCTTGGCCATGTTCTGTTATAATCTCCACCCGGCACAGCCAGAAGAGGACTGGCCACCCCTCATAGCCTGGTTCCTCTCTAGGTTTCTTCCTAGGTTCTGGCCTTTCTAGGGAGTTTTTCCTAGCCACGGTGCTTCTACACCTGCATTGCTTGCTGTTTGGGGTTTTAGGCTGGGTTTCTGTACAGCACTTTGAGATATCAGCTGATGTAAGAAGGGCTTTATAAATTGATTTGATTTGATACAACGATTTAGGCTGATATTCAACCACAACTTTTATCAAAGCAGCGTGAAACATTTTTGTCTTAATTCYAGATACTTTTTGCATGTTCATACTATTCCATTAAATACTACTTGCATGTTAATTTACACTCCCTTACTCACTAGAGAGGGGAGGGTGGGGCAGACAATAACAATGTTTCAAAGGTATGGGAGAGAGGCGATTGCACAAGGGGACAAAAATTATTGATCAGCCTCAAACCCCCCAAAAATGTTATAATAATAATGTCAGGAAACCTACTGATGGAGGTATTATCAGCTTATATTAGAAAAAGAGGCACACTGACTCCACAGAAACCAAAGGGAAAATATATCAGTCTTTTCTCTTAATGATGCATTAAAACTTGTTCACTAACAGAAWGWTTTTACWRKMYWGTAAAAWCWATCTCTAWATAGCTACTATACTGGCACTGTGTCAAATGAAAGAGTTGAGCCACTGAGTATACCTCTCTGAATGAGTAGCTGCAGCAGAAAAACGTTTTTGGTTTTAGCATACTAAGGGGACATGTTTTCCCCCAGCTCTCTTTCTCTACTAAGCTGCTCCACTACAGGAAGTAACCACATCCTCTGGTAGCTGGGCCTCGCAAGGCGAGGGCGAGCCACCCAACATGCGGCTCACTGAGACTGCATCCTGTAATTCATCACATTTCTGCTTGCCTGCCTGCCTCTCAGAGATCACTTGATTGATGTGATTACACCAGCACAATTTCTCTTTTAGATTTTTTAACACCCACACACACGTACATGCATGCAAAGAGGATAGCTCTCTATCTCACGGTTCTGCTCTCATTCGACATTTACTGTAGGCTAATATGTGATTATGATAWAACGTTGCTCTAATACCTGTGCAGTAACACAGTAATAATATGAACATTTTTGTAACAGCAAGCTTGAAATGACACAAGTGTTATAAGGAATAGTAGCCTATTTAAAGACTTGGTTTTTACCTCTGGAATGTTGAAACACATGATGAAAGACTATCTACAGATTCATATAAATGAGCAAAGTAGCTGGTCATGTACAGAAAAACACTTGCATATACTAGCTTTGGGTTATTCAACACATATACTAGTACTGGGTTATCTTAATCATGATACCAAAACTMSKAGTTTTGGTATCATGAACAAATTGATTGAACAAATTGAACAAATTGATTGAAGAATGATTCATATAACAGCAGGCATACAAAACCTGATGAGTTAGCCATCATCACCTCAGTCCAGACAACTAGTGCATTTGGAAAGTATGCAGAAACTTTGACTTTTTCTAAATGTTGTTACGTTACAGCCTTATTKAAAAATGTATTTAAAAAAAAATCCTCATCAATCTACATACAATACCGCATAATGATGCAACACCCCAAAGCAAAGCAAAATACCAGTCTTTTTTTTTGTTGCAAATATATATAAAAAACAGAAATCATCAAAACTATGAAATAACACATATGGAATCATGTAGTAACCAAAAAAGTGTTAGATAAATCAAAATATATTTTAGATTTTTCAAAGTTGCCACCCTTTGCCTTGATGACAGCTTTATACACACTTGGCATTCTCTCAACCAACTTTTTTTTAACCTTTATTTATCTAGGCAAGTCAATTAAATTAAGAACAAATTCTTATTTACAATGACGGCCTACCCCGGCCAAACCCAGACGACGCAGGGCCAATTTTGCACCGCCCTACGGGACTCCCAATCACGGCCGGATGTGATACAGCCTGGAATCCCAACCAGGGACTGTAGTGACGCCTCTTGCACTGAGATGGAGTGCCTTAGACCGCTGCGCCACTCAGGAACACTGAGGTTCATGAGGTAGTCACCTGGAATGCATTTCAATTAACAGATGTGCCTTGTTAAAAGTTAATTTTTGGAATTTCTTTCCTTCTTTAATGCTTTAGAGCCAAACAGTTGTGTTCTGACAAGGTAGGGGTGGTATACAGAAGATAGCCCTATTTGGTAAAAGACCAAGTCCATATTAAGGCAAGAACAGCTCAAATAAGCAAAGAGAAACGACACTCCATCATTACTTTAAGACATGAAGGTCAGTCAATACGGAACATTTCAAGAACTTTGAACGTTTCTTCAAGTGCAGTCGCAAAAACCATCAAGCCCTATGATGAAACTGGCTGTCATGAGGACAGCCACAAGAAAGGAAGACCCAGAGTTACTTCTGCTGCAGAGGATAAGTTCATTAGAGTTACCAGCCTCAGATTGCAGCCCAAATAAATGCTTCACAGAGTTCAAGTAACAGACACATCTCAACATTAACTGTTCAGAGGAGGCTGCGTGAATCAGGCCTTCAAGGTCGAATTGCTGCAAAGAAACCACTACTAAACAACACCAAAAAGAAGAAGAGACTTGCTTGAGCCAAGAAACACGAGCCATGGACATTACACCGGTGGAAATCTGTCCTGTGGTCCAAATGTTTTATTTTTGGTTCCAACCGCCGTGTCTTTGTGAGACACAGAGTAGTGTGGTGTGGTTCCCACGTGAAGCATGGAGGAGGTGGTTTGATGGTGTGGGGTGCTTTGCTGGTGACACTGTCTGTGATTTATTTAGAATTCAAGGCCCACTTAACCAGCATGGCTACAACAGCATTCTGCAGTGATACACCATCCCACCTGGTTTGCGCATAGTGGGACTATCATTTGTTTTTCAACAGGACAATGACCCAAAACACACCTCCAGGCTGTGTAAGGGCTATTTGACCAAGAAGGAGAGTGATGGAGTGCTGCATCAGATGACCTGGCCTCCACAATCACCCAACCTCAACTCAATTGAGATGGTTTGGGATGAGTTGGACCYCAGAGTGAAGGAAAAGCAGCCAACAAGTGTTCAGCATATGTGGGAACTCCTTCAAGACTGTTGGAAAAGCATTCCTCGTGAAGCTGGTTGAGAGAATGCCAAGAGTGTGTAAAGCTGTCATCAAGGCAAAGGATGGCTACTTTGAAGAATCTCAAAAATAAATATATTTTGATTTGTTTAACACTAGTGTTGGTTAATGAATGATTCCATTTGTGTTATTTCATAGTTTTGATGTCTTCAATATTATTCTATTGTAGAAAATAGTATGAATAAAGAAAAACCCTTGAATGAGTAGGTGTGTCCAAACTTTTGACTGGTACTGTAAGTATTCAGACCCTTTACTCAGTCCTTTGTAGCACCTTTGACAGCAATTACAGCCTCACGTCTTCTTGGGTATGACACTACAAAACTTGGCACACCTGTATTTTTGGAGTTCCTCCCATTATTCTCTGCAGATCCTCTCAAGCTATGTCAGGTTGGATGGGGAGCGTCGCAGCACAGCTATTTTAAGGTCTCTACCGAGATTTTCGATCGGTTTCAAATCCAGGCTTTGGCTGGGCCACTCAAGGACATTCAGAGACTTGTCCCGAAGCCACTCCTGCGTTGTCTTGGATGTGTGCTTAGGGTCATTGTCCTGTTGGAAGGGGAACCTTTGCCACAGTCTGAGGTCCTGAGCAAGTTTTCATCAAGGATCTCTCTGTACTTTGCCCCGTTGATCTTCCCACGATTCTGACTAGTCTCCCAGTCACTGCCGCTGAAAAACATCCCCACAGCGTGATGCTGCCACCACCATGCTTCACCGTAGGGATGGTGCCAGGTTCTCTAGATGTGACGCTTGGCATTCAGGCCAAAGAGTTCATTCTTGGTTCTCATGGTCTGAGAATCCTTTGGGTGCCTTTTGGCAAACTCCAAGCAGGCTGTCATGTGCTTTTTACTGAGGAGTGGCTTCGGTCTGGCCACTCTACCATGAAGGCCTGATTGGTGGAGTGCTGCAGAGATGGTTGTCATTCTGGAAGGTTCTCCCATCTCCTCAGAGGAACTCTGGAGCTCTGTCAGAGTGACCATCAGGTTCTTGGTCACCTCCCTGACCAAGGCCCTTCTCCCCCGATTGCTCAGTTTGGCCGGGCGGCCAGCTCTAGGAAGAGTCTTGGTTGTTCCAAGCTTCTTCCATTTAAGAATGATGGAGGCCACTGTGTTCTTGGACCTTCAATGCTGTAGACATTTATTGATACCTCTTCCCCAAGATCTGTGCCTCGACACAATCGTCTCGGAGCTCTACAGACAATTCCTTCGACCCCATGGCTTGGTTTTTGGTCTGACATGCACTGTCAATTGTGGGACCTTATATAGACAGGTTGGTGCCTTTCCAAGTCATGACCAATCAATTGAATTTACCACAGGTGGACTCCAATCAAGTTGTAGAAACATCTCAAGGATGATCAATGGAAACAGGATGCACCGGAGCTCAATTTCGAGTCTCATAGCAAAGGGTCTAAATACTTACGTAAATAAGATATGTTTTTTATTTGTAATACATTAGCAAAAATGTCTAAAAACCTGTTTTTGCTTTGACATTATGGGGTATTGTGTGTAAATTGACGAGGATTTTTTTCTATCCACTTTAGAATAAGGCTGTAACGTAACAAAATGTGGAAAAAGTAAAGGGGTCTGAATACTTTCCGAATGCACTGTACATCATGGCCRAACACTCACAGCAGACTTATAGCCAGTATGCCCATAAAAGGAATGCAAAAAAAGTGTGTAAGTCTTATGTCTGTTTTATGATGTTTTATGGTATACAAGCTTTCTCCTGCTGTGTACCCTAAACATATTTCCTATGCTGTGAGAGTGATTAATACAGCTATATTGACAAGGCTCCATGTTCTCTTTCCTCTCAAAAAGGTAAATGCACAATCAGCCAGCCTGTATTTCAGTGTGTGTGGAGTGGACGGGGGGTGACAGTACGCCTGAGCTGAGCCACAACAGCATGCCTTATTTTCCAGTTGTGTGGCTGATTAGGGCTGCGTTCTTTCCCCTCTGTGTCAGCAGGCCCCGATTCGCTGGTCAGGCCACTTGTCACCCTGCCACTTCCTATCATCACCGGCGGGCCGGTGGGACAGAGCAGGGAGCTGGAGAGAGTAAAYCTTTGGCTGGAATGAGGCCTGGCGGCGTCACACAGACAAGAGGGCTGTATAGTAGAGCTGTGACTGGGCCAAGGTCTGTAGGAGCAGGAACTAACTAGGACCCAGACACATTCAGCCATCTACAAGTGAATAGTACAAACCCTTGACATGGTTGGTTTTCAAACAAATACAACTCTACTTCAACAGTGCATATTTGAATTCCTTTTTTTTTTTTTTTAATGTATGATTTAACAATATCTGGGACACATTTCTCATAAAGATTTTACCTAACTTTGTAGGGCGAGAGATGAATAAAGCAACTGTGTATTTCTGACAAAGTCAGAGCCCAGTTTTCTATGGAGTGGTTAGCCTGATGATATTTCATATTTTCCTCTATCCATGTCTTGGCAACATGAACATAACATTTGCCAGTGAAATTAAGCTTTAAGTGCATTTGCAGAGCACTGGGAAATATTTCACCATGATTAAGATACAAGGCTATTCCATGAGTGACAACTTATATTTGTAAACAAGTTAGTGCCTATAACTATCTATTACCATAGCCATTTATTTTATGGTATAAACTATGAACTGAGTCACACCACAAATGTGAGTTGAATCTAACTTCAGTGATTCTTTGAACTTTGTTAATTGCCCTACAAGATCCAGTAAAACATTGAAAGTAGATTGCATGTAAGGCCTACATTGTGTCTCTGTCACTATGCTAAAAATGGATTTGCATTAATGATTTGATGAATCACCTAAATCATACACTATACTGTCTATTTTCCCAGCCAACCAAACAGACTGCTTAACATGACATAGCCTACTGATTAGACATAATTTCATTGTGTAGTTCAGGCCAACAGGTTCTTGGCTGCCAGTCATTGTTAAGAAGTGACTTTTCTGGGTAAAAATAGTTCATCTCTCACATGAAAAGGGAACTAAGAATGTGCAGTTCTGCCCGGTAAGGGTGGGTCTCGCATGGCCAGAGTTCAAAAAACTTCTCACACACTATTATTAGAACAGCAGCAAAACATCACTCATCATAACAGGACCAAGGATACATGTTTATGTTTCCATTTTGCCCTTCGGAACATTCAATGCCTTTTCTGTCTTGTAAAGGGAGTTTGTTCATACTGAGCAGAAAACAAAGCTATAAAAAACCTTAGCTATAGACTGTATTTCAGTAAAGTATGCACACTTTATGACAGCAAATTATTATAAACTGGGACACCAATCACTAGAAGAAAAGAAAAAAGATTATTTCCAACATTTCGGAATGCCTCCTCCTTTAACTATCTCCTCGAGACATCTGTCTTTTTCAATTCGGCAAAGCCAAAAAGCCAAATATTTCACTGATATGATGATTGAAATACAAACAAATAAACATTGAAGGGGATTTTAAAAATCCTAAATATGTGGAAATCAGGAACTGATGGATAATCCCTATACAGTACTATGTGGTTAGATTCGTGGTAACATATACTTGTATCTGTTTTGGGGTGAATTTTAACCATTCACAAAGTAGAAGCTGAAAGCTCACTCTAATTCCACGAAATTCTGAGATTTAGGTTAGCCTCAAACTATTACCTCTCTTCTCCATAGAGCAAACATGTTCTAAACTACCACTAAAGTCAGTTTTACAGAATCACTACATTTTCAATATTGTAGATATTTTTCAGGTTGAACGTGTGAGTCTCTATTAGATTCAAGTTAGTTAAACTCACTGTACTATGACTTATCCTTTTTTCTAAACAGGTTCATGAATCACAGATAATGCCATCTCCTGTGTATTCAAACATCTTAAAAGCAACTACTTCAGCACATATTGACAAGGTCATTATCAGAATCATTATTGTTCACTTACTTAGTAATACTGCAGTGCTTTATGCTAACCAAGGGTGAGATCCTATGTAAAACACGAGGTTTGTTAGAAACAAAATGACACCTAAATKAACAACAACAAAAAACACAAAAAACAACTCACTGGTTGGTTTTCTGCAGCCAGGGAGACGTGTCAGACCTGCCACACAGTTACTCTCCATTTACGGGCTAAAGCCCCCAAAGGTTTGCATAATTTCTGCCTTTCACACACTCTACCGCCTGTGGCTTAGTTTATTACAAATTGTTAATCTCAACTCTGCTATGTGCATTTACAGAGCTGCTTAATCCCTTTCTTACATAGCACTGGTCTTTCCACTTCATTTGTTTCTGTTTCTTGTTGTTTGTGAAGAACTAACACTTTTCAGCTAACACAATTATACTCAAGCCAATATAGTAGTTCACTGCATGGACGGTAAGAAGTAGAAATGGCTGTTGATTAGAATATCATATTTCTGAAGGAAAGTAACCTCATAGAATACCAACACATTTCTTAGTGATGTGTAGAGTTATATAGTCTAAAGGTACATCAAAAGGAAAGTTAACCAGAGTGCAAGTAACGTTTTATTGATGAAAGGGTCTTATAATGTAATAAGAAGTAAAATTTTATGTAAAATAGCATATTGTAACATATGTACTATAATATTATCTGGGTAATCTGTTAACGAGACAGGATTCAATTTGGTTTCTGACATGGGGTGACCTATAGAAGTGCTTAAAAACATCAAGAGTCATTCCACATCAAAAAAGCACAAGAGGCTTGACGCCAACCATCTCAGATTGTGCTGAAATCGTTTCTGTAGTTAGAGAAAAAAATAAGATTAGCATTTTATTTAAATATAATTTGATCTCTGAGAAATTAAGCTAATTGATTTGCACCTAGGGATGCACGGTATATCAGTGAACATATCGGAATCGGCCYATGTCTAGTTTAACGCCCCGATGTGCAAAACCAATGTCAAAGCTGACGTGCATACCTATATAACGTAGGCACATGACGTAATGACGCCACGTAAAATGGTGCGCTATACGTGTAACACAGCATTCCTAAACTAGCCCACAATGTCTGCTGTGTGGATCGAGCAGTCATTTGAAACAAAATTTAGTAACAAAATTTCAGCGAGACAACTCAAAGGCGAAACCCATTAAAGCCAAGATATTGCCCTTGACAATCAACCATTCTCTGTCGTGGGTGATGTTGGCTTTCGCTGACTGGTCGAGCACCGGTACACACTACCAAGTGAGCTATTTTTCAGATGTTGCCCTACCGGAGTTACACAGTAATGGCGTCACTGCTATTAGCTTCACGACATACACACTACGGAACGCCGTTTGGGTCTATGAGTMTCAAAAAAGATACTGTAGCACTGTCAAAGCAGTACAAAAAAGTCTGCAAACAAGCAAACACCGGCCACGATGTGTTTACAATACCCCGTTGGTAATAAAGAATAATTTGTTCAACCGCAACTTCTGAAGTAGCTAGCTTTAGCTTGGTACCTAGCTAGCACCAATACAACCAGCCTGAAAACAATGACCAGTAGAACCTGCAGTCATTTTCATTATTTTTAGCAATGATTTAGGAATCCTCGTGAGTAAGTATTAGCTAGGTTCCCACTTGATGTTCGCCTATTGAAGTTGAACTTCAGTTCATGAAAATAAATAGCTAGTCAGCAACTTAACTCTGTTGCCCAAAGCTAACGTTATAAGCAGCCAGCTAGCTTCATCTAGCTAGTGAGGCTCCACAGCACCAGGTTATGTGTTGTGAAGCTAGCCACAACAGTGGAATTTAGGAATTTAGGCACAACAGTGGAATTTGCGGTTTGCCTTCCAAGTAAAAGTATGTCATTGACAGTAATGCAAATGAATACAAATAGTAGAATTATGCCATACTTTTATTTTTAAGTCCACTATTGTGTCTAATCCTTATTGTGGCAAGCTTCACATAGATGGGTCCGACCACCATTAATCAAATAAGAACTGTCTTATAAACTAGGGTTATTTTAGATGATGACACCTAGCTAAATAGTTAGCTAGCTAACTATAGCTACTGAAACAGATGTTGCGTTATTTGACATGCAAAGACCCAAATGGCATTCCATAGAATTCCTGGTTGAGAATGAAACAACTGAACTAGAGGTCGACCGATTAATCGGAATGGCCGATAAATTAGGTCCGATTTCAAGTTTTCATAAGAATCGGAAATCGGTATTTTTGGACACCGATTTGGCCTAATTATTATTATAATATTTTTTTTACACCTTTATTTATCCTTTATTTAACTAGGCAACTCAGTTAAGAACACATTCTTATTTTCAATGACGGCCTAGGAACGGTGGGTTAACTGCCTTGTTCAMMGGCAGAATGACAGATTTTTACCTTGTCAGCTCGGGGATTCAATCTTGCAACCTTACAGTTAACTGGTCCAACGCTCTAACCACCTGATTACATTGCACTCCACGAGGAGACTGCCTGTTACGTGAATGCAGTAAAAAGCCAAGGTAAGTTGCTAGCTAGCATTAAACTTATCTTATAAAAAACAATCAATCAATCATAATCACTAGTTAACTACACATGGTTGATGATATTACTGGTTTATCTAGCGTGTCCTGCGTTGCATTGAATCGATGCGGTGCGTATTCGCGAAAAAGTACTGTCTTGCTCCAATGTGTACCTAACCATAAACATCAATGCCTTTCTTAAAATCAATACACATAAGTATATATTTTTAAACCTGCATATTTAGCTCAAAGAAATCCAGGTTAGCAGGCAATATTAACTAGGTGAAATTTTGTCACTTCTCTTGCGTTCATTGCACGCAGAGTCAGGGTATATGCAACAGTTTGGGCCGCCTAATTRGCCAGAATTTTACGTAATTATGACATAACATTGAAGGTTGTGCAATGTAACAGGAATATTTAGACTTATGGATGCCACCCGTTAGATAAAATACGGAACGGTTCCGTATTTCACTGAAAGAATAAACGTCTTGTTTTCAAGATTATAGTTTCCGGATTCGACCATATTAATGACCTAAGGCTCGTATTTCTGTGTGTTATTATGTTATAATTAAGTCTATGATTTGATAGAGCAGTCTGACTGAGCGATGGTAGGCACCAGCAGGCTCGTAAGCATTCATTCAAACAGCACTTTCGTGCATTTGCCAGCAGCTCGTCGCTGTGCTTCAAGCATTGAGCTGTTTATGACTTCAAGCCTATCAACTCCCGAGATTAGGCTGGTGTAACCGATGTGAAATGGCTAGCTAGTTAGCGGGGTGCGCGCTAATAGCGTTTCAAACGTCACTCGCTCTGAGACTTGGAGTGGTTGTTCCCCTTGCTCTGCAAGGGCCGCGGCTTTTGTGGAGCGATGGGTAACGCTGCTTCGAGGGTGGCTGTTGTCGATGTGTTCCTGGTTCGAGCCCAGGTAGGGGCGAGGAGAGGGACGGAAGCTATACTGTTACACTGGCAATACTAAAGTGCCTATAAGAACATCCAATAGTCAAAGGTATATGAAATACAAATTGTATAGAGAGAAATTGTCCTATAATTCCTATAATAACTACAACCTAAAACTTCTTACCTGGGAATATTGAAGACTCCTGTTAAAAGGAACCACCATCTTTCATATGTTCTCATGTTCTGAGCAAGGAACTTAAACGTTAGCTTTTTTACATGGCACATATTGCACTTTTACTTTCTTCTCCAACACTTTGTTTTTGCATTATTTAAACCAAATTGAACATGTTTCATTTTATTTGAGGCTAAATTGATTTTATTGATGTATTAAGTTAAAATAAAGTGTTCATTCAGTATTGTTGTAATTGTCATTATTACAAATACATTTTATTTTTATTTATTTATTTTTTATTTTAAATCGGCATCGGCTTTTTTTGGCCCTCCAATAATCGTATCGCTTTGAAAAATCATAATCGGTCGACCTCTAAACTGAACAAATGAACAACGAAACAGCACAGCAAGTAAGTGAAAGAAATAGTTTTGATTATGTTTACTGGTAATGGGGACAATACGTAAATGCCAACAAAATAACTTTTTGGTCAGTGTGGTGTGTGTGTGTGTGTGTGTGTGTGTGTGTGTGTGTGTGTGTGTGTGTGGTTGTGTGTGTGTGTGTGTGTGTGTGTGTGTGTGTGTGTGTGTTGTGTGTGTAAACTTTATTTAAACTAGGCAAGTCAGTTAAGAACAAATTCTTATTTACAATGACGGCCCGGACGACGCTGGGCCAATTGTGCGCCGCACTATGGGACTCCCAATCACGGCCGGATGTGATACAGCCTGGATTCAAACCAGGGACTGTAGTGACGCCTCTTGCACTGAGATGCAGTGCCTTAGACCGCTGCGTCCGTGTGTGTGTGTTAACTATTTAACTGTACTAGAATGCTTAAAAAGGCCACTAAAATTGTAAATATCGGTTATCCGTATTGTTTTTTTTGTCAAGGAAAATATCGGATATCGGCCAAAAATGTTATATCAGTGCACCTCTATTTGCACCCAAATTGTCCTTTTAATTTATAGGATTCTTAAGTAATCTTAAATAAATATAGCACCTAACATCTGATTRTCAACAATGAATAAGACTTGAGGAAGCCAATAAAATTTCCAAAAACCAACCCCGGACACACCACACCACATGCCAAACCCACCACAACAACCAGTATACAGTATCAGTTCGCTATGTCTAACAAATAGTATAGAGCTGCGGCTTGAAGGATTGGTCTTCATCTTATGTAATGTATTCCCTGTGAATCTGGTGATGGTTTCATGGAGGAACTAAAATGTTTTCATGGAGGACTGGCTTGACTTGTGAGGATGACTACACAATTTATTTTCATCATTAGCAAAAGCTATTTGTTTTCTGCCCAAAGTCGCAAAGAAAATGTTGTGTTCCATTTAATAAACACAAAAGACCAGCAACATTGATAAAATGATGTAGCGGTAGGAGGAACAGCAGCACTTAGTGGGCAAAAACTGGTACTTTCACACTAATGCGAATACAATGGCTAATCTCTCTTAACAGGAGAAAAAAACAACAACACCATATTCAAAGGAAATACATTACACAGGATGAAGAAGTAATACTCCAAGCTGCAGCTCCATACTACTTGTCAGACATAGAGACCTACTATACTGTATACTGGTTGTTGGGGTGGGATAGGTGTGGGTGTCCACTGGTGGCCATTTTATTGTATTCCTCGTGTCTTACTCAATAGTAGGAAGAAGTTTGATCCAAATCAGATGTTGAGTACTATAATTATTAAATATTATGGGAATCCTATAAATTAACCCAATGAATCCCACTATTGTGCGGGCGTGATTTAAGACTTTTAACCACTTTTAAACATTGTGTGTTTGAGCTACAGACTTATTGGTTGTACAATTGGATTCGTCTTTTTCTTCTGTATCCATTGGGGGCTGAGATAGAGAGGTGTTTGTGAGACAATGGCTGATCCCGAAGGAGCCCGGGGCGGGGTCTTTTTACAAAAATGTCTGTTGAGTCTTTGAGCTAAAAACTATTACGCTATCTATGAAAAGCTGAGACTCTCACAAACACGCACGTGTAACATGTTTGCTCTATGACGCTCACAAGCTACACAAGAATTATTACAAGGTAAGGGGTTCTTKTACATAGAACACAATAGGAAATCTCAGGACAGAGTGTCATAATACTGTAATAAGCTCACATAGTTGCTGTCATAAACTCCGCACAGTTGTCACTGACTGGATATTAATTTCCGACTGAGCAAACTATTTCTGTACTTACAGCATTCATATTCATGTATTTTTATCAGGTTTTTGCTTTGGCAGACCATGACTGCAACTGTTTATGTCAAATTGTTTTGCYTTCTACTAGTAACCCAATCTTATCTCGATCTCTTTATTCAAAGATTCAATCATGGACACTCTTACTGACAGTTGTGGCTGCTTTGCGTGATGTATTGTTGTCTCTACCTTCTTGCACTTTGTGCTGTTGTCTGTGCCCAACAATGTTTGTACCCTGTTTTGTGCTGCTACCATGTTGTGCTGCTGCCATGTTGTGTAGTGTTGTGTTGTCTCTTGTCATGATGTGTGTTTTGTCCCATATTTTTATTTAATTTATTTGTATTTTTAATCCCAGCCCCCATCCCCGCAGGAGGCCTTTTGCCTTTTGGTAGGCCGTCATTGTAAATAAGAATTTGTTCTTAACTGACTTGACTAGTTAAATAATGGTTAAATAAAAATAAAAAACCCTGGCTGTCCTAGAAAGAAAATGGTAAAACACTTCATTGTGAGGCTAAATATAAGGGCTGCAGATGAATGAAAAGCCTGGGTTTTTCTGGGGTATCGGGACTGATACGGTTAAAAYGGACAATTCGGGGACAATCAACTACCTTAAAGTTATGGTAAATAATGCAATAAATAATGTTGCAGGAATGCCAATCTTATCTGTTTCTAACTACAGAAGCAATTTCAGAACAATCTGAGATGGTGGGCGTCATGGCTTGCTGAAATTACTAGAACGACTCTCAAGTGCTGAAACGATGGCTGAGGACCATGCAGTTGCAGTTGTGCAGGGCGGAGAAGGGGGAGTCTGTGCTGTGAAACACCAAATAAGGCTTTCAGTGGCAGTGTCAAGAGACTGCAGGCCAGGAAATAGCTAAAAAGGAACTGACGTAATCTCAGAAACCTTGAGTCACTAGATTACAGTTCCTTGGGAAACTGTAACAATGCCAAAAGAAGACACTAATGGTAGGGGGACACATGAATGACATGTTAATACAAATACAAAGATAACAAATAAATAAAACTATAATCTTCTCATGAGTTAAAAGTCTTAAAAGCTAAATGTCACAACACCGCACTGTATTTTACTGTCATTACCTGAGGCGCATTTGATCGCAGTGATTTTTTTTAAATCCTGATGTCTTACTTTTCTGTCTTGCGAATCATGTAGTAGGCCTATGCTACACAGAATAGCATATTCAATGTTCCTAATTTGATGTAAATACTTGATAAAGATAATGTAGAAATGATATCAATTACAGATGCAATGCAATGTAACATCAATAGAACTGATTCAGTGGATTCTACATTGAACAAAATTTCCCTGGGCTCGGCTATGTAGGAAAAACCTAATCACACAGGCCTGGTAAACTTAACAAAGGTTTGCCATAGATCAAACTTTAAGTACTATTAGATTCTGTATAGACTACATTTTGATAGAGCAGATTGCATGTGACCTGACCTGCATCATTCAATAGCACAGACTACCATAGGAGTTCACTGTTGAAGAGTGCATCTGTCAGGCTAGCTGTTGTACTACTGGGTACCACAAAGACAAACACAACGTCAACGAATGGGCCATGGGAACCTCCGGTAAACCCACAGCAAACAAAACCCAAACTAATAGGCCGCATTGATATGAATAATAACGTAAAAAATGTCTGACATAATTGTTTATGAACAGGGATAGAGATGATATGAACACAACGAAGCGCCATTCAACTTCTTTTAAAGTTCATTCGGAAGCCAATCACGTTCAAGGAAGGGGGGATTGTCGATAGCGCATAGGTTGACACAAAATAACGGTTAATAGAATTGACACAAACATAGGTTAACAAAAAATWACTTTGGGCAACATTGTAAGCTATCAATTCATTGAAATCGTTAATAAAACAAGTTTTGGAGATGCTGCAGGGAAAATATAGGTGACAGCGATTTAGACAATAAACGTTTCATTCATTTGATGCGCGCGAAACTTTTTCGGAACCTATAGCCCTAGGCTACTTTAGGATACAAAGTCAGACAAATTCAGTATCCTAATTTAGTTCATTGCGTCGAATAGATGCTTATGAAGACATATAGTGTAGTCAATCCAAACAGTTGACCTTCTATCATGGGCTAAATTATCTTTCTCGACCTAACAAGACCGGAATACATTTTGACCAGAGTGGCGTTTTAAATAACGTCTATGTATATGTGAACGTTGGAAATAAACTGTTCCCAAACACAAAAAAAATTACTCACCGTCTTTGGCATTTTTGCAGTTCTCGGTCTTCAGTCACTGATGTCAGGAATTGGATGATGGCAACAATGGAGTCAACTAAAACGTTTGTCCATTAGATAAGGTGCGCAATCTGAAATAGCGTCAGTCACGTTCAGTTAATGTTTGATTTCAAACTTTTCCCACAACCTAAAGAAGGCTACTCGTATTTTACTATTTCTGTGTTTCGCCTCAAAGTCGTGGTCCAGAGCTTGATTTCCTGCTAATAGCACTGTGACTGAAAAACCACACCCAACGCAATGAAGACATACTAAAAGTAGTTTTCAGCAGACTCCGCCTGTATTCTCATGACCCGTTATGCCTTTGTAAAACAGTTAAACGTAAATAGTTTAACTATACTGAACAAAAATATAAGAGCAACTTGCAACAATGTCAACGATTTTACTGAGTTACAGTTCATATAAGGAAATCGGTCAATTGAAATAAATAAATTATGGATCTATGGATTACGGATTAAATAAAGGTTAAAAAAAATTACAAAAATATATAATAATCTATGGATTTCACATAACTGGCAGTGGTGTAAAGTACTTACGTACTTATTTTTGACAACTTTTACTTTACTACATTCCTAAAGAAAATAATGTTATTTTTACTCCATACATTTCCCCTGACACCTAAAAGTACTCGTTACATTTTGAATGCTTAGCAGGGCAGGAAAATGGTCTAATTCACACACTTCTCAAGAGAACATCCCTGGTCATCTACTGCCTCTGATCTGGCGGACTCACTAAACACAAATGCTTTGTAAATTATGTCTGAGTGTTGGCGTCGTGTGCCCCTGGCTATCCGTCAATTAAAAATTAAAAATTAAAATTAAAAATGGTGCCATCTGGTTTGTTTATTGTAAAGGATTTTAAATGATTTATACTTTTACTTTTGATACTTAAATACATGTTATCAATTACATTTACTTTTGATACTTAAGTATATCTAAAACCAAATACTTTGACTTTTACTGAGTAGTATTTTACAGGGTGACTTTCACTTTRACATTTACATTACATTTAAGTCATTTAGCAGACGCTCTTATCCAGAGCGACTTACAAATTGGTGCATTCACCTTATGATATCCAGTGGAACAACCACTTTACAATAGTGCATCTAACTCTTTTAAGGGGGGGGGGTTAGAAGGATTACTTTATCCTATCCTAGGTATTCCTTAAAGAGGTGGGGTTTCAGGTGTCTCCGGAAGGTGGTGATTGACTCCGCTGACCTGGCGTCGTGAGGGAGTTTGTTCCACCATTGGGGTGCCAGAGCAGCGAACAGTTTTGACTGGGCTGAGGGGAACTTACTTCCTCAGAGGTAGGGAGGCGAGCAGGCCAGAGGTGGATGAACGCAGTGCCCTTGTTTGGGTGTAGGGCCTGATCAGAGCCTGAAGGTACGGAGGTGCCGTTCCCCTCACAGCTCGTAGGCAAGCACCATGGTCTTTGTAGCGGATGCGAGCTTCAACTGGAAGCCAGTGGAGAGAGCGGAGGAGCGGGGTGACGTGAGAGAACTTGGGAAGGTTGAACACCAGACGGGCTTCGCGTTCTGGATGAGTTGTAGGGTTTAATGCACAGGCAGGGAGCCCAGCCAACAGCGAGTTGCATAACCAGACGGGAGATGACAAGTCCTGGATTAGGACCTGCGCCGCTCCTGTGTGAGGCAGGGTCGTACTCTGCGAATGTTGAGAGCATGAACCTACAGGAACGAGTCACCGCCTTGGTTAGTTGAGAACGACAGGGTGTTGTCCAGGATCACGCCAAGGTTCTTAGCATTCTGGGGAGGAGGACACAATGGAGTGTCAACCGTGATGGCGAGATCATGGAACGGGCAGTCCTTCCCCGGGAGGAAAGCAGCTCCGTCTTGCCGAGGTTCAGCTTGAGTGGTGATCCGTCATCCACACTGATATGTCTGCCAGACATGCAGAGATGTGATTCGCCACCTGGTTATCAGAAGGGGGAAAGGAGAAGATTAATTGTGTGTCGTCTGCATAGCAATGATAGGAGAGACCATGTGAGGATATGACAGAGCCAAGTGACTTGGTTATAGCGAGAATAGGAGAGGCCTAGAACAAAGCCCTGGGGGACACCAGTGGTGAGAGCACGTGGTGCGGAGACAGATTCTCGCCACGCCACCTGGTAGGAGCGACCTGTCAGGTAGGACGCAATCCAAGCTGTGGGCCGCGCCGGAGATGCCCAACTCGGAGAGGGTGGAGAGGAGGATCTGATGGTTCACAGTATCAAAGGCAGCCGATAGGTCTAGAGGATGAGAGCAGAGGAGAGAGAGTTAGCTTTAGCAGCGGAGCGCCTCCGTGACACAGAGAAGAGCAGTCTCAGTTGAATGACTAGTCTTGAAACCTGACTGATTTGGATCAAGAAGGTCATTCTGAGAGAGATAGCAGGAGAGCTGGCCAAGGACGGCACGTTCAAGAGTTTTGGAGAGAAAAGAAAGAAGGGATACTGGTCTGTAGTTGTTGACATCGGAGGGATCGAGTGTAGGTTTTTTCAGAAGGGGTGCAACTCTCGCTCTCTTGAAGACGGAAGGGACGTAGCCAGTGGTCAAGGATGAGTTGATGAGCGAGGTGAGGTAAGGGAGAAGGTCTCCGGAAATGGTCTGGAGAGAGAGGAGGGATAGGGCAAGCGGGCAGGTTGTTGGGCGGCCGGCCGTCACAAGACGCGAGATTTCATCTGGAGAGAGAGGGGAGAAAGAGGTCAAAGCACAGGGTAGGGCAGTGTGAGCAGAACCAGCGGTGTCATTTGACTTAGCAAACGAGGATCGGATGTCGTCGACCTTCTTTTCAAAATGGTTGACGAAGTCATCCTCAGAGAGGGAGTGGGGGGAGGGGGAGGAGATTCAGGAGGGAGGAGAGGTGGCAAAGAGCTCCTAGGGTTAGAGGCAGATGCTTGGAATTTAGAGTGGTAGAAAGTGGCTTTAGCAGCAGAGACAGAAGAGGAGATGTAGAGAGGAGGAGTGAAAGGATGCCAGGTCCGCAGGAGGCGAGTTTTCCTCCATTTCGCTCGGCTGCCCGGAGCCCTGTTCTGTGAGCTCGCAATGAGTCGTCGAGCCACGGGACAGGAGGGGAGACCGAGCCGGCCTGGAGGATAGGGACATAGAGAGTCAAAGGATGCAGAAAGGGAGGAGAGAGGGTTGAGGAGGCAGAATCAGGAGATAGGTTGGAGAAGGTTTGAGCAGAGGAAGAGATGATAGATGGAAGAGGAGAGAGATAGCGGGGGAGAGAGAGCGAAGGTTGGACGGCGCGATACCATCCGAGTAGGGGCAGTGTGGGAAGTGTTGGATGAGAGCGAGAGGGAAAAGGATACAAGGTAGTGGTCGGAGACTTGGAGGGAGTTGCAATGAGATTAGTGGAAGAACAGCATCTAGTAAAGATGAGGTCAAGCGTATTGTCTGCCTTGTGGTGGGGGGGAAGGTATTTTATTTGAGTCATTTATAATAACATGTTTACTTTTACTCAAGTATGACAATTGGGTACTTTTCCCCCACTGGTAACTGGGCAGGAGCACAGCAATACTCTCAGGTTCATCTGCTGTCCAGGTGGCTGGTCTCAGACAATCCGGAGAAGCCGGATGTGGAGGTCCTGGGCTGGCGTGGTTACACATGGTCGGTTGTGAGGACGATTGGACATACTGCCAAATTCTCTAAAACGATGTTTGAGGTGGCATACGGTAGGAGAAATGAACATTCAATATTTGGCAACAATTCTGGTGGACATTCCTGCAGTCAGCATGCCAATTGAACGCTCCCTCAACACTTGAGAAATCTGTGGCATTGTGTTGTGTGACAAAACTGCACATTTTAGATGGTCTTTTATTGTCCCCAGCACAAGGTGCATCTGTGTAATTATCGTGCTGTTTAATAAGCTTCTTGATATGCCACACCTG
Organism: Salvelinus sp. IW2-2015; assembly: GCF_002910315.2. NCBI lineage: Eukaryota > Metazoa > Chordata > Actinopteri > Salmoniformes > Salmonidae > Salvelinus > Salvelinus sp. IW2-2015. Next base: position 31,249,277 of record NC_036863.1, on the reverse strand, counting down.
GTCAGGTGGATGGATTATCTTGGCAAATGAGAAATGTTCACTAGAAGGGATGTAATAAAAATTTGTGCACAAAATTTGAGAGAAATACGTTTTTGTTGCGTATGTGTAACGGTTTTCTTCTGTGGAAGAAGGAGAGGACCAAAGCGCAGCGTGATTAGTGTTCATCATGTTTAATAAAAGACAATAAACTGAACATTTCCAAAAATACAAAACAACAAACGTGAAAACCGAAACAGTTCTATCTGGTGCAGACACACAAAGACTGAAGACAACCACCCACAAACCAAACACAAAACAGGCTACCTAAATATGGTTCCCAATCAGAGACAACACAAAACACCTGCCTCTGATTGAGAACCATATCAGGCCAAACACAGAAATAGGAAAACATAGAAATACAAAACTAGACTGCCCACCCCAACTCACGCCCTGACCATACTAAATAAAGACCAAACAAAGGAAATAACGGTCAGAACGTGACAGTACCCCCCTTTTTAGCGGCGACCCTCGCCGCCGACCTTGGCCTGGGAACCCTAATAAAGGGCCCCACTGGACTGAGGAGCACCTCTGGACTGAGGGCGCCTCTGGACTGAGGGCAGCTCCGGAACTGAGAGGCAGCTCCGGACTGAGGGGCAGCTCCGGACTGAGGGGCAACTCCGGACTGAGGGGCAACTCAGGACTGAGGGGTAGCTCCGGGCTGAAAGGCAGCTCCTGGCTGAAAGGCAGCTCCGGACTGACGGGCGGCCTCAGGCGGCTCCTGACTGGCGGGCGGCTCGCGGCTCCTGGACTGGCGGGCGGCTCTGGCGGCTCCTGACTGGCGGGCGGCTCTGCGGCTCCTGATGGCGGGCGGCTCTGGCGGCTCCTGACTGACGGACGGCTCTGGCGCTCCTGACTGACGGACGGTCTAGCGGCTCCTGACTGACGGACGGCTCTAGCGGCTCAGTACATACGGCGGCTCAGGACGGCTCAGGACAGACGGGCGGCTCAGACGGCGCTGTGCAGAACGGGCGGCTCAGACGGCGCTGGGCAGACGTGCGGCTCAGACGGCGCTGGGCAGACGGCGGCTCAGAACGGCGCTGGGCAGAGGGCGCTCAGGCGGCGCTGGGCAACGGGCGGCTCAGGCGGCGCTGGGCAGACGGGCGGCTCAGGCGGCGCTGGACAGACGGGCGGCTCTGGCCTGCTGAGGCGCACAGTAGGCCTAGTGCCTGGTGCCGGAACAGGGGTACTGGGCAGGGAACACGCCCCTAAGGTCGAGTGCGGGGAACAGGAACAGGGCAACTGGACCCTGGAGACGCACAGTAGGCTTGGTGCGTGGTGCCGAACTGGTGGTACCGGACTGGGGACACGCACCACAGGGCGAGTGCGGGGGCAGGAACAGGGCATACAGGACCCTGGAGAGACGCACAGTAGGCTTTAGTGCGGTGCCGGAACTGGTGGTACCGGACTGGGGACACGCACCACTGGGCGAGTGCGGGGAGCAGGAACAGGGCATACTGGACTCTGGAGACGCACAGGAAGCCTGGTGCGTGGTGTTGGCACTGGCGGTTACTGGGCTGGGAACACGCACCTCAGGGCGAGTGCGGGGAGCAGGAACAGAACACCCCGGGTTGTGAAGGTACTCTTGAGACCTGGTGTGTATAGCCCGCATCAATTGCTCCGGAACTTCAACACATGCCTCAGGATGAGCACTAGAAACTAAAACATGTGGCATCACACAGCTAACACGCTCCTCAGGGCGAATGCCGTGCATACTACGCCAAACCAACAGCTCTCTCTCTTCACTCTCCTCCAATTTTATCAACAACTCCTCGAATGTCTCATAATCTCCCCTCCATTCACTCTCCTCCAATCGGTCCAATAACTCCTCAACATTCTCCGACTCATACCTCAATTTCGCCAACTGCTCTGATTCCATCCTCTGCTCCTTACGGTAAGCACGGGGAGCTGGCTCAAGTCTCCTACTTGACCCAGCTACACTCCCCTGTGCCTCCCCCAATAAATATTTGGGGCTGCCTCTCGGGCTTCCAGCGCTCTGCCGTGCTAGCTCCTCATAATGCCGCCTCTCTGCTTTTGCTGCCTCCAGCTCTGCTTTTGGGCGGCGATATTCCCCTGGCTCTGCCCAGGGTCCTTTGCCGTCCAACTCGTCCTCCCATGTCCATTCCTTCTTCTTGCGCTGCTCCTGCTGCCGCTGCCTGTTACCACGCTGCTTGGTCCTTTTTTGGTGGGTGGGTTTCTGTAATGGTTTCTTCTGTGTAATAAGGAGAGGACCAAAGTGATTAGTGTTCATCATGTTTAATAAAAGACAATAAACTGAACATTTCCAAAAATACAAAACAACAAACGTGAACCGAACAACACAAAACACCTGCCTCTGATTGAGAACCATATCAGGCCAAAACACAGAAATAGGAAAAACATAGAAATACAAAACTAGACTGCCCACCCCAACTCACGCCCTGACCATACTAAATAAAGACACAACAATGGAAATAAAAGGTCAGAACGTGACAGTATGGAAAAATTTGGGGATCTTTTATTTCAACTCATGAAACATGGGATCAACACTTAACATGTTGCGTTTATATTTTTGTTCAGTATAAATTCCTGGACTATAAATTAAAGCCAGGATATCCCTCCGAATTCTGATTGATGTAATTTCCCACATACCCTAAAACTAGGCAGCTAGGCTACTATAAGTAGCCATTTGCAATTTTTAAAGTCACCTAAGCGACACTGTTTCTGGGACAGGCACACCGGATTGTTTATTTGATAACTGCCATTGCCTATTGCCTATTCTTTTCAACAAACATCTAGAGCTCAATTTCTATAATGGATTGAATATAAAGAACAGTTTTACAAAAATGATTCAACCTCAGAGGAGTTTTGTATTGTGACACATAGTCAGGCCTACACATGTGTACCACCCATATGAAAAACAGGCCTATTGAAGTCGACTTTCAAGCAATACAATCATTTGAATTTCATATGAAGTGAATTTTTGTGTATGCAAATACCTCATTGCATCCAGCCTCATTCCACTTCCCCTGACCCATGGACAAATATGGACACCTACTGAAATAATTACAGAAATAGGATAGCCCTGTAACCACTCATACAAATATGGGCCAGATGTCGATACCAGTAAGATAGACTGTACTGTACAAAAGCTATAATATTAGTAGCCTACAATATATTTGATTTCCTGTATAGGCCTATAATCCACAACAGCCAGCAGACGTATGAGAATAAATTACACCTCATTACTGTATGATTGAATAGCAGTCGGGGGTTTTATTCAAAATTCAAGAAATATTATTACATAGTGGACTACATTTTGTAGACTTTACCCTTTGCAAAAGTTTTTTTTAAATGGCGTTTAGTAGGCGTTCCCTAACGGAAATATGTAAATGTAAATATATATCTGGCCTGCCAGATAGCTAGTTCCTGCCGTCCGGCCAGATAGCTAGGTCCTGCCGGCCGGCATGCTGGAAAGCTAGGTCCGGCGGGCTGGGCATATAGACGTCAGACACCTAGTTCCGGCTGGCCGTCCACCATATCAGAAATCTAGGTCCAGCCGGCCAGCTAGATAGCTAGGTCTGGCTAGGTAAGGGATACACGTATTTGATCTTCAGATAATGTTATGCTGTTGCAAAATGACTATTTTGTTAGATAATCACAGAACAGTTGATCTGTGTTAGCTTAGCTTGTAGCTAGGTTGTGTTCAGTTGAGGTTGAGGTTCCGGTAAAAAAACAGCGGTTCCTTGATGTAAAATATTGGTATGCCGACAACACTCACATCGAACTAGAAAGCACAGCAAACCTGGTCAGATGTCAGATACTTGACAGATCAGGATAACTTCACACTGGCGACCTGGTTTTGCTTTATCGAACAGCGCTCGTGAGTTAGGAATCGCCATAGTGTCCTAACTCTATGTGAATTGCTTTGTTAACTTGTTTCAATATTCAAATGTTACATTATGTCACATGACAGGTTGGCAGCTGTATTGTTTGCAATCGTTGTTACAAATAATACTCACACAATCAACAATGTAGGGTGATTGCAGGGCCGGAGGCAGAATGAATCAGCTGGATTGTCACGCCCTGACCGTAGAGAGCCCTCGGGGTTCTCTATGGTGTTTTAGGTCAGGGCGTGACTAGGGGGTGTTCTTGTCTTTAATTTCTATGTTGGTGTGAGTATGGTTCCCAATTGGAGGCAGCTGATGATCGTTGCCTCTAATTGGGGATCATACTTAGTGTGGCCCTTTCCCACCTGCGTTGTAAGATATTGTTTTGTTTAGTGCTAATGTGCATTACGTACTGCACGTTCGTTTTATCATTGTTGTTGTTTTGAAGGTTTACTTTAATAAATATGTGGAACTCTACGCACGCTGCGCCTTGGTCCYCTCATTTCTATCACGAACCTGACATGGATGGGCATTTGATTTCCATAGGGGGGAACGGTTTTTTCACGGGGCCTCTTATTTGTACACTGCACAATAAAAAATAAAAGATAAACTAAAACCGCCCCTTCAAGCTAATTCTAACAGTGTAATTAATACATGTGATATTTGCTAAAGCAAAAATAAATATTTGGTTGTGTTTATGAAGGTCTTAGGTAACAGTAGAATACGATTTTTTACGCAAATAACACAAAAGCATTTTATTAGTTTACGTTAATGTAAGATATGTAAAAACAACACAAATTCAAGTGTTCAATATATTTTATTGCCTTTGTTACAACTATCAAACAGAAAGCATGTGTTGAAACACCAACCACCAAGAGTATGGTCTGCAAGATGCTCGGTCAAATTATGAAAACATCAGTAGCCTAAACATCATTACAGTATAAGTGCCAAGTGTGCTTGATTAATAGTGAAAATCATATACAAAAGCAATAATGGCATTATAATGAATATAAGTGTCAATATGACACGACAGCAATTATTGTCAGATTTTGTCTTCACGCAATGGTATCAGTTGGAGCATGTGCATGTTACAAACAACAAAATCTGGTGAGTGCATTGCTGATGTTGTTTTTTTTGCTTTATATGTAGGGCCTGCTCTCTCTTTTGAATAAAAGTGTGTGCTAAATGGCGTATATTATCCAGTGATGACATTTTGTGTTTATAATCCTGATAATCCAAACGGTGCCACAGTTGAATTTGTTGGTGGCACAGGCAGTGCGCACCGTTATGTCTTTTTTGTGCTAAGGCCTCGGAGGTGTATTTTATTAATTTAATTTATTATTAATTTATTAACTAGGCAAGTCAATTAAGAACAAATTCTTATTTACAATGATGGCCTACCCCGGCCTAATCACGTCCGGATGTGATACAGCCTGGATAGGTTCAGGCTGAGGCTCAGAATCCGAAATATAATCATCAGAGATATGATTAAGTATTCAGACCCCTTCCCTTTTTCCACATTTTGTTACGTTACAGCTTTATTCTAAAATTGATTAAATAAATAAAAATCCTCATCAATCTACACACAATACCCCATAATGACAAAGTGAAAACAGATTTTTTGAATTTTTGCAAATATATTAAAAATTTAAAAACAGATACCTTATTTCCATAAGTATTGAGACTTGATGAAAACCTGTTCCAGAGCGCTCAGGACCTCAGACTGGGGCAAAGGTTCACCTTCCAACAGGACAATGACCCTAAGCACATATCCAAGAAAATGCAGGAGTGGCTTCGGGACAAGTCTCTGAATGTCCTTGAGTGGCCCAGTCAAAGCCTGGACTTGAACCCGATCGAAAATCTCTGGAGAGACTTAAAAATTGCTGTGCTGCGACACTCCCCATCCAACCTGACAGAGCTTGAGAGGATCTGCAGAGAAAAATGGGAGAAACTTCACAAATACAGGTGTGCCAAGCTTATAGCGTCATACCCAAGAAGACTCGAGGCTGTAATCGCTGCCAAAGGTGCTTCAGCAAAGTATTGAGTAAAGAGATTGAATACTTATGTAAATGTGATTTTTAAAAACCAGTTTTTCCTTTGTCATTATGGGATATTGTGTGTATATTTATGAGGGGGGAAAACTATTTAATCCATTTTAGAAGAAGGCTGTAATGCACTGTGCCTTCAGAAAGTATTCACACCATTTTAATTTTTCCACATTTTGTTGTGTTACAGCCTGTTTTTAAAATGTTGATTTTGTGTCACTGATCTACACACAATTCCCCATAATGTCAAAGCGGAATTTTTGAAATTAACAAACAATTAAAAGCTGAAATGTCTTCAGTCAATAACTAATCAAATCCTTTGTTATGGCAAGCCTAAATAAATTCAGGAGTAAATATGTGCTTAACAAAGTTGCATGGACTCATTCCATGTTCAATAATAGTGGTTAACATGATTTTTGAATGACTACCCCATCTCTGTACCCCACACATACGCATATCTGTAAGGTCCCTCAATTGAATAGTGTATTTTAAGCACAGATTCAACCACAATGACAAGGAAGGTTTTTGATAGAATATTTAAAAAATAAATGCTGAATATCCCTTTGAGCATGGTGAAGTTATTAATTAGGCTTGGTATGGTGTATCAATACACCCAGTCACTAAAAAGGTACAGGCGTCCTTCCTAACTCAGTTGTCAGAGAGGAAGGAAATTGCTAAGGGATTTCACCATGAGGTCAATGGAGATTTTAAAACAGTTACAGAGTTTAATAGTTGTGATATGATAACTGAGGATGGATCAACAACATTGTTGTTACTCCACAATACTAACCTAAATGACCGAGGGAAAAGGAAGTCTGTACAGAATGAAAATATTCCAAAACATGCATCCTGTTTGCAACAAGGCACTTATTAAGTACTACTGCAAAAAATGTGGCAAAGAAATTTACTTTTTTTCCTGAATACAAAGCGTTATGTTTGGGGCAAATCCAACACAACACATCACTGAGTACCACTTCATATTTTCAAGCATAGTGGTGGCTACATCATGTTATGGGTAGGCTTGTCATCGGTAAGGACTAGGGAGTTTTTTAGGATACAAATAAATGGAATACAGCTATAAGCACAGGCAAAATTCTAGAGGAAAACCTGTTTGTCTGCTTTTCAACAGACACAAATTCACCTTTCAGCAGGATAATAACCTAAAACACAAGGCCAAATCTACACTGCTGTTGCTTACCAAGAAGACGACATTGAATGTTCTAGTTCTAGCCTAGCTACAGTTTTGACTTAAATCAGCTTGAAAATCTATGACAATTCAGGTGTGCAAAGCTCTTAGAGACTTATCCAAAAAGACACTGATATAATCACCACCAAAGGTGCTTCTACAAAGTATTGCTTCAATGGTATTGCAAATTAGATATTTAATTTTCAATAAATTTGCTAACATTTCTAAAAACATGTTTTCACTTTGTCATTATGGGGTATTGTGTGTAGATGGGTGAGAAACAATCTATTTAATCCATTTTAAATTCAGGCTGTACACAAAAAATGTGGAATAAGTCAAGGGGTACGAATACTTTCCTGAAGGCACATTATATTTATATTCCAGATTCTGACATTTCTCATTATAATACTTCTATATTTCTTTATTCCTTTCTTTTTATTTTTGGGATTTGTATGTATTGTTAAAAAAAAAATGTTTACCTTTATTTAACTAGGCAAGTCAGTTAAGAACAAATTCTTATTTACAATGACGGCCTACCCCAGCCAACGCTGGGCCAATTGTGTGCCGCCCTATGGGACTCCCAATCACAGCCGGATGTGATTCAGCCTGGTATTACTGTACCGTAGGAGCTAAGAACATAAGCATTTCGCTACACCCATGATAACATCTGCAAAATATGTGTACGTGACCAATAAAATGTCATTCATTTATAACCACATCATAACACTTTTCCTATGATTTGTGAGACTTGTGCACTCAACTCAATATACTATATTAATAGAGGGTCAAGACGTTCTGTCTGTTCTCTAGTCGTCACAGCATCTCCTCTCCCACATCTATACACAAGGGCCTCTCAAGAGAGACATTTTGTTATTAACATCACTGTAGAGTAATGTTTATAGCATATGGTTGTGTACTCATCCCAGCCTTTCACTGTGATGCCATTAAGTTGTGTTGAGGGGTAGGGTGGGTGCAATAAACAGGTGGCATGTGTGTTTTTCGGTTGTGATGCAATAGGGCTCAAAGCAATCATAGACTATACTTCTCTTTTCAATTCTATGATCTATACATTCGGTCCCAGAACATGAATTGTGAGCTTGGTCACCATTGCGGTGTTCTTTTGTTGTGTAGACGTTTGATTTTTCGTCATTTCCGGTCACAACTTGCAGACTTGTTTATGTGTTGCTGTGCGTTTTGTTTCCAACCTTACTTTGCTACCTGACAACTTTACGGTTTTTACTTTTTAATTACCGTTTATATTTTTTGTTTTTCCCTCACTGAACTTTTTTTCATTAAACTTTTTCACTCCGGACGCTTTATCTGGACATGGTTCGTCAGGACTTCCAACAGCCGAAGCTAAGTAGTAACATTAACATGATGCCTTCTAATTGCAGTCGCTGTACTCATAATATACAGGAGAACGATCGGCTTACGGCGAGGATAGCTGTGCTGCAAGCCCAACTTCAGACGCAATCGTTAGGCAAGGGTAATTTCAGTGTAGGAAAGGATGAAACAACGTCTGTGCCACCAGTAAGTACAGATAGTAACGTTAGTATAAATCCTCTCGCACGGTCCCCGCAGCCGGACAACTTTCTCATGYCTTCTGGAGGGAAATGCTGTAGGAATGCTCAACCGGTGTCGCTCATTCAGCCGACAGAAACTTTCAACCGGTTTTCCCCATTAAGCAACGGGTCGAAGTCTGAGGCCAAGCCTTCTCTGGTCCCTACTCCTCCCGTTACGGGGTCTGAGACGCCGAAGCTTCCCACCATTAGCTCTGACAAATTGAAAACCCTAGTCATTGGCGACTCCATTACCCGCAGTATTAGACTTAAAACGAATCATCCAGCGATCATACACTGTTTACCAGGGGGCAGGGCTACCGACGTTAAGGCTAATCTGTAGGTGGTGCTGGCTAAGGCTAAAACTGGCGAGTGTAGAAAATATAGAGATATTGTTATCCACGTCGGCACCAACGATGTGTCGGCATCGAGTAATTGTCTCTGGCCCCCTCCCAGTTAGGGGGAGTGATGAGCTCTACAGCAGTCTCACAACTCAATCGCTGGTTGAAAACTGTTTTCTGCCCCTCCCAAAAGATAGAATTTGTAGATAATTGGCCCTCTTTCTGGGACTCACCCACAAACAGGACCAAGCCTGGCCTGCTAAGGAGTGACGGACTCCATCCTAGCTGGAGGGGTGCACTCATCTTATCTACCAACATAGACAGGGCTCTAACTCCTCTAGCTCCACAATGAAATAGTGTGCAGGCCAAGCAGCAGGCTGTTAGCCAGCCTGCCAGCTTAGTGGAGTCTGCCACTAGCACAGTCAGTGTAGTCAGCTCAGCTATCCCCATTGAGACCGTGTCTGTGTCTCGACCTAGGTTGGGCAAAACTAAACATGGCGGTGTTCGCCTTAGCAATCTCACTAGAATAAAGACCTCCTCTATTCCTGCCATTATTGAAAGAGATCGTGATACCTCACATCTCAAAATAGGGCTACTTAATGTTAGATCCCTCACTTCAAAGGCAGTTATAGTCAATGAACTTATCACTGATCATAATCTTGATGTGATTGGCCTGACTGAAACATGGCTTAAGCCTGATGAATTTACTGTGTTAAATGAGGCCTCACCCCCTGGTTACACTAGTGACCAGCTGGTGTCTTCACGCATCGCGCCGACAGAAACAAGCATCTTTCTAGTAAGAAGAGGGGCGGGGGGGTATGCCTTATGATTAACGAGACGTGGTGTGATCATAACAACATACAGGAACTCAAGGCCTTCTGTTCACCTGACTTAGAATTTCTCACAATCAAATGTCGACCGCATTATCTACCAAGGGAATTCTCTTCAATCATAATCACAGCCGTATATATTCCCCCCCAAGCAGACACATCGATGGCCCTGAACGAACTTTATCTGACTCTTTGTAAACTGGAAACCACACACCCTGAGGCTGCATTCATCGTAGCTGGGGATTTTAACAAGGCAAATCTAAAAACAAGACTCCCTAAATTCTATCAGCATATCGATTGCGCAACCAGGGCTGGTAAAACCCTGGATCATTGTTATTCTAACTTCCACGTCGCAGAAGGCCCTCCCCCGCCCTCCTTTCGGAAAAGCTGACCACGACTCCATTTTGTTGATTCCAGCCTACAAACAGAAACTAAAACAACAAGCTCCCGCGCTCAGGTCTGTTCAACGCTGGTCCGACCAATCTGATTCCACGCTTCAAGACTGCTTCGATCACGTGGATTGGGATTTGTTTCCGCATTGCGTCCAACAACAACATTGACGAATACGCTGATTCGGTGAGCGAGTTCATTAGAAAGTGCATCGGCGATGTCGTACCCACAACAACTATTAAAACATTCCCAAACCAGAAACCGTGGATTGATGGCAGCATTTGCGCGAAACTGAAAGCGCGAACCACTGCTTTTAACCAGGGCAAGGTGACCGGAAACATGACCGAATACAAACAGTGTAGCTATTTCCTCCGCAAGGCAATCACACAAGCTAAGCGTCAGTATAGAGACAAAGTAGAGTTGCAATTCAACGGCTCAGACACAAGAGGTATGTGGCAGGGTCTACAGTCAATCACGGATTACAAAAGAAAAAACCAGCCCCGTCGCGGACCAGGATGTCTTGCTCCCAGACAGACTAAATAACTGCGGACTCTCCTTCACTGCATGAGTAAAACATTTAAACGTGTTAACCCTCGCAAGGCTGCAGGCCCAGACGGCATCCCCAGCCGCGTCCTCAGAGCATGCGCAGACCAGCTGGCTGGTGTGTTTACGGACATATTCAATCAATCCTTATCCCAGTCTGCTGTTCCCACATTTCCTGTTCCCAAGAAAGCTGAGGTAACTGAGCTAAACGACTACCGTCCCGTAGCACTCAATTCCGTCATCATGAAGTGCTTTGAGAGGCTAGTCAAGGACCATATCACCTCCACCCTACCTGACACCCTAGACCCACTCCAATTTGCTTACCGCCCCAATAGGTCCACAGATGACGCAATCGCAACCACACTGCACACTGCCCCTAACCCATCTGGACAAGAGGAATACCTATGTGAGAATGCTGTTCATTGACTACAGCTCAGCATTTAACACCATAGTACCCTCGTCATCAAGCTCGAGACCTGGGTCTCGCCCCGCCCTGTGCAACTGGGTACTGGACTTCCTGACGGGCCGCCCCAGGTGGTGAGGGTAGGTACAACATCTCCACCCCGCTGATCCTCAACACTGGGGCCCCACAAGGGTGCGTTCTGAGCCCTCTCCTGTACTCCCTGTTCACCCACGACTGCGTGGCCATGCACGCCTCCAACTCAATCATCAAGTTTGCGGACGACACTACAGTGGTAGGCTTGATTACTAACAATGACGAGACGGCTACAGGGAGGAGGTGAGGGCCTCGGAGTTGTGGTAGTCAGAAAAACCTCACACTCAACGTCAACAAAACAAAGGATGTTGTGGACTTCAGGAAACAGCAGAGGGAGCACCCCCCTATCCACATCGACGGGACAGTAGTGGAGAGGGTAGTAAGTTTTTAAGTCCTCGGCCTACACATCACGGACAAACTGAATTGGTCCACCCACACAGACAGCGTTGTGAAGAAGGTGCAGCAGCGCCTCTTCAACCTCAGGAGTCTGAAGAAATTCGGCTTGTCACCAAAAGCACTCACAAACTTCTACAGATGCACAATCGAGAGCATCCTGTCGGGCTGTATCACCGCCTGGTACGGCAACTGCTCCGCCCACAACCGTAAGGCTCTCCAGAGGGTAGTGAGGTCTGCACAACGCATCACTGGGGGCAAACTACCTGCCCTCCAGGACACCTACACCACCCGATGTCACAGGAAGGCCATAAAGATCATCAAGGACAACAACCACCCGATCCACTGCCTGTTCACCCGCTATCATCCAGAAGGCGAGGTCAGTACAGGTGCATCAAAGCAGGGACGAGAGACTGAAAAACTGCTTCTATCTCAAGGCCATCGACTGTTAAACAGCCACCACTAACATCGAGTGGCTGCTGCCAACATACTGACTCAACTCCAGCTCACTTTAATAATGGAAATTGATAAAAAATGTATCACTAGCCACTTTAAACAATGCCACTTAATATAATGTATATGTATATACTGTACTCTATATCATCTACTGCATCTTGCCATCTTTATGTAATACATGTATCACTAGCCACTTTAAACTATGCACTTTTATGTTTACATACCCTACATTACTCATCTCATATGTATATACTGTACTCGATACCATCTACTGCATCTTGCCTATGCCGTTCTGTACCATCACTCATCATATATCTTTATGTACATATTCTTTATCCCTTTACACTTGTGTGTATAAGGTAGTAGTTGTGGAATTGTTAGGTTAGATTACTCGTTGGTTATTACTGCATTGTCGGAACTAGAAGCACAAGCTTTCGCTACACTCGCATTAACATCTGCTAACCATGTGTATGTGACAAATAAAATTTGATTTGATTTGACCATATCCCCCGCGCATCCCGCAAAGGCGGAGGTGTTGCTAACATTTACGATAGCAAATTTCAATTTACCAACAAAAAAAAAGAAGTTTTTGTCTTTGAGCTTCTAGTCATGAAATCTATGCAGTCACTTTTTATAGCTACTGTTTACAGGCCTCCTGGGCCATATACAGTGTTCCTCACTGAGTTCCCTGAATTCCTATCGGACCTTGTACTCATAGCAGATAATATTCAAATTTTTGGTGATTTTAATATTCACATGGAAAAGTCCACAGACCCACTCCAAAAGGCTTTCGGAGCATCATCAACTCAGTGGGTTTTGTCCAACATGTCTCTGGACCTACTCACTGTCACAGTCATACTCTGGACCTAGTTTTGTCCCATGGAATAAATGTTGTGGATTTTAATGTTTTTCCTCATAATCCTGGACTATCGGACCACCATTTTATTACGTTTGCAATCGCAACAAATAATCTGCTCAGACCCCAACCAAGGAGCATCAAAAGTTGTGCAATAAATTCCCAAAGATTCCTTGATGCCCTTCCAGACTCCCTCTGCCTACTCAAGGACGTCAGAGGACAAAAATCAGTTAACCACCTAACTGAGGAACTCAATTTAACCTTGCGCAATACCCTAGATGCAATTGCACCCCTAAAAACTAAAAACATTTGTCATAAGAAACTAGCTCCCTGGTATACAGAAAATACCGAGCTCTGAAGCAAGCTTCCAGAAAATTGGAACGGAAATGGCGCCACACCAAACTGGAAGTCTTCCGACTAGCTTGGAAAGACAGTACCGTGCAGTATCGAAGAGCCCTCACTGTGCTCGGTCATCCTATTTTTCCAACTTAATTGAGGAAAATAAGAACAATCCAAAATGTATTTTTGATACTGTCGCAAAGCTAACTAAAAAGCAGCATTCCCCAAGAGAGGATGGCTTTCACTTCAGCAGTAATAAATTCATGAACTTCTTTGAGGAAAAGATCATGATCATTAGAAAGCAAATTACGGACTCCTCTTTAAATCTGCGTATTACTCCAAAGCTCAGGTTGTCCTGAGTCTGCACAATTCTGCCAGGACCTAGGATCAAGAGAGACACTCAAGTGTTTTAGTATTATATCTCTTGACACAATGATGAAAATAATCATGGCCTCTAAACCTTCAAGCTGCATACTGGACCCTATTCCAACTAAACTACTGAAATAGCTGCTTCCTGTGCTTGGCCCTCCTATGTTGAACATAATAAACTGCTCTCTATCCACCGGATGTGTACCAAACTCACTAAAAGTGCGTCAGTAATAAAGCCTCTCTTGAAAAAGCCAAACCTTGCCCAGAAAATATAAAAAAACTATCGGCTTATATCGAATCTTCCATTCCTCTCAAAAAAATTGAAAAAGCTGTTGCACAGCAACTCACTGCCTTCCTGAAGACAAAACAATGTATACGAAATGTTCAGTCTGGTTTTAGACTCCATCATAGCACTGAGACTGCACTTGTGAAGGTGGTAAATGACCTTTTAATGGCGTCAGACCGAGGCTCTGCATTTGTCCTCGTGTCCTAGACCTTAGTGCTGCTTTTGATACCATCAATCACCACCTTGAAAGAGATTGGAAACCCAAATTGGTCTACACGGTCAAGTTCTGGCCTGGTTTAGATCTTATCTGTCGGAAAGATATCAGTTTGTCTCTGTGAATGGTTTGTCCTCTGACAAATCAACTGTACATTTCGGTGTTCCTCAAGGTTCCGTTTTAGGACCACTATTGTTTTTCACTATATATTTTACCTCTTGGGGATGTCATTCGAAAACATAATGTTACTTTCACTGCTATGCGGATGACACACAGCTGTACATTCAATGAAACATGGTGAAGCCCCAAAATTGCCCTTGCTAGAAGCCTGTGTTTCAGACATAAGGAAGTGGATGGCTGCAAACTTTCTACTTTTAAACTCGGACAAAACAGAGATGCTGTGTTCTAGGTCCCAAGAAACAAAGAGATCTTTCTGTTGAATCTGACAATTAATCTTGATGGTTGTACAGTCGTCTCAAATAAAACTGTGAAGGACCTCGGCGTTACTCTGGACCCTGATCTCTCTTTTGACGAACATATCAAGACTGTTTCAAGGACAGCTTTTTTCCATCTACGTAACATTGCAAAAATCAGAAACTTTATGTCCAAAATGATGCAGAAAAATGTATCCATGCTTTTGTTACTTCTAGGTTAGACTACTGCAATGCTCTACTTTCCGGCTACCCGGATAAAGCACTAAATAAACTTCAGTTAGTGCTAAATACGGCTGCTAGAATCCTGACTAGAACCAAAAAAATATATCATATTACTCCAGTGCTAGCCCCTCCTACACTGGCTTCCTGTTAAGGCAAGGGCTGATTTCAAGGTTTTACTGCTAACCTACAAAGCATTACATGGGCTTGCTCCTACCTATCTTCCCGATTTGGTCCTGCCGTACATACCTACACATACGCTACGGTCACAAGACGCAGGCCTCTAATTGTCCTAGAATTTCTAAGCAAACAGCTGGAGGCAGGGATTTCCCTATAGAGCTCCATTCTATGGAATGGTCTGCCTACCCATGTGAGACACGCAGACTCGGTCTCAACTTTAAGTCTTTACTGAAGACCCCCCCCCCCTTGGGTGTGCCGTGGCGGAGATCTTTGTGGGCTATACTCGGCCTTGTCTCAGGATGGTAAGTTGGTGGTTGAAGATATCCCTCTAGTGGGTGTGGGGGCTGTGCTTTGGCAAAGTGGGTGGGGTTATATCCTGCTTGTTTGGCCCTGTCCGGGGGTATCATCGGATGGGGCCACAGTGGTCTCCTGACCCCTCCTGTCTCAGCCTCCAGTATTTATGCTGCAGTATGTTTATGTGTCGGGGGCTAGGGTCAGTCTGTTATATCTGGAGTACTTCTCCTGTTTTATCCGGTGTCCTGTGTGAATTTAAGTATGCTCTCTCTAATTCTCTCTTTCTTTCTCTCTCTCGGAGGACCTGAGCCCTAGGACCATGCCTCAGGACTACCAGTCCACCTGGCCGTGCTGCTGCTCCAGTTTCAACTGTTCTGCCTGCGGCTATGGAACCCTGACCTGTTCACCGGACGTGCTACCTGTCCCAGACCTGCTGTTTTCAACTCTCTAGAGACAGCAGGACGGTAGAGTTACTCTTAATGATCGGCTATAAAAGCCAACTGACATTTACTCCTGAGGTGCTGACTTGTTGCACCCTCGACAACTACTGTGATTATTATTATTTGACCATGCTGTCATTTATGAACATTTGAAACATCTTGGCCATGTTCTGTTATAATCTCCACCTGGCACAGCCAGAAGAGCACTGGCCACCCCTCATAGCCTGGTTCCTCTCTAGGTTTCTTCCTAGGTTTTGGCCTTTCATGGGAGTTTTTCCTAGCCACCGTGCTTCTACACCTGCATTGCTTGCTGTTTGGGGTTTTAGGCTGGGTTTCTGTACAGCACTTTGAGATATCAGCTGATGTAAGAAGGGCTATATAAATACATTTGATTTGAAGGATTTCTAGAGGAAGACAAACAGAAGAGCTTGTGGCCAGCACCCTCTGCAGACATGAGCTGGATCCTTGCCCAGATCAAGCACTTTGCACTAGTCTGAGTCAGTTAACACATTCATTGGTATTGTAATAGTTATGTCAACTCGACAAATTGCATCAGATTGTATTTAACAAATAATAATTGTATTGAAATGGAAAAGCTCCAGGCCCTCATTGTTCTTTTTCCCACATAGTGAAATACTAATATATGCATTGATGGAGGATGGAGTCATGGTTCCAACCATTGTACAGCTGGAGTCACTTGGTGTTGACCCCTCAGGTAAGACTGGGATTAGGTTGTTTCCCCCAATAAAGTTCTTAAAATAAATCTGTGTAAATTCTATGATTAATTTATTGATGAATGGATGTTGTAGTAATACTGGGGTCATGTCAAAAATAGTGTAAGCCATACACACTTACCTTACTAAGAGAAGA
>NC_036863.1:31008606-31231932 GCF_002910315.2 Salvelinus sp. IW2-2015 | reverse complement strand
CAGGTCAGTTCAGTTGTCATGCCAATTTGCAGAACATGAATGTGATTGGATATTCTGATTCCATGTTATTTCATTATATCTAAATAGGATTGTATTGATAAGCAATAATCAACTTACAATGTATTTTGTGTTCTCGCCTCTTTAGACAAAGTCCAGTGAAAGAACACTTGGGAAAGTCCCAGGCCGAGGACCGGCCTGATGGTGAATAACTTCTCTACCATGACCGTGTTTGACCATCAGGTGGAGATTACAAGTCAGCACGATGCACATGCAGGCTAAGAAACAACAAAACATCAGTTATACTCTAAATCAGTTGGCTTCCATAGAAATATAACTAGAAATATAGAAGAGTTGGTTGTTTAACAACAAAAACATTGTGTGCGCAACCATGGGGCAAAACAGATGAGGTTGGCTGGCTTACATTGTTGACAACATGTAAGCTATATTTCATCTCCACTGTTTAATGAAAACAAATACATTTGCACAATGACCACTTATATCTCAAATACATCGTTACAGTTGTTGGTTCACTAGCTAGCGAATTTTAACATTGACATGAAATCACTCAAAACACCTCAAAACAAGACAGTAATAAGATGAAACGAGTCACTTACGATTGCACACATTGCAGTTTGTCATTCTTGCTATCAATCTAGCCAGTAAAATCACAACCAGCTGACCTCTGCCCCATGGAAGCACGCACATCGTTTGTGACGTTTTCAGCCAACCCATCTATGAGTAAGCAATAGATCAATGCAAACATAAGGTTCCCCTCATCACTTTTATGCCACTAATATGTATCAGAATTACAATTGATAAATTCTTATGAATTATAGTCAGTCAGAACAGTTTATTATTATATATTTTTTTAATCTAGTGGCATATAAATCAAAGTTCATTTGTCATAAGCACAGAATAGTATACACTGTACACTACTTTGCAGACATGAGCTGGATACTTGCCAACTCTCCTCAGTGACTATACAATGGTGACTTGTCAGCAGCCATCCTGCACCCCTCTGCTGGCCCTTGGATGAGGGACTGCTGTAGAATATCAAAATGCTGTTAAAAATGTGACACCTGAAAGAAGATGAAATGCTTGATAGGGCCAACAAAATAACACCTTATAAACATAGTTTTGCTTTATTTGAAGAAACAAACACACTTGGTCATAGAGACTTACATTTTGTTTGAGCCAACAGACCCAAAGAGTTCAGTGTTTTTGTCTTTTTGTAATTGTTTTCTTACTTAAAACAATTTAAAAGCAATGCGTTTCATTCAACATAGAATAGAACAAACTACTGCAGCTCATAACACATGACCTAGTTGTCAACTCACTCTTATAACCCTTTTACATTGCAAAACCACAATACAAGACAGTTCAATTTAGCTTTAGGACATGAGACCTGAACTAATTCACAAATCTGACTTTGTAAGCGCATTTATCATTTATAGTAATAGCACACATCAATAATATTGTTTCTGAAGTAATTCGCAGTAAATCTCATAGTACCTGAGAATTGCTATTGTGGTGTATAAGAGAATTTACAATGTCAGGTGAGCTGGTCTATTTAGAACATTGATTCAAGGTTAATCTACACATTGAAAATATCTGTAGCTTTTCAACCCTCTATCTGCTGTGTTCAATTCCAACAATAAAATCAACCGCAAGCCTAGTTGCCGAGACCACCAATATTAAGATAGAGTAAAATCAGTCATCACAAACATAGGCCTATCTTTTAAATTCAAATGTAATTACAAATGCTCAGGGCTAAAATAACATTTCTCATTTGAAACATATAACTAAAACCAATATAATCTCACATGCTTTAAAATACTTAAGGCTAGATCAAGTGCCATTTGTGAGAGTGACAGATTTACCAAAGTAAACCATACATCAATAAAGATATAATCTTGTTACCAAAAAAAGAGGGTTATTCATCAAATCCCTTTCCACACGTTTTACCCTTGTCCAATCAGAGGTAATACAAATTACCGGTCTCAAATACTCACTTAATCATACTGACACACAGTCACTTGACTTTACTGTGTCAGTAGACTAAGAGTTGAATATAGTATTATCTGGGTAAAATCCTTTTTTCTTTATAGAATTTAACAAATAACCCCCAAAGTTTCGTAACCCAAGCAATTATGACTGGCATTTCAATCTATTCAGTTTTCTGTGAAGCAACTAAAATGTAACCAGATTTGGCATGTTTTTCAATGTATACATGTCAATACATTTAAATACGGATGGTATCAATGTAGGAAAAGAGCAGAAAATATATTTTTTTTATCAAGCTGCTTGGGTTACAACACAGCAAAAAACTTTAATGCAACAAGTTTAATAGCACATTAAAACTGTACATGGAGTGGTAATTTTAGTATACACACACAAAGAGAGAGAGAGAGAGGACACAATGCTTACAGCTACACACAGGGTATCTGTGCACTTCTATGTAGCACGTAAGTGTCCCTGTAAATAAACTACTGTGCCCAGTAAGAAATAATACATACCAATGGGCTACTCCCAGTGACACATAGTGTCACAAACATTATGGCATTGTATTTTTTTCTTCTTAAATAAAACAATTTTTTATAATATACATTTCATAAATATATTTTACAATCAAGAAATAGATACAATTTGTATCAACAAACAAATGTCATTTCTAGACATTTTAGGCTTTGTCGTTTGCGGCACTTCAAAAGGCGAGGGTGGGGGGGGGCTTTCTGCTATCATCAAAAGTATGAAACATGCACATGCCATGTCAAAATAAACTAAATACTAATGTGCATTGGATATGGCCCAAGACCTTGATTTCAGATCATGATATTTTACTCACTGAGAAAAGAAACATGATTCCGTGACAGATTACATTATAACCAACAAATTTCACATTTCAGTAGTCTATTCCCACTTTTATGTCACTTAGTGTAAGTGGGGGGTTCTTTATTTCTTTACCATTATGAAGCCTTTCAAACTTGAGGGAAAGTAGTGTGGGGAAAGGTAGGCACGCAAACTGTAAGCCAAATGCCAGAAACAACCCTGACGGCAGCCTCGCTTTCTGAGTGTTTCACAGGAAGAAACATTTAGGCAGTGTGTCACACCTTCTCATGAAGAGACAAGAGGCCCAACATGGCCTGCTCTTAGTTCATGAAAAAACAAACTCAACAAAGCCCGAAAAATATTTTGGGCAAATAACATTCAGAGATGTTTTCGTTTTATGTGTTCATTTACATGGCTTGTCTCTCAGCATAAATAAGGAAATTGATGCTTTTCTTTAAAGCATTTTGCAGATGAGACTTCACCAGTTCCTTAGTAATTACAAATATAAGTCACGTTAAACACTGGATGTGCCATCAAGTCACATGCCAGGTCCCAAGGTGCAAGACATGGATATATACACGCTCAAAAGTGTTCCCAATCATTTCCATGTAACAGTTACATTAAGGTAACTAATCAACACAGCCAGCCATACAATACATCAACGGTTAAGTCTTACAACACTGATGTGATGTTACACTACTACCCAATCAATTGTCTGCATCAAAACTACGATCGCTTTATAATGACAAGGTTCATTCTCAATTTTTGGCATTATTTCAGCAGCTTTGAAATGTCTTTTAAATGGCTTTCATGTGTTTTATATGTGCACAGATGTTTTAAGTATAATCTTTCCCAGTTGTAGTTTGGCTTGCTTATGTACGTGCACTCGCAAGTTCTATCAAAATAGTAGCTTTGTAAAGTGAGATTGAGAAAATATATATCATTCTAAATACTTAGTGCTTAACATTTAAAACACAAAAGGAGACTGAACTCAACTACATTAGGATATTAATTGAAACCCGTTAAACAATGACTGGAGCAGTGAGGTCATTCAGATATAAGGCCATTAAACGTGAAAGTTCATGCTCTGAGGTATGCTTGCACTCACTTCCCTCTGTCTTTTACCCAAAAATAATAATTGCACAAACAACAAAGTCACGTAGTATTTACAGCAATGTCAGATATGCACAATATGATCTACGTATAGTGAAATAATTCTGCTCTGTATTAAAATGGACGACTTCATTCAAATTCAATATCTTACCATCAGTCAAAGTGAATTGAGTGAACCATCAGTCAAAGTGAGTCATTAGTGAATTTCATGAGGACAAATTGTTTGGATGACAATCAAATAACTTACTTCAAATGTAGAGTACTAATACTCTTCAGACAATTGTAGATTCAAAAATAAAATGAAAATACTCAATGGCAAGACCTCAGCTTCGTGACAATGACGGCAGCGAGTTGTTGTGGGTCCGTCAGATGAGGGTTTTTCTCCATGACAGAGTGCACCACGAAAGCGGGGAAGATGTTGCAGAGGTTGCGGTATGTTTGGTACAGGTGCTCTGGGATGACATGGCGCTCCTGGTGCTCGGCTTGAGGCGGGTTCTCCCACGGAGACCTCCAGATCTGCTCCATCTTGTCAGGCATGCTGCGGACCATCACCCGCTCACAACACGGCTGCATCAGGCTGTTACTCAGGGGGTACGAATGGTATCCATAGGACTCACTGCCACAGGGCAGCGGGTCCCAGCTGGCGTGCTGCTCGCGGCACAGTGGGGGTCTSCGCTGCCTCATGGGGTTACTCTCGTACAGCCTGGAGTCTGAGATGCTGTCCATYCGTGTCATGCCCAGGGAGCGTCCCGGRTGCGAGGACTGMGACGGGAGGACATTCTGAGGTAAGGGGTAGTCCCCTGGGCAGCTGGACCMGGCCCCAACAYCAGGGTGCTGGACATGCGGTGCCAGGTGGGATATGGACTGCTTCCTGCWTGGACCRTGCTTYGGCTCCTCAMGGCCATAGCTCTGCACRCGGGTCAGGGCCTCGTGGTGGAARCCCCCATGGGAGAAGGCCTGGAGTCTGCTCTGTGCAGGAGTCTGCTGTGCCTTCATGCTCTCATCCAGGCTACTGTCCACTGAGCTCATGTATAATTCCCCATAAGAGGAAAAGGAGTCACTGTTAGAGTGGCTGAGGCAGGGCTCAGGGCAATGCTGGCTGGGATTTCTCAGATAAACCCCGTGCTCATGCTCCATGCTACAGAAGCTGTCCACGTTGTGCATGCTACTCATGCTCATGTTAGAAAAATCACTAAGCATAGAGTAGTATCCGTGGTCCGTGCTCACAGAATCGTACTTAGGAAACTGTTCACTGTAAGTGACAGAAGCGCCATGGCTGTTGGTGACTAGGATGGGTGGATGTGGGTACTGTACACTAGACATGTGCTCCAGAGAGCTGTGTGTGAACTGGAGGGAGCCGGGTACTGGGCTGCTGGCTGATCGTGTGTTCAAGGCACCAGCCGCATGGCTCTTTGCAGGCTGCATGGTGGGCACGCTGAGGGCAGACACAAGGGAAGGAACAGAATTTGCCTCAGGCTTACGGACAGCGGACAGTCTCTCCTCTGYCTCGCAGYCGACTGAGCGGATGCTGGGGTCAGACTGGCGCTTCGGGGTCACACGTTTAGCCTCAGAGCCACTCTCCCCCTTAGCTGTGGCGGGTCCAGTGCCGCACTTGGCCAGGGCCCCCTCGCTCATTGTCTTCACAGCAGACAACTTGGCAAACGCCCTCAGTTCATCAGCCACTGACCGTTGGGGCTGGTTTGCACGCTCTGGATGGTAGTACTTGCACTTATGTCCATAAGTGCATTTTTTCCCTGTTTAAGGTGATATAAAAGAGAGCACAAATTAAACAATATATACATCAGCAGTACAACCACAAAAATACAATATAATTATTTGTTGAGACTACCTACCATATGGACAAGGTTGCTTTTTGTGCTCTGGAACAACAGGACGCTTGCGGAGAAAATTCTCTAAACTTGGACCGTGTCTTCCCAAAGGGTCATCAGGTGGCATGAATCTAAAACATAAAACGGGAATATGCTTAGTTATTGTGTAGTTAATTACACTCATTACCCAAGTAACTAAGGGCTTTGATGACTTACTTATCATTGACAAACGAGTACATCAGCAGCCGCTCCTCTATGAACTTCTTCCACTCCGGCTTCTCATTCTGTAAATCCCTGTAGTTGTCATTTGACACAATTATGCCATCAGAGTCACAGGCCAGTTTCACTATAAAGCGATCATCATAGCACACCACTCTCCTCCCCTGGACTCTTCTAGATGGGGTGAACACTAGGATCTTTTCTTTCTCCAGCTTCCGCAAAATGTCTTGGTCTGTGAAATGAAAGTTAAAACATCAGTCAAGAACAGCAGTGTACAAATTGTTACACAGAACTCTGTAGGCCTATGTACCTGTGGTTTGCGTGATTACACATTGATATTTTCATATCCATTACATTTGTAAACAAACAAATTGCAGTCCAACGTAATCCAAACTCAAATAATTGTTCATTTAAAAGTATCTATTTAAAATGGTAACAATAATTTCTCACTGTGGGTGCTTTTTTTGCACTGGAAAATTGAGCTCAATGGTCACACACGTTGATAAAACACACACACACACCCTCCCCCCAAAACATAGACAACCTTTTTAGAAAATATCTCGGGCTTGTACGTCTAAATGTGGCTAATTGTAGTAGAGTTTTAGTACCTGTAATAGGGGCGTCAGGTCTCGACTGCTCTTTCCTCCAGGCAGGAACAAACACTGTGATGTCTTTGTGCCCTTTCTCCACAAACCAATCAACAGCCAATTGGATACCAAGGCAAGAGAAAACCTCTTTGTTTCCATGGCTACAAAACAAAACAACCACATAGTAAAAAGGTCTGCTTGTAAAGGTAATTCAAGTACAGCCATTCAAAAACAGATGGTTCAGAACACATTTTGCACGATGTAAGGTACAAAATGAGAGACTTACCTCATTGCCACATTCTAATAGAGACTTACCTCATTGCCACATTCGATCCATCAATGACAATAGGCCTGAGATTATCATAAGGATCCACGGAATCATCTTCAAGTGACACCTCCGGACTGACAGCCTCTTTGACACAGGGGCCTCCACGGGAGACCAACATGCCTGTGTTACTGCTTGCTTGAACTTCCAGTTCACCTTTATTACCAAGCCTCACAAGCTCAGCCAGAATATCATTGATGAGGGCAGCAGCCCCTAACTTGTTCAGCACTGTCTCCACCTGTTCACCTGAGTATCCCAGCTTCAAGGCAAACTCCATCTTGGTTTGGTACACCTTGTCACTGGCCTGTTTGAGGACTGCGGCGGCCTTAGTGTCGTCAGGGCGGAGCTCTGGTAGAGTACTGCTCTGGGAGAAGCTGGGCCGGTCCAGGCATGGKGAGCGACAGAGCTGGCGGTGAGGCTTGGTGGCACTGAAGAGCTCCGTCCTCTTACAGCTGCCGCTGTTCACTTGCAGCTGATGCTCTGACTCACTCTCTGAGCTGTTCCCCTCCTCCGACTCCCCACTGGGCTGCTGGGCCTCAGTCAGCTCAGAGGCCTCTTCCCTGCAAGGGTGTTTCTCCATTTTGATCTTCTCCACCATCGACCATGCTGTCATCACGTTCCTCTCGCCACCGGAGATGTCCACCACATGCTCCCTCACCTCCACCACAGCCTGAGAGTCATACTCGATGACTGGCTTCAGCGCAACCAGCTGTTTGTGTTGAGCCAACGTTAGATGCTCTCTCTTTCGGTGAGCTGGCGAAGTTAAGGAAACTATGTAATCCTGGAAAAAAAACAAAGGGTGATTGTCGATAAAAACGCCAAACTGGCCAAATGTCATCCCTGCCTAAAAGTAAAAAATTCAATGCATGTAGGGCTGGGAATTGCCAGGGACCTCACGATATGATATCACGATACTTAGGTGCCGATGCGATATGTATTGCGATTCTATATGCATTGCGATTCCGTCCTGCGATTTGAATTTCGAAACATATTTCTCACTATATGTCTGCTGCAGAGACAAGAGAGAGCATTATATWGTGTATCGGTCATGGAAATAAGTGTTGAAAACATGATGGCTCACCATTTAAAAAGAAGATCGAGAACAAGATATTGAATGACAAATACAGTAGTTTTGTCCCAGGTACAGCTGACTAGCGCTAGCTAACATTACCTAGCCAAAAAGTAGAGTCAAATTATCGAAACAATATCATGCCAAAATAATATTGTGATATGTAATCGTATTGATTTTTCCCCCATCACTAATGTCTAATGCATGTGTAAATGTTAAGAAAGAGCTGGGACGATAAAACGAAAAATTACATACACCGACATCGCCTTCCTCTTTACCAAAGCATATATTGCGCAGGTAGGTAATTTCCGGTGATTAGGCTACACGTTACTGCAGATTTTTGGGTTCTAAAACCCTTATTTGGTGAACAGTAATGTCTATTATCCTGATTCTTGCAATGAAAGTATCTGCAAAGTAGGGCTACCTGTTTTACTGCCAGCTCTCACTCCCTCTCTCCACTGTGAGTTTAGGACTGAACAGAGACACAGGAGAGGTGGTAGAACTGTATACATGTATTAATGCGCACCATTACATGTCCTCCTTTTTGTCAAGACAGATTTAAATCAATACACTTTTTAAGAACTCTTGAGATCAGGGCAGATACATTGGGCTCCCGAGTGGCGCAGCGGTCTACGGCACTGCAGTGTTAAAGGCATCACTACAGACCCCCGGTTCGAATCCAGGCTGTATCACAAGGCAAACAATTGGCCCAGTGTCCGGGTTAGCGTCCGGGTTAGGGGAGGGTAGGCAGGCATTGTAAAATAAGAATGTGTTCTTAACTGACTTGCCTAGTTAAAGGTTCAATTTAAAAAAAGGTACAGAACTTGACAAAGTTGTCAATCTACAGTACCACACCATGGATAAGCAACGTCATAACTAGCCAATTCCATCACAGCTAGCCACTGTAGTCCATACACGTGCACAGACCAACAACATACAATTAGACCTACAGTTGAAGTCGGAAGTTTACATACACCTTAGCCAAATACATTTCAACTCAGTTTTTCACAATTCCTGACACTTAATCCTAGTAAAAATTCCTTATCTTAGGTCAGTTAGGATCACCACTTTATTTTAAGAATGTGAAATGTCAGAATAATAGTAGAGAGAATTACTTATTTCAGCTTTTATTTCATTCATCACATTCCCAGTTGGTCAGAAGTTGACATACACTCAATTAGTGTTTGGTAGCATTCCCTTTAAATTGTTTAACTTGGGTCAAACGTTTCAGGTAGCCTTCCACAAACTTCCCACAATAAATTGGGTGAATTTTGGCCCATTCCTCCTGACAGAGCTGGTGTAACTGAGTCAGGTTTGTAGGCCTCCTTGCTTGCACACGCTTTTTCAGTTCTGCCCACAAATGTTCTATATGATTGAGGTCAGAGCTTTGTGATGGCCACTCCAATACCTTGACTTTGTCCTTAAGCTATTTTGCCATAACTTTGAAAATATGCTTGAGGTCACTGTCCATTTGGAAGACCCATTTGCGACCAAGCTTTAACTTCCTGACTGATGTCTTGAGATGTTGCTTCAACATATCCCCATAATTTTCCTCCCTCATGATGCCATCTATTTTGTGAAGTGCACCAGTCCCTCCTGCAGCAAAGCACCCCCACAACATGACGCTGCCACCCCCGTGCTTCACGGTTCGGATGGTGTTCTTCGGCTTGCAAGCATACCCCTTTTTCCTCCAAACATAACGATGATCATTATGGCCAAACAGTTCTATTTTTGTTTAATCAGACCAGAGAACATTTCTCCAAAAAGTACAATCTTTGTCCCCATGTGCAGTTGCAAATCGTAGTCTGGCTTTTTTATGCGGTTTTGGAGCAGTGGCTTCTTCCTTGCTGAGCAGCCTTTCAGGGTATGTCGATATAGAACTAATTTTACTGTGGCTATACATACTTTTGTATCCCTTTCCTCCAGCGTCTTCACAAAGGTCCTTTGCTGTTGTTCTGGGATTGATTAGCACTTTTCGCACCAAAGTACGTTCATCTCTAGGAGACAGAACACGTCTCCTTCCTGAGCGGTATGACGGCTGCGTGGTCCCATGGTGTTTATACTTACGTACTATCGTTTGTACAGATGAACGTGGTACKTTCAGGCGTTTGGAAAATGCTCCCAAGGATGAACCAGTTGTGGAGGTCTACACATTTTTTTCTGAGGTCTTGGCTGATTTATTTGGATTTTCCCATGATGTCAAGCAAAGAGGCACTGAGTTTGAAGGTAGGCCTTGAAATACATTCACACAGGTACACCTCCAATTGACTCAAATGATGTCAATCAGCCTATCAGAAGCTTCTAAAGCCATGACATCATTTTCTGGAATTTTCCAAGCTGTTTAAAGGCACAGTCAACTTAGTGTATGTAACCTTCTGACCCACTGAAATTGTGATACAGTGAATTATAAGTTAAATAATCTGTCAGTAAACAATTGTTGAAAAAATGACTTGTGTCATGCACAAAGTAGATGTCCTAACCGACTTGCCAAAACTATAGTTTGTTAACAAGAAATTTGTGGAGTGGTTGAAAAACGAGTTTTGATGACTCCAACCTAAGTGAATGTAAACTTCCGACTTCAACTGTAGATACTTCAAACACTTTAATAAAGTTGTCATAATGCTCAGACAACAGGGTAACAGGGCCAGACTGTTACTCAAAATATTTTATAAAATAAACAGCAAGCGATCTGCAATAAAACTCACCAGAAATTCATCCTGCTAGATGGTCGATCGGTCTTGTTTACATTATATTGACATGACCTTTCAACTGTCATTAAAAGGTACATTGTAGCGCTGACGCCTTGTGGTGGTAATGACAAACTGCATGTTACTGCAGCATCATTTGGATTTGATCTCAAATCATGACTGATAGGCCTAGTTGGCAAAGATTGAATTGCTTCAGCGTTATGTTATTATAACAGTTACATCATAATGTATATAATATCATAATATACATTATATTCCTTTGTGCAGGGGAATCGGCATCAGGTTAGATGTCTCTAAATCTACGGTCGAAGCCTGCTTCCAAAGGGTGATCGTAGCTGTATCTCATCTCTCAAGGGCCAGAGCACGAGAAGTCATCAGTGGTATCACAAAGGCAGCTAAGTTCCCTGGGGGGGGATCAGAGCCATTGCGGAACACACATTCCCATCAAGGCCACCCGAGAATACCGAGACAAACTGCATGTCAACTGAAAGTCGTTCCATTCTATGCACCTCTATGCGACGACAAAATGCTTTTCACCAATGTATTTAGTGCCTATCCCAGTACAGTGCGTGATGCAAGGGTCTACCGGAACTCAGAACTGCACCAGGTGATTACCGCCAACGCTCAGTCTATGTTGCCCAATGTCTCTCTAGGGGAAATCTAAGGCCCCTGAACTCCCCATGAAAAGTAAAAACTGAAATATAAATAATCAAATAAAATTGTCACATGCGCCGAATAAACAGTCAAATACTTACTTACAAGCCTTTAACCAACAATGCAGTTAAGAAAAATACCTTAAAAAAAATGAAATAAAAGTAACAAAAAAAATAAAGATCAGCAGTAAAATAACAATAGCGAGGCTATATACAGGGGGCACCGGTTAGTTGAGGTAATATGTACATGTAGGTGGAGTTATTAAAGTGACTTATGCATAGATAATAACAGAGAGTAGCAGCAGCGTAAAAGAGGGGGGGCAATGCAAATAGTCTGGGTGCATCTTTCTTTTTCCCAWCGCAGTTAAGCCAAAACCACGCCCCGTTATTCAGAGGGGCGTTCTACTACGCTCCCATTGGCTAGCTAGCGTTGTCTCACTCACAGGCGATCAGCGCAGAGACAGTGGCCTTCCAAGGTAAGGATGGAAAGTGTAATGTAACAATTAGCTGCCTACCGTAATGCAGCCCTATTATCATCATATCTGGTAACATTTGCCCAAATATTTATTTTCAGAGTTTCAATGAGTTGTAAAAATGTCTCAGAACTCTGCTGGATCAGTGCAAGCTAATGCATGATGGTGCCAATGTTGCAATTGTATAAAATAAAATATTGAAATGTATATATTTTTTTWWATTTAACTAGGCAAGTCAGTTAAGAACAAGTTCTTATTTACAATGACGGTCTAGGAACAGTGGGTTAACTGCCATGTTCAGGGACAGAAAGACAGATTTTTACCTTGTCAGCTCGGGAATTTGATCTTGCAACCTTTCGGTTACTAGTCCAACGCTCTAACCACTAGGCTACCTGCCGCCCCATATAAAATTATGGCCTACACTGGCCAAACCCTAACCAGGACAAAGCTGGGCCAATTGTGTGCCGCCCTTTGGGACTCCCTATTACAGCCCGGGATCGAACCAGGGTCTGTTGTGACGCCTCTAGCACTGTGATGCAGTGCTTTAGACTGCTGCGCCACTCGAGCCCCTAAATTAAATAATGAATAGCTCAATCTTATCCATTGTAAATCGACAGAATGTAAAGGCTGAAATGCATTTGAGATTACATGAACATTTAAAAACCTTTATTAATTTGTATCCAAATATGCATACAGATCCAAGTGCTTAAAAAAAAAAAATGGACACCAAATGCATGTGCTACTGAAAGCAGTACTTCCCCAGGTCTTGCAGATAGATAGTAGATAGCTACTTCCATTCCTGCTTCAAGAGGCTCAGCCCATGACATGGGTTGCCTAGCAACGCAGCCCTGTCATCAGCTAACTGCTTTTTAGCAGTCACGACTAACACAAAACAGAGCCCATCTTTCTCTAGGCAGCCTGGCAAACACGATTAACGTAGCGTGCCTAAAAATATGAGAATTACAATGTTAAACAGAGGTAATAAGTTGCACACAAGAAACAAACAATTCAGTTCATAGCTACATCATTCCCCCAGTTTTGTACAGATTGCATCATCCTATTTTCAGATTTAACCTCCACATTGTGAATAGGTATTTGATAACCACTTAACAGGACATTTCCATCTCTAGTAGTCTTTCTACTACGATTTAGTCATATGATAAGCCTTATGCAGCTAACGTCCTAATGAACATGTGCACAACAGCTTAAAACCTTGGATAGCCTAAATAATACTTATTTAGATAGCCTACTTATTTCCCCACCTCTTATTATAGAAAGTGAGAGTCAGGACAGTACACAACCTAAGATAATGGAGTAGATCTGGTTTGAGAAAATTGAATGAATGAAACTACTGCACTTCATCCTAAGGACAAAGTAGTTTATTTCCATAAGAATAACTAGGCTATACATTATATAAAAAGACAACATATTGGGAAGAGGCTAACCCATTCTATAACAAAAGTGGCAGATATTGTATAGGTGTCCTCACAAAGTCAACACAGACATTTGTGTATTTGCAGGAAACCCAGTAGCCACCTCACAACAATACTGATGTGTTGGAATTTCCTGGAACAAAATGACATAACTGTCGAGGAGCAGAGCAGCATGAAACAACAAAGAAGCCCCATCTTTTTTTTCTCCACCTCCACATCACAGGCTGAGACACAGCAAGGCCACTCAAGCACTGCACATGCACAGGCTTGTGCAGCCCTGTATCATAGCAACAAGTGGAGCATGTGCAGTCAGAAGGACTAAGATGCTTGGCCAAACTGAGGCCCCACAGCGAGGATGCAAAGTACAGATATGCTGCAGTAATGGAGGTACACACCTGAACATTGTTCTGAAGCACACAACATTAACGGTTCAACACTATGAGTAGCCTAAGTCCTGGAAGTCAAACCCCATAAAAGGTCAAATAAGGGGTATTTTGAAGTAACTATTAGGTGTGCAGAATTTGTTAGAAGTGTTCATAGTGCTGATTACAGACACCAACGATTAATAATAAGATTAGATAACTACCGTTGCTAACTACCTAGCTAACGTTAGATTCGAATAGTTTATTTTGCATAAACTCTGTTTCAGCAACATTTCTGCAAAAGGTAGCTAGGCTAACGTTAATTCACAATCATAGTTTACCATACAACACACATCTACCTAGTTAAACAGTACTAACGTTAATTCTTCCTTCTGATGACATTGGCTAGTAGTTGAGACATGTAAAGACTAGCTTAGCCAGTTAACTTAGTTGGCTGGAAAGCTTCCAACAGAAACATTATTTCAGCTATGTAAAAAAAGTAATTTATATATATTTTTTAAATACTCAAACAAGTTAACTTAGCTAGCTAGCACTTGTTAGAGCACAAAACAGTTAATATTGCGCCTCATGAAAGTAACGTTAGCTAAGAATGTTGTTGGCAGTAACGTTAGTTAAACTTACTAGCTAGRTAACGTTACCTACCAGAAAACAATAACTAACGTTAACGTACATGTAAACATGAAGCTCTAGTCATACATTACCAAATCCACCACAAGCGAGATTAACGTTAGTTTAATATTAGCCTAGCGAATATAGTAAGAAGCAAGCTAGTTAACAGCAAACACTAGCCTGCAGTGAAAGCTAACTACACCAGTCCAGAGTAGATCAACTAACGTTAGCTAGCTAGCTGACTTATCTAGCTAACTAGTTGACCGCTTCTATGCGGCTAACGCGTTGCCGGTAGCTAGCTAAAAAACACGAAGCAAACATTAACAGTAGCGTTCCAGCAAAGTTATCTTACTTTTGCCTTGGTGTAGTCATCTTCCTTGCCCTCCGCGACACGTACTATTATGATATTGCTGGTGCTGACATTTGAGCTGTCGCAGCTTGACTCCGCGGATCCGTAGCTGACCCTCACCCGGAAAATACGCTCAATGTGCGGGATGGAGCGGTGAAGCAAAGGGCCTGCATTTGCGGGCACTGCCAGCTCCAAAACCATTTATTTATGGTAAATCAACGACCCACAAATATAATGCACTCAGCCGTCAAACGAATTTATTAACCTTAGCTATGATGTCTTGTTCAGAAAGTTCCAAATTGAGCTAGCTATTATAGTCTATCTACGAACATTACTGCAAATAATAAACACAGCTAGCAAGCTACTATAGCTAAATATCATTCATCATCCCCTCCCTTCATCATTTTTGTCTGCCTCCCACAGACTGTAACTTAGCAACAAGTCATACACCCGGGCAGGCCAGTGAAACGGAAAATAAATAATCTGGTGCCGTTCCAGGTCGTCTTTTTACTATCCCGCTGTGCAGACGATCAGATTTGACAATGCCTCGAGAATGAATTGATCATCACTACCGCTTCATATAGCCAGGTTACTTTGATCAACAGAGACAGTTTCAACTGTATATTCAAGTTGGTTATTTATGTATTTATTTATTTTCAGCAACAAAAACAAAACAAAAAAGTAAGCTATGAGTTGGCTGACTCATGTGTGGTATCAAAGTATATTACATTAACTAAATTTGGTGGGCATTGTATCTAAAGATGTGCATGCTGAACTGAAATGTTTTTCCATGTCTCACATAACATAAATAATGTGAACACTAAATACTACCCCCACCCATTATATAGGCTATAGGCCTATGTAAAAACTTTTTTAGTCTCAACAACACTAATGACCGTCATAAGGTAGTTGATTATTTGTGCATCCTCTCAGTCCCCAGCTGTGCCCTCTTATGCTATTTACTTATTCCTCACTTCCACAAACTAATTTTCAAGAGACAAGGCCTACCAATCTATTAGTAGGCTAAGAGACTTGCCTAGATAAATAAAGGTTAAATAAAAAATACAAATAAACAAAAAATCTCCTCTGTGTGAAGAGATTGTCCTTCCCTCCCACTGTTTTTTCCCCACACACCAGCAAGGACACTCTTTTAAAAACTTATAGGATAGTATACATCACAAAATACTTCAACTCCAAATCTCCTGGCTATCCTGAAGATATAGCTTGTTTGCAGCCCAAAACATTGGAAGGCTATTGTTCTAGCATTCTACCATGGCATTAATTGTACAATGTCATGAGTCATTTTGGCAATATAGGCCTATGGGATGATTGTCACACTATGTATTAGTCACCTTTATTACGGTGGGATTTTAGACAGTTTGGAATCATTATTATAGGATCAGTTTGGACAAAAATGCTGAAAATAATTTTATTTACACATAAATATGCACTGAAATCAGTGGATAATAAACATGTTACCAAAATGTACTGTATGTACTCTCTCCATAGATAACTCTTAGTACAACAAGTGGGGACTCACAAATGACGGTACGATGCAAAGTGTCCACCAATATGATCAACTATGTTTGTTTTCCAAATACCATTTTACTGCTGCTCGTTTCTGTGTCATGTGGCAAAAAAAAGTGTCTATAGAGGTGTAATCGCATCATATCGTGACACCTGTGTACAACTGTTCTGTGTGCATTGGAGACTGCGGGATGGAATAGACCAGTTGGTGTCTGTACATGTAGTGGCTATCTAAGACTGTTGGACCATTAGCATTGTGTGCTCTGGAGGCATCAAATAGTTCACATATGGCTGCGTGTGAGGCACATAATGGTTAGACTGTGTACATTTTTTATTATTTAATTTAGGCAAATTAGCTGGCTAACTCGTTGAACCTGCTTTGTAGAATACCCCTCTCCATTCAGTGCAAACAAAAATTGTGAGGAGGAGTTTAGGGAGGATGTGTTTAATGCTACAATGTAGACTTTCTTTCTTTCAATCTGCGATTGTTACATCCATTTTCTTACTTTTAAATTAATGATATGTACCCATTGATTCTTGAAGAATACAACTTATTAATGCTTCACGAGCTGAGTTCAACTGTCTTACATCATCAAAACACAAAATATAACCTTGTTTTACTCTGTTCTTGCATCCAGAGAATGAGAGTGGTTACATTTCTCCAGCTCCATCCCTCAACTGTTTACTAAAAATACTATATTATTCACTGTAGTGTTTTTGCAGAATTCACTAGTATTCACTGTAGTGGTTTTAGGTTCTAAAGTCAGCAGAAACACTACAGTGAATAGTGTAGTATGTACTGTAGTACTGTAATTAATGTTGTGTTTTTGCGGATTGCAGTATGCTTTGGTATTTACGGTAGTGCTTTTGGACTGTAGTATACTGTAGTGTTTTGTGGACTGTAGTATTCGGTAGTATTCACTGTAGTATTTCTGCAGAAAATACTGTAGTATTTACCATAGTGTTTTAGTTGTATTATCTTTTACATACAAGTGGAGGCTTTCTACTTAAGGAAACCTACTGGGTAAATACTAAAAGATCAAATTTTCCATAACCTGTAGGTTGGTAGGACTGGGGTCTGAATGGATAGTTCAGAGCTTTTGCTCTTTTCTATAACTGTCACTGCCGTCGAATGAAGAGGACCAAAGCGCAGCGTGGTGGGCGTACATATTCCTTTTTATTAGGATGACGCCGACAAAAACAATAAACAATACAAAAACGATSGTGAAGGTTAAGGCTATAGTGCCACAAACAAAGACAACATCCACACTGAAAGGATGGAAAAGGGCTACCTAAGTATGGTTCCCAATCAGAGACAACGATAGACAGCTGTTCCTGATTGAGAACCATACCGGTCAAAACATAGAAATACAAAATCATAGAAAACAAAAACATAGAATGCCCACCCCAAATCACACCCTGACCAAACCAAATAGAGACATAAAAAGGCTCTCTAAGGTCAGGGCGTGACAATAACTTGTAGGGAACAAAATATATGATCTATACTTTGCATGTAGGTTTCTCACTTATGGGTGGCACAAATTGGCATACCGGGAGGGGAATTGGCAGTTAAAAACAATTTAGTGTTTTTGCGGACATTACTGTAGTATTTACAACATAGTTTTTTTTCAGATAATACTGTAGTATTAGTATTTTACATTATACTACAACATTTTATAYTAAGTACTACACATGATCAAGTGATACTACAGTGTGTAGTATAGTATTCTACAGTTTACTACAGAATTCTATATTAAGTACTGTAGTATATTTTCATGTGGGATGAGCTGAAGGAAAGTGACATTGTTTTGTGTATGCTTTCTATATCATAAACACCTAACTAACCTAATCAAATGTTGTTGCTGTATTGTAATAATAGTGTTTCAGAGAGATTTCTTCTTGATAGCAGTCAAGATACTGGTAATTTGACAGTGATGTAATAATTTATATGGTACTGTAGAATGTTCATTCAAATTATGCTAACTGATTTGGCTCATGCAATAGAATGTATTTWWAAAAAATGTAATTTGAGTTGATTCAACAAATCACAGCACAGATTGATGGTTACACTTCCTGCTTTTACTTCCTGCTTTGCTCTAATGGATACACTCGCAATGGCCGCCTGTCCACCCATTGTGCCATCATTCTCTTAAATGGGGACACCTGTTATATTCATTCTTATTTCAATGATCACTACCCTCTACATTTAAATGTATCATACAGCAGCGGAAAATAATACATATTCTATATGCCCCATCCGAGAAATCCATTGCAATGTTAAGGGACATTACTAGCAAGTCAGCCTCAGTAAAAACAAGCTTGCAAATTAGCATCCAAAATCCTAAACTGGCTAGCATTGTTAGTTGAATGCTAATGGTTTGCAATTTAATCCAAATCTCTGCTAATAACATGATGACCAATGTTCCCTGTAATTTATTTTGGCACTGAGCAAATTTCAGGTCCTCTGAGCGCAAGCTTGAACGTTGTGACAATTCTGTGCAACTGCCAGCATGTGTTTACTGTGAACACTGAGGCTGTACCAGCTTTAAGTTACAGTTTTTTTAACAGTGGCCATGTAGGCTACTGTGGCTATTTCATCATAATGTAGGRCTACCAGTGGCCTACCATCAAAAACAATGGAGAAAATGCATCCCATAACATTTTACCATGGAAATAGCTATTCTATCATTCAGCCTACAGTAGCAGCCAATGTGTAGTGTTCAACGTAGGCCTACATTCCATGAGACTTTTGAAAAAAACATGGAGGGCTTGACATTAACCTGTTTATCCACTTGTCCTTCAGACAAGGAGGTGACTGAAAATGTTATTGTATTGATGCAAGAAAACACTTTACAAAATAAAATACATTATTATTCCAATACCATTATTACATATAATGGATGTCACGTTCCTGACCTGTTTTCTCTTGTTTTGTATGTGTTTAGTTGGTCAGGACGTGAGCTGGGTGGGAATTCTATGTTGTGTGTCTAGTTTGTCTGTTTCTATGTCAGCCTAGTGTGGGTTCTCAATCAGAGGCAGATGGTAGTCGTTGTCTCTGATTGAGACTCATATATAGGAGGCTTGTTTTGTGTTGGGAGTTTGTGGGTGTTTGTTACCTGTCTCTGTGTTTGTGGTCTGCACCAGATAGGTCTGTATCGGTTTTCACGTTTGTTATTTTYTAAGTTGTTTGTAGTGTTCACTTGTTCTTTAATTAAACATGTTGAGCACTGGCTACGCTGCATTTTGGTCCTCTCCTTCACCCCTGGAAGAAAACCTTTACAATGGACAAATTATGTTACCCTTTGCCTATTGGCTACTTAGCTTATTCAAGCCTGTCTCAAAATACAACACTGCCCAGTTAAGATTTTAAAAAAGCTCTTTACTTGACATGCTTTCCAAAGATGCCTAGAAATGTACACATTTTGTGCTCTTGTAGGAATCATTCCCCTGTTGCTGACTACAAATTATCTATAACTGGGCTAATAACTCAATAACTAGCAAAGGATATGATCAAAATGTGCACACGTGGCTACATGCAGCTCTCGCTTTGATTTCAAAACAAGCATCTACTCATGACCGCTCATGCTGTAAACACAGTTCAGTTCAAAGTAAATGGCACAGATCCATATATGGAATGGTCTATTTGCATATAGGCCTACTGAAGCTCTGATTGTTTATGTCGCACTGGTCTCTGTAGAGTATGAGCTGAGTAGTGTGTGTCAATGCAATAGAATCGTAATCCGATGCGTTCTGCCTACAACAAAATCTCTTGCATAGTTTGTTTTGTTTCGGTATGTTGCATTGAAAATATTATTGTGTTGCTAATATATAATATTGTGTTGATTCGATCACAATTGCCACAGTAAAGGGAAACGTTGATAGTATTAACAGGAAACACTGTCACGCCCTGACCATAGTTTGCTGTGTATGTTTCTATGTTTTGTTTGGTCAGGGTGTGATCTGAGTGGGCATTCTATGTTGTATGTCTAGTTTSTCTATTTCTATGTGTTTGGCCTGATATGGTTCTCAATCAGAGGCAGGTGTTAGTCGTTGTCTCTGATTGGGAACCATATTTAGGTAGCCTGTTTTGTATTGTGGGTGATTGTTCCTGTTCGTGTGTTCCTGTGTTTACTATTTCGGGACTGTTGCGTCTTTGTTTATTTCGTCAGTTTATTGTTTTTGTTTGTTGTTTCAAGTATCATTATTAAAATGGATACTTACCACGCTGCATCTTGGTCCGACATTTCTTACTCCTCAGACTACAGTTACAAACACTCTAGAACAGTGACCACCAACCTTTTTTGAGTCAAAATGCAAGCCGAGATCTACCTCTCAGATTTTTTTTAACATTACTTTAAAAAAAAAACGTAAGCAGTTGCAACATTAACCAATTAAAAACAGTACTGTAGCAATGAGGTTTGTGCAGTAAGACATAGGCCCAATACATTATCACAGTATATTGGCTTCGCTTGAATTGACCTGCCAATGCATTGTTGTTCGGGCCATTTTTTWAAATTATATTTAAACATTTGAGGTAGGCTATATGATCAGACCGGTAATAGATCCGTTGTTGTATTACTTGTGAGGCACAGCTGAGTTATCATACATTTAAATAATTTGCTTTTTATTGTTATTTTACTGGGCTGAGGTGCCTACATCTGTGGTGTAAAGTACTTAAGTAAAAATACTTTAAAGTACTACTTATCAGGTTTCAGGTAAGACCCAAGTGCAGACTGTGTTGTAGTAACAATGTTTATTGCAACAACAGGGGCAGGCCAACAACAGGTCAAGGCAGGCAGGGGTCGATAATCCAGAATAGTGGGGCCAAGGTACAGTACGGCAGGCAAGCCCAGGCCCAGGGTCAGGTCAGGCAGAGGTCGATAATCCTGAGTWGGSGCAAAGGCACAGGACGGCAGGCAGACTCGACTCAGGGCAGGCAGGTGGGCTCAGAGTCAGGACAGGCAAGGGTCAAAACCAAGAGGAAGCGAAAAAAGAGACTGAGGGAAAAGCAGGCGCTGAAACAAACCCCTGGTTGACTTGAATAAACCAGATGAACTGGCAACAAACAAACAGTGACTACAGGTATAAGTACCCAGGGGATAATGGGGAAGATGGGTGACACCTGGAGGGGGGTGGAGACAAGCACAAGGACAGGTGAAACAGATCAGGGCGTGACATACTTAAGTAGTTTTTTTTGGGTATCTGTACTTTACATTACTATTTATATTTTTGGCAACTTTTACTTTTACTTCACAACTTTCCTAAATAAAATAATGTTCTTTACTCCATGCATTTTCCCTGACACCCAAAAGTAGTTGTTACATTTTGACAGGAAAATTCCAATTCAAGAGAACATCCCTCGTCATCCCTACTGCCTCTGATCTGGTGGACTCACTAAACACAAATGCTTCGTTTTTAAATGATGTTTGAGTGTTGGAGTGTGTCCCTGGCTATCCATCAATAAAAAAACAAGAACATTTTGCTGTCTGGTTTGCTTAATATAAGGAACTTGAAATGATTTATACTTTTACATTTACTTTTGATACTTAAGTACATTTCAGCAATTCCATTTACTTTTGATACTTAAGTATATTTAAAACCAAATACTTTTAGACTTTTACTCAAGTAGTATTTTACTGAGTGACTCACTTTTACTTGAGTCATTTTCTGTTAAGGTTTCTTTACTTTTAGGGAGAGAGCAGCAGACTGAGGGTCCTCTCAACATCCRTCCACTCTCCCTTTCCTCCACTGACACTGACCAAAAAGGGACACCGTCTTCCAGCTGATGGGGCGACTCGAGTCTCATCGAGTCTCGCCGCATTATTTTTGCCTCATGCACAAATTCATGTTGTTATTCATATGAACAGAGAAAGTGAAATATTCCTCGATATTAAAAAAGACCCAAGCCGCTAATAATAACAACAGCTCAAGCCTACAGATACACTCTCCTACTCAATCTTTACTGCTGCACTGCTTGTTGTAGCACTGAGTGGAAATAGGAAGAATGCACATTTTATGGCTTATAAAAGTGTTGAATACATGCACATTTTGTGGCTTATAAAAGTGTTGAATACAAAGTGTTGACTGTGCTGAGTAAGAATTTAAACATGAACTCACTCGTAAAAACAGCAACTATTTGCTGTATTCGTTGACAGTCTCTCTAGTCATGGTTTTAAACGTTTMGAAATATCACAGTATCAATTTTGCTGTAGCTTTCTCTTACACTTGCTACAATACTGCAGACACGATAATCTGAGCAATTCGATTGGCCAGCTGTAGACCTATAGTGCACTTGATTTGCTCTCTGGGCCCGCCGGGAAGGCAGAGTTTATACCTTCAGACACATGAAATGGTTCAAAATGACAACAGTTTGCCTTCCTGGCGCGCAGGGCAGTTGAATCAGGTGCATCTACCCCCAAGAGCCCAAAACGAATAAACCAAATAGGAACACAAGGCTTCATCGTTGGGTTTTTTACAGAAATGTTTGGCGATCGATTTAGCAATGCATTGGAGATCGACCGGTTGGTGACCAGTGCTCTAGAAAGTTGAGTGAAGTTCAATCTCGTGCTTCTCTCTGTGGGCTGATCTTTCTGCGCGGCAGTCTCAGTCATCGATTGTGCCGTCTGGCACCAGATTGCTATAATATATGATGTGGTTAGCTGATACAGTAGCCTATCTAAAATATTATATCCAGGCGCTGTAAAATCTGGCATGCATCAGCAACGCCTGGGCAGAGGAACACGCCCATTATAAATATCCATCTTGACATTCCAGAGCAATAGTAATGGTGTCTTTTTTTAGGGACTAATGGCGGCTAACTCCGCCATGGCTCGTTGGCCGAAGCCGATGGGGAAATTAATGGGCTTTTTGTACTGTTTTTGGATAAACGCCGAAAATAAGGTCTGTGGTAAACACAGGTTTAGGAGATCTTTTACATTTTGTTGAATGAGAGTATCTTAATCTGCAACATCACTTTTTGTGAATGTTTAAGCATTTAATCAAAACAAGCACATAAAGCACACAAAGGCTTAATAATTAATGAAAGTAATTTTAACTGACTGATAATTATCTCATAGAACAAAAGGTATAAGATCTCCTAAACCTGTGTTAACCTCGGACCTTATTTTCAGTGTATATCCCCAAATACCCATTCACCTCCCCCATYGGAATAGCCAACTAACTATACAATGGTGGATCAATTTACTTCTACCAGATGCCTTTTCATTAGGTTTTGGCGCTGAAGACCATTGCGCTATGTTTTATCTCCTTGAAGACCATTCAAAAAGTCTACAAAACTACAGGCTACTTGATCCATCACTTGCAAAACATATTTTGCATAGTTTATTTGCTTTCAGAAAACAAGGAGTTCTCATAGACCACCAGGGTAAAAAAAAAAACTACATTTACATGTTGCTTATGAGTGCATTTCACAATACTTTTAGATTATAACTAGATTGTAAGATCTGTATGAATGTCCTACTTAATATACTGT
The DNA here is from genome assembly GCF_002910315.2 of Salvelinus sp. IW2-2015. Lineage (NCBI taxonomy): Eukaryota > Metazoa > Chordata > Actinopteri > Salmoniformes > Salmonidae > Salvelinus > Salvelinus sp. IW2-2015. The sequence continues at coordinate 31,208,334 of NC_036863.1, read as the reverse complement.
TTGTGTCATCATCGCAAATCAACTGTGTTTTACAAAAAAAATACAAATAAACCAGTATAATGGCTCTTTGGCTAGCTTTGCTTCCAGCCTGTCAATGAGCGTTAGCATTCAAACTAACAACGGCTGCATCCAAAATAGGTATTTTGCAAAGATCACAACCAAATATAATCTGAGCAATTTTTCAAGCAATAATCCAAATAACATTGCAAGCGTATTACAACCCCAAAACGTTTTTGTTGTTTATAAGTAATAACTAKGTAAATATAGGCTATACATAACGGGTACAGATGGTGATGGCTTTCTTTCTGCATCCTAAAGTCCCGTGCTTCTGTGCGTGACGTAGTATGTGTCATGTACTGAAAAGGGGCTTATACAGTGAGTGATTTTCTTTGAAAGCATTCATAACCTTTTCTAAACATAATTAATTAAAGCTTTAGGTTATATATTTTTTTTWAAACAACATCGAGATTACAACAAAAGCATAAACAAGAGTAGGATGTTCTTATGATTTAATCAAGCGTTGTATTTCATATAATTGAAAGTACCAATTTTGCAGCTGTACAATAATATCTCACATCAGCACAACTTTGGTATTTTACCCTTGCTAAAATCAGAGCAAATTGACAAAAATGGAACAGTGATGAGGGTGTGTTTGAAAAAGCCAATAAGCTGTCTCAGCAAATGCATGTAATTGATGTCCAGACATTTTGTACACATACACATGCTGTACAAAGGCACACTACTAAGTCATGCATGTGTCTGGTAGGCATTTCTTTCATGTGCAAATGGTCCTACTGTAGCACAAATGACACATGGCTACGCTACATGAATTTGAAAACTGCTACACTGTAAAATTTTACTAACTTTGTAACATTTCGCTTGAAACAGGAGGACCCTGCTAAAAGTTCCAAATATAGAGGAAGTTCCTTACAAATTAGGCGACCTTGAACGTACCAACATTTTATTGCTAGGCTGGCTGCCAAGGTAGGAAGGCAGAATTACAGAATGTGCAAATTTTCTTCGGGAAATAGCAACCGACAATAAGAAAAAAGTCGCTTTTAAAAAATGAKTCTTGTTTAGATCAGCACCCATTTCTTGGCATTGGACGATGGAGCACATTTTAACGCCAAAGGTAGGTGGCCACTAGCTAACGTTAGCCAGTGATGCTAACTGGCAATAACTAACGTTAGTTAGCTAGCAACTACGCTAACATTACCTGACTTCGTTATCTAGCATGTTACGTTTCATAGGATAGTTTTAAAACGGAATCATCTGCCTGCTCTCTGATTTAGCTACATAACACTGTTAAGTTAGTAATGTTTGATTGTTAGCTAGCTAGCTACTATAGTTGTCATGAGACTGACAGTCGCAACAGCAAGTAAGCTAGCTAGTTAACTAAAGTTACATTCCTGCATGTCAGCACACCTGTGTTGGAACCTCTAGGTCTCCAGGATTTCCTGGTGTTGGTTTTAGTAAGAGTGCTTGGAAATTATTTCTCAGCCATTCATTCACCTGTTGATAWTTGTTATTCCCGAGAATGGCATGTGGTGACTCAATCTGTCCTAATGTCGTTTTTATTTGAAATGACAGGTGGAAGAAGTGAAATTGTTGGATCGATACACTGCAAAGAAGCCAGCCATTGGCACTCTCTATCTAACAGCAACCCATCTAATCTTTGTGGAGACCTCCTGTAACACTCGCAAGGAAACCTGGGTATGACACTTGCTCAGAGAGCATGCCAAGGGTTGAGCGCCAAAGGGGTGTAATTGCCTGGTATGAAAGCAACCCATGGCCCTTTCCCATACTATGTACACCTTCACTGTTCACATATATGAAGGCACTGGATAGGATGTAGGCTAAGTTGGTGTGTAAGCAACTATATGCCCCTTGGTAGCAGGGGTGGTGCCACAAATATTAGGCCTACACCTATCTGGGTTTCTGCCAATATTGAAGTGGTAGGGAACTTAAAAGCCAGGACTCAAGATTAATCGTTTTTGGTTTCTCTCTCATCTTCACCAGATGTTACACCATCTCATAGCCACAGTAGAGAAACTCCCTCTTACAGCCATGGGATGCCCACTTCACATTTCCTGCAAGAATTTCCATGTGGCTCACTTTGTCATTTCCAGTGAGAGGGACTGCCAAAATGTTCATCAGTCCCTGGTCAGACTCTCCCAACCAGGTACTTACAGTAGCATTCCAGATCAACCCTCCTCCCTTTCGGGGAAAAACACAATTATGATCCACTGTTAATATTTATACAATTCGTCTTTACAGTAACATTGGACATTTTTTTTATAGGGAAAGTGGAAGAGTTGTATGCTTTTCTTTACAACCCAAAACAAGATGATGATGAGAGAAGAAATGGTTGGGGCTTTATTGACTCAGCCATGGATTTCAAAAGAATGGGATTGCCCAATGAGTTTTGGGAAATGACAGACCTCAACAAGAACTATGAGGTAAGTTAAGCAAACATATGCCTTTCAGACTCTTTATTGGATTTGTTTTTTTGTCAAACAAATGCTGTCTTGCCTCCCCCATGCAATTCTTTAGTTTTGCATTAGCTCTTTCATCAAGCAAAGGCATTTGCAACTAATGCATGCACACGTTGTTTTGTTCCCTCTGGATTGCTTAGCTTTGCAGCACATATCACTCAGAACTGGGCATTCCTAAAACCGCAAGCAAGGGCACAGTCTTTGGGAGTGCCAAATTCAGGAGCAGGGGGCGCATTCCTACTCTCTCCTACTACCACAAGGAAAGTAATGTAAGTTCAGACTCTCCCTTATTTAATGCAAGGGTCAGTCTCATCTCTGCTCATGCTATACTTACTGTATCTGTTAACCTTCCTGTTGTGTTCGTTTCACYTTAATTAATTCTGTTTTCCCAGTCCAAAATGACCGTCCCATTATAACTGATTAAAAATCCATAATAATACATATATTATCACCAAATGTTGTTAGAACTTTTTATCAACTTAAGTTCTTGTGAACATTCACATGTTTTGAACTTCTATTTGCTATTTATGGCCTGTAGGCCTCATTGACCTGAACTCATACAACTAGTTTTTGAATTTAAAAAAAGCATAATGTTTGGATTATTTTGACTACAAATACTCAGATGAAACATATTGTCCACTGGTGAGGACTCTCCTCCTCACCAGTGTCATGATCAAAGATATGGTCAAGAGCCTCACATACAGTATATCGTTTGGTCATTGTGCTGCCACAGAATGAATCGTGAGCAAGGTCTCAAAAAAGCTTTATGTACCAGAGCTGTGAGAAATTTTTTATATATTATTGAGACAATGTTGCAATTGTTTGTGAGAATGCCAATAGGTGTGGTTCCCGTTTGGGGGAAGATTCTATTGGGGAAAGGTTCCCGTGGGGGTTGCCATGGAAGCCAAGAAGGGGAGTGAGGTGTGTGTGTGTGTGCGTGCGTGCGTGCGTGCGTGCGTGCGTGCGTGCGTGCGTGCTCAAACACACATGCATTTGGGGGTCTGGGAGAGGAAGTGTGTCCATCTGATGAATGGGCATGTGCCTGAACTCAATTTTATACATTAATTGTAGTCTCACCCATTCATTTCTAATGACTGGTCATTTTTGACCGGGAACACCACAGGTGTACAAAAGTTAAATAAAACACACAAAATGTAATGAAAATTATCAAAATGTATTTTGTGTGTTCAGATGCCCGGTGTGGACAAAGTCATGGAACCTTATGACAATCAGATTAAATTAACTACATTTTCCATAGGGAACTTGTAAATCGGTCCAAATCGACCGGAACACAGCAGGAGGGTTAATGATTACAATGGCATTCCAAATGCACTTCATGGTGAAGCTGTTTTTGGTTCCCCCCTCATCTACCAGGCTGCCATTTGCCGCTGTAGCCAGCCCCTGTCCGGGTTAAGTGGTCGATGTGTAGAAGATGAGGAGATGCTACAGGCAATCAGCCGGGCTAATCCCAAAAGCACCTTCATGTATGTGGTGGATACCAGGCCTAAGGTAATAAACACACTTTCAGATAATTGTATTGCTAATTTCCCCTGTATGTTTCATTTGCCACATCCTAACCTGAACCATCCTGTTTTTTCCCCAGTTGAATGCCATGGCCAATAGAGCAGCAGGGAAGGGATACGAGAATGAGGACAACTACTCAAACATCCGCTTTCAGTTTGTGGGCATTGAGAATATCCATGTCATGAGGAACAGTCTGCAGAAGCTTCTGGAAGGTTACTGTCATTGCTCTCACATTAAAACGATGAACCATAATCATCGGATGTACTTATTAATCATTTACTAAAGTGAAAAGTCATTTTGCAMCATGGACTAAAGACCAGGCAAAGTTCATGCTCGACAAAGTCAAGTTTATAAGGTGCTTAGTTCTCATCTTCTGTTTTCAGTGTGTGCTATGAAGTCTCCAACAATGAGTGACTACTTGACGGGACTGGAGAATTCTGGTTGGCTGCGTCACATCAAGGCTGTGATGGATGCTGGAGTATTTCTTGCTAAGGTAATAGACATCCTGCCATGTAGCGATCTTCTTAGTTCAATATAAACGCAGCAACACATTCTTATTTAGTACCTATAACCTTAGAAATGTATGAAAACAAATGATATTTTTTTCTCTGTATCCATCTAGTTTTTTAAACTAGCGTGTATGATGTGGTTCTGAGCTATCCTTTGTCTCTGCTAAGGCTTTGGCTGAGGATAAGGCTAGTGTGCTTGTACACTGCTCAGATGGCTGGGATCGCACAGCCCAGGTGTGTTCTCTGGCCAGCATCCTCTTGGACCCCTTCTATCGTACCATTAAGGGACTCATGGTGAGAACAGAGTGGTTTGCTTACAGTATCTTGACAATATGAGTATTTGTGTGCTGGACAGCACAGTTATTGTCTACAAAATATAATAATTTGAACACTATTTAAACTCCCGTTCTGTTTATTTCTTATTTTAGGTTTTGATAGAAAAAGAATGGATATCTATGGGTCATAAATTCACGCAAAGGTATTAACATCTAATATATTTGGAACAAGGCTAATCATCTAACCATGTTGGTGTCTACTAAATTACACAACTTTGAGACGAAAACAACTGAACTATCGGACAAGCTAAAACCCAGATAAGTCTTAACATAAGATCTTCATGGTGTACATAGGACATAAGAAGATAACAGATATAATATTGAGTTGCAGGTGTGGGCATGTGGATGGGGATCCCAAGGAGGTGTCCCCTGTATTCACCCAGTTCATTGAATGTCTTTGGAATCTCATGGAGCAGTACCCCTGTGGATTTGAGTACAACGAGAAGTACCTTTTGGAAATCCACAACCATGTTTACTCCTGCCAGTTTGGAAATTTCATTGGCAACTGCCAAAGAGAGCGAGAGGAGATGCGGTGAGGAGTCCCTGAAATAAACTGCAGTGCCTATGCAGACATCTGATTTCCTTTTCTGTAATAGTAATTTCCGATTTGGAGGTTTTAATCTGTTCGTGAACAATTTATCCTTTAAATTTTCAGACTTTATGAGAGGACCTTCTCCGTTTGGCCGTTTCTCTGGGAGAACCGCCATCAGTACAGAAATCCTCTGCACAAATGCTCATTAGGGAGGGAGGTTCTGAGGCCAAGCACATTGCCGTTGAATTTCAAGTAAGTTCTCATTGGTTTCCTGAGTTTTCCACTATGAGCAAATCAATATATTGTCAATGTACATGAGCAATAGCTGTACAGAGTATTTTTTTCAAACATTTGAATTTGTGTTTAATTTGATAGAATACCAATTGCATTATTTATTTGACAGGTTTTGGTGTGGCATGTATAATCATTTTGACAAGGGCATGCAGCCAAAGCAGTCCATTCTGGATCACCTGTTAACCATWACACAGAAAAAGGCAGAGGGTGAGAAGAAAATGACAGATCTCCAGAGAGTAAGTGGATATAGATTTTTCTAATGGCACATGTAAAAGCTTTCTCGGGTGGCTTGAATACATTTCTCCAATGTTTTCATTCCTCTGTAGCAGTTGGCAGTCATGGATGGGGTTCTGGCAGATCAGGGCAGTCCAACAGGCACGCCACCTGAACAAACCTCTTTGTCTCCTGAATCGGTTAGCCACACAGCCGAAAATGCTAAACCACTCATGAATGGCGCTGCAGTGGAGGAGGCTGAAATAGAGTTGGTGCCTACTGCAGGGAGCGAGAAGATGGAACCAGTAGCTATAGAAAATTGAGTTACTGCCACAAAGGGCACAGTTGTTTCCATGGAGATCAAAGATGTCAGAGGAGGGACAAAGTTCCTCTGAAATAACCACTGAAGCAGTTAAGCTTGTGGCCTGATTATCCAATCTGTTAGTTGACTGAGAAAATTACAGCCTTATTGATGAAACAAATTCTGATCCAATTCTTTAGCAGCCATAGAAGTTAAACATTTATTTAACAATTTTAAGAAGAGGTCAACCTTTTTGGGGGGATAAATACAGTGTCTTTGGAAAGTATTCAGACCGCTTGACTTATTCCACAGTTTGTTACGTTACAGCCTTATTTAAAAAAATTACATAAGTATTCAGACCCTTTACTCAGTACTTTGTTGAAGCACCTTTGGCAGTGATTACAGCCTCGAGCCACACGCTTAGTACACCTGTATTTGGGGAGTTTCTCCCATTCTTCTCTACAGATCCTCTCAAGCTCTGTCAGGTTGGATGGGGAGTGTCGCTGCACAACTATTTTCAGGTCTTTCTAGAGATGTTCAATCGGGTTCAAGTCCGGGCTCTGGCTGGGCCACTCAAGGACATTCGGAGACTTGTCCCGAAGCCACTCCTGCATTGTCTTGGCTGTATGCTTGGTTTCGTCAGACCAGAGAATCTTGTTTCTCATGTTCTGAGATTCCTTTAGGTGCCTTTTGGCAAACTCCAAGCGGCCTGTCATGTGCCTTTTACTGAGGAGTGGCTTCCGTCTGGCCACTCTACTGTAAAGGCCTGATTGGTTTGGCCGGGCGGCCAGCTCTAGGAAGATTATTGGTTTTTCCAAACTTCTTCCGTTTAAGAATGATGGAGGCCCTTCAATGCAGCAGAATTTATTTTGTACCTTCCCCCAGATCTGTGCCTCGACAGAATTCTGTCTCGGAGGTCTACGGACAATTCCTTTGACCTCATGGATTGGTTTTTGCTCTGAAATGCCCCGTCAACTATGGGACCTTTTATATAGACAGGTGTGTTCCTTTGCAAATAATTTTGTCAATTGAATTTACCACAGGTGGTCTCCAAGTTGTAGAAACATCTCAAGAATGATCAATGAAAACAGGATGCACCTGAGCTCAATTTCGAGTCTCATAGCTGAATACTTATGTAAATAATGTATTTCTTTTAATTTTTTATACATTTWWAAAAAAAATGTCTAGAATCCAGTTTTTTCACTTTGTCATATTGTGTGTAGATTAGGGGGATTATTTTTTTAAATTTTTAATCCATTTTTTGAATAAGGCTGTAATGTAACAAAATGTGGAGAAAGTCAAGGGGTCTGAATACTTTCGGAATGCCCTATATATATATATATTTATTTTTTTTTGTAAGTTATATAAAGTTTGGACACCTACTCATTCAAGGGTTTTTCTTATTTTTTTTCTACTTTGTAGAATAACAGTGAAGACAAACTAATAACACATATGGAATCGGGTAGTAACCAATAAAGTGTTAAACAAATCAAAGTATATTTTTATATGGGGCGGCAGGTAGCCTAGTGGTTAGAGCGRTGGACTAGTAACCYAAAGGTTGCAAGATCGAATCCCCGAGCTGACAAAGTAAAAATCTGTCGTTCTTCCCCTGAACAAGGCAGTTAACCCACTGTTAACTGCCTTGAATTTGATCTTAACTGACTTGCCCAGTTAAATAAAGGTAAAATATATATTTGAGATTCTTCGAGGTAGCTACCCTTTGCCTTGACAGCTTTGCATTGTCTTGGTATTCTCTCAACCAGCTTCATGAGGTAGTCACTTGGAATGTATTTCAATTAACAGGTGTGCCTTGTTGAAAGTGAATTTGTGGAATTTCTTTCCTTAATGCGTTTGAGCCGATCAGTTGTGTTGTGACAAGGTAGGGTTGTTATACAGAAGATAGCCCTATTTGGTAAAATACCAAGTCCATATTATGCCAAGAACAGCTCAAATAAGCAAAGAGACAGTCCATCATTACTTTAAGGCATGAAGGTCAGTCAATGCAGTTTCTTCAAGTGCAGTTGCAAAAACCAAGTGCTATGATGTAACTGGCTCTCATGAGTAGGACCGCCACAAGACCCAGAGTTACCTTCATTAGATTTAACTGCACCTCAGATTGCAGCCCAAATAAATGCTTCACAGAGTTCAAGTAACAGACACATCTCAACATCAACTGTTCAGAGGAGACTGCGTGAATCAGGCCTTCATGGTCAAATTGCTGCAAAGAAACCACTACTAAAGGACACCAATAATAAGAGACTTTCTTGGGCCAAGAAACACGAGCAATGGCTATTAGACCGGTGGAAATCTTTCCTTTGGTCTGATGAGTCCAAATTTCCGATTTTTGGTTCCAACRGCCGTGTCTTTGTGAGACGCAGGGTAGGTGAACGGATGATCTCCGCATGTGTGGTTCCCACCGTGAAACATGGAGGAGGAGAAGTGGGGGTGCTTTGCTGGTGACACTGTCAGTGATTTATTTAGAATTCAAGGCACATCACAGCATTCTGCAGAGATACACCATCCCATCTGGTTTGCTCTTAGTCCCACTATCATTTGTTTTTCAACAGGACAATTACCCAACACACCTCCAGGTTGTGTAAGGGCTATTTGACCAAGAAGCAGAGTGATGGAGTGCTGAATCAGATGACCTGGCCTCCACAATCACCTGACCTTAACCAAATTGAGATGTTTTGTGATGAGTTGGACTGCAGAGTAAAGGAATAGCAGCCAACAATGCTCAGCATATGTGGGAACTCCTTCAAGACTGTTGGAAAAGCATTCCAGGTGAAGCAYGTTGAGAGAATGCCAAGAGTGTGCAAAGCTTTTATCAAGGCAAAGGGTGGCTACTTTGAAGAATCTCAAATATAAAATATATTTGGATTTGTTTAACACTTTTGGGTTACTACATGATTCCATATGTGTTATTTCATAGTTTTGATGTCTTCACCATTGTTCTACAATGTAGAAAATAGTAAAAATTGCGACCAAGCTTTAACTTCCTGACTGATGTCTTGAGATGTTGCTTCAATATATCCCCATCATTTTCCTGCCTCATGATGCCATCTATTTTGTGAAGTGCACCAGTCCCTCCTGCAGCAAAGCACTCCCACAACATGATGCTGCCACTCCTGTGCTTCACGGTTGGGATGGTGTTCTTCGGGTTGCAAGCCTCCCCCTTTTTCTTCCAAACATAACGATGGTCATTATGGCCAAACAGTTCTATTTTTGTTTCATCAGACCAGAGGACATTTCTCCAAAAAGTACGATCTTTGTTCGTATGTGCAGTTGCAATCCGTAGTCTGGCTTTTTTATGGCGGTTTTGGAGCAGGGGCTTCTTCCTTGCTGAGCGCCCCTTCAGGTTATGTCGATATAGGACTTGTTTTACTGTGGCTATAGATAGTTTTGTACCGGTTTCCTCCAGCATCTTCACAAGGTCCGTTGCTGTTTTTCTGGGATTGATTTGCACTTTTCGCACCAGAGTATGTTAATCTCTAGGAGACTGCTGCGTGGTGTTTATACTTGCATACTATTGTTTGTACAGATGAACGTGGTACCTTCAGGCGTTTGTAAATTGTTCCCAAGGATGAACCAGACTTGTGGAGGTCTACAATGTTTTTTCTGAGGTCTTGGTTGATTTCTTTTGATTCTCTCATGATGTCAAGCAAAGAGGCACTGAGTTTGAAGGTAGGCCTTGAAATACATCCACAGGTACACCTCCAATTGACTCAAATGATGTCAATTAGCCTATCAGAAGCTTCTAAAGCCATGACATAATTCTTTTGAATTTTCCAAGCTGTTTAAAGGCACAGTCAACTTAGTGCATGTAAACTGACCCACTGGAATTGTGATACAGTAAATTATCAGTCTATAAACAATTGTTGGAAAAATGACTTGTGTCATGCACAAAGTAGATGTCCTAACCGACTTGCCAAAWCTATAGTTTGTTAGCAAGAAATTTATGAAGTGGTTAAAAACGAGTTTTATTGACTCCAACCTAAGTGAATGTAAAATTCCGACTTCAACTGTAGATACTTCAAACACTTAATAAAGTTGTCATAATGCTCAGACAGCAGGTTAACAGGGCCAGACTGAATCAAGGATACTGAAATACTCCCCTAACAAAGGGAATATGCTGTATAAGTATAGACCAAAGTTTGGTTTGATTTTGCGATGTAATGATTGTTAAAGGTGCAATATGCTGAAATCGCTCTGCCATTTCCTGGTTGCTAAAATTCAAATAGTTTGCCTTATATCAGTGTCACAAAACAGTCATTGTGTAGAGAATCATTGCACCATCTATCCCGCTAGTAAAATATGTTTTCCATAACCAAAAATATTGTTTTTTTAGCTGTTTGAAGCTGGTGTACCAAAACGAAAGTGAAAGACTCAAACAAAACTTAAGAACGAGAAGCATAGAAGTAGTGCACATAGAACAGATATACCGCTTCTTAGACTTGCTTTTAATGAGAATGACAGCTCTGTAACTCACTTTTCTATGTGACTTTGGTTGGGTCGCCCAAAAAGTTACATATTGCAGTTTTAATGAGAGAGATTCACTGAAAATAGTTGTTTTTGTGCATTTTATAATGCCCTTTTATTGTACTGCAACAATACTGAATATGCTCTACATGTGTCTTTGGTATTTGCAACAACATTTTAATGAATTGATATCTGCCTTTTTCTTGAAATGCCATTTTGTTAAAAGGGACCAAATAAATGCAAAACTCTGTTTATGTAGAAAGAATAGCACAGTCTGAACAAATTGCAATGCATGGATCTTTTTCAAACATGTCAGAGTACAAAAGAGGCTGTACCAGAGATGAGGCATGTGTGAATTTAAAAGCAATGATCAAATGTGTTCTTTATATTTTTTAGCAGGTTTTTCTAGAATATTGAGGCCAGTAATATAAAGTGTTCTCTCTCGTTTGTGATTTCAAGGTTGTGATAATTTGTTGCAGTTGATCACAAACAATGCATTATTTCCAACAAAAGGATTGCACTTTTATTTGTTTGAGTTGCCATACCACATTTTTACGGCAATATTGTATCTGAATGGACTGTGTGTCATTGTAGCATGGAGCAAATTACATTCTGTTTACATTCTCCAAGCCAAAATCAAGTGCAACCTGTGAGATGCAGCAAGAAAAAAAACACCAGCCAGAGGGTGCAACCATTTCCATTATTTCAGGGGGCTTTGAATGTGAGAAGTTCATTCTAGTGTATAAAGGGAATTTGTAAGCAGTTAAATTGATATAATGTAATGGAAATGTGTAGGATGTTAAATGTAAAGGGAATTTAATATACTGCAATGTCACTGTGCAGGAAGAGCAATCAATTTTCAATCAAAAGTTGAGCAATGAACACAACGCTGATGAGAACAATTTCTGTACAATATAATTTTCCCGACTATTGTAAAATGTTTACCCAAAATGTGTGTGTGTGATGGTATTTGTTTTGAGCTAGAGAATCATGTGTTGGACTCCTAATTGAATCCCTTTGCTTAATGATGGGCATTTTGTCTTTTCCGTTGACCCTTTTGTAAATGATCAGAATATAGTGACTTGCAAAAGTATTCATCCCCCTTGGCGTTTTTCCTATTTTGTTGCATTTACAACCTGTAATTTTTATTTGGATATCATGTAATGGTGTTACACAAATTAGTCAAAATTGGTGAAATGAAATGAAAAAAATTACTTGTTTCAAAAAATTCTAAAAAGAAAAAATGGAAAAGTGATGTGTGCATATGTATTCACCCCCTTTGCTATGAAGTCCCTTAATAAGATTTGTTGCAACCAATTCCCGTCAGAAGTCACATAATTTGTTAAAGTCCACCTGTGTGCAATCTAAGTGTCACATGGTATGTCACATGATCTCAGTATATATACACCTGTTCTGAAAGGCCCCAGAGTCTGCAACACCACTAAGCAAGGGGCACCACCAAGCAAGCGGCACCATGAAGACCAAGGAACTTGCCAAGCAGGTCAGGGACAAAGTTGTGGAGAAGTACAGATCAGGGTTGGCTTAWAAAAAAAAATACCCAAAATGWTGAACATCCCACGGAGCACCATTAAATCCATTATTTGTCACGTTCCTGACCTGTTTTCCGTTGTTTTTGTATTTTGTTTAGTATGGTCAGGGTGTGAGTTGGGGTGGGCATTCTATGTTATGTGTTTCTATGTTGGGTTGTTTAACTAGCCTGATATGGTTCTCAATCAGGGACAGGTGTTTTACGTTTCCTCTGATTGAGTACCATATTTAGGTAGGCTGTTCACACTGTTTGTTTGTGGGTGATTGTTGCTGTGTCTGTGTTTGTTACACCACACGGTACTGTCTCGTCTCGTTCATTTCGTTCTTTCCTGTTCGTGCGTTCTTCGTTTTATGTAGTTCTCATGTTCAGGTCTGTTTAATGTCGTTTGTTTTGTAATTATCAAGTGTATTTTCGTGTCAGTGTTCGTCTTGTCAATTAAATTCCTCATGTATTCATCACCCGCTGCGCCTTGGTCCACTCTCTCACCAAAAGACGACCGTTACAGAATCACCCACCACAAAAGGACCAAGCAGCGTGTCAAGCAGCAGCAGGAGCAGCGCATACAGGATTCTTGGACTTGGGAGGAAATACTGGACGGTCCCGCAAGTCAAACCCAAACATTTCTTGGGGGGGGGGCTACAACGGAGTGTGGCGAAGTCAGGTAGGAGACCTGCGCCAACTCCCAATGCTTATCGTGGAGTGCGAGAGTACGGGCAGACACCGTGTTATGCGGTAGAGCGCACGGTGTCTCCTGTACGTGTGCATAGCCCGGTGCGGGTTATTCCACCTCCCCGCACTGGCAGGGCTAGATTGAGTATTGAGCCAGGTGCCATGAAGCCGGCTCAACGCGTCTGGTCTCCAGTGCGTCTCCTCGGGCCGGCATACATGGCACCAGCCTTACGCATGGTGTCCCCGGTTCGCCTACACAGCCCAGTGCGGGTTATTCCACCTCCCCGCACTGGTCGGGCTACGGGGAGCATACAACCAGGTAAGGTTGGGCAGGCTCAGTGCTCAAGGGAGCCAGTACGCCTGCATGGTCCGGTATATCCGGCGCCACCTCCCCGCCCCAGCCCAGTACCACCAGTGCCTACACCACGCACCAGGCTTCCAGTACGTCTCCAGAGCCCTGTTCCTCCTCCACGCACTAGCCCAATGGTGCGTGTCTCCAGCCCGGTACCACCGGTTCCGGCACCATGCACCAAGCCTCCTGTGTGTCTCCAGAGTCCTGTGCGCCCTGTTGCTGTTCCCCGCACTAGCCTTAAGGTGCGTGTCCTTAACCCGGTACCTCCAGTTCCGGCACCACGCACCAGGCCTACAGTGCGTCTCAGCCGGCCAGTCTGCCGTCTGCCCAGCGGCGCCTGAACTGCCCGTCTGCCCAACGCCGTCTGAGCTGTCCGTCTGCCAAGCGCCGCCTGCGCTGCCCGTCTGTCCTGAGCCTTCAAAGCCGCCCGTCTGTCCTGAAGCCTTCAAAGCCGCCCGGCGTCTGTCCTGAGCCTTCAGAGCCGTCCGTCAGTCAGGAGGCAGCCAGAGCCTTCGCCAGACAGGAGCAGCCAGAGCCTTCCGCCAGACAGCGCCAGACAGAGCACCAGAGCTTCCCAGACAGGAGCAGCCAGAGCCTTCCGCCAGACAGGAGGCAGCAGAGCCTTCCGCCAGACAGGAGCAGCCAGAGCCTTCCGCCAGACAGGAGCAGCCAGACAGGAGCGAGCCAGAGCCTTCCGCCAGACAGGAGCAGCCAGAGCCTTCCGCCAGACAGGAGCAGCCAGAGCCTTTCCGCCAGACAGGAGAGCCAGAGCCTTCCGCCAGACAGGAGCAGCCCTCCAGTCATGAGCTGCCCTCCAGTCATGAGCTGCCATATAGTCCAGAGCTGCCTCTCTGTCCGGAGCTGCCCTTCAGTCCGAGAGCTACCCCTCTGTCCTGAGCTACCCCTCTGTCCTGAGCTACCCTCTGTCCTGAGCTACCCTCTGTCCTGAGCTACCTCTCTGTCCTGGGCTACCTCTGTCCTGAGCTACTCTCTGTCCTGAGTTGTCTCCTCTATTTAGGAGGGGCCTAGGTGAAGGTTCCTGGACCAGGGTCGGGGGAGAGGGTCGCCACTCAAGGGACGCTAAGGAGGGGGACAAAGACAATGGTGGAGTGGTGTCCTCGTCCTGCGCCGGAGCCGCCACCGCGGACAGATGCCCACCCAGACCCTCCCTTGAGTTTTAGGGGTGCGCCCGGAGTTCGCACCTTGAGGGGGGGGGGGGGTTCTGTCACGTTCCTGACCTGTTTTCCGTTGTTTTTTGTATTTTGTTTAGTATGGTCAGGGCGTGAGTTGGGGTGGGCATTCTATGTTATGTGTTTCTATGTTGAGTTGTTTAACTAGCCTGATATGGTTCTCAATCAGGGACAGGTGTTTTACGTTTCCTCTGATTGAGAACCATATTTAGGTAGGCTGTTCACACTTTGTTTGTGGGTGATTGTTGCTGTGTTTGTTACACCACACGGTACTGTCTCGTTCATTTCGTTCTTTCCTGTTCGTGCGTTCTTCGTTTTATGTAGTTCTCATGTTCAGGTCTGTTTAACGTCGTTTGTTGTTTTGTAATTATCAAGTGTATTTTCGTGTCAGTGTTCGTCTTGTCAATTAAATTCATCATGTATTCATCACCCGCTGCGCCTTGGTCCACTCTCTCACCAAAAGACGACCGTTACATTATTAAAAAATGGAAAGAATATGGCAACACAAACCTGCAACACAAAGGGCAGCCCACCAAAATTCACAGACCAGGCAAGGAGGGCATTAATCAGAGAGGCAACAAAAAGACCAAAGATACCCCAATCTCCGCTGTGGAGCTTTGCAGCTCCTTCAGGGTTATCTGTCCATAGGACCACTTTAAGCCGTACACTGCACAGAGTTGGGCTTTACYGAAGAATGGCC
The DNA here is from genome assembly GCF_002910315.2 of Salvelinus sp. IW2-2015. Taxonomy (NCBI): domain Eukaryota; kingdom Metazoa; phylum Chordata; class Actinopteri; order Salmoniformes; family Salmonidae; genus Salvelinus; species Salvelinus sp. IW2-2015. The sequence continues at coordinate 31,193,192 of NC_036863.1, read as the reverse complement.
AGAAAAAAGCCATTGCTTAAAGAAAAAAATAAGCAAACATCTTTGGTGTTCTCCAAAAGGCATGTGAGAGACTCCCCAAACATATGGAAGAAGGTACTCTGATCAGATGAGACTAAAATTTAGCTTTTTGGCCATCAAGAAAAACGCTATCTGGTGCAAACCCAACACCTTTCATTACCCCAAGAATACCATCCCCACAGTGAAGCATGGTGGTGGCAGCATGCTGTGGGGATGTTTTTCATTGGCAGGGACTGGGAAACTAGTCAGAATTGAAGGAATGATGGATGGTGCAAAATACAGGGAAATTCTTGAGGGGAAACCTGTTTCAGTCTTCCAGAGATTTGCGACTGGGCCGGAGGTTCACCTTCCAGCAGGACAATGACCCTAAGCATACTGCTAAAGCAACACTCGAGTGGTTTAAGGGGAAACATTGAAATGTCTTGGAATGGCCTAGTCAAAACCCAGACCTCAATCCAATTGAGAATCTGTGGTATGACTTAAAGATTGCTGTACACCAGCGGAACCCATCCAACTTGAAGGAGCTGGAGCAGTTTTGCCTTGAACAGGCAAAAATCCCAGTGGCTAGATATACCAAGCTTATAGAGACATACCCCAAGAGACTTGCAGCTGTAATTGCTGCAAAAAGTGTCTCTACAAAGTATTGACTTTGGGGGGGTGAGTAGTTATGAATGCTCATGTTTTGTTTTTTTGTCTTGTTTGTGTCACAAAAAATATTTAGCATCTTCAAAGTGGTAGGCATGTTGTGTAAATCAAATGATACAAACCCCCCAAAATCTGTTTTAATTCCAGGTTGTAAGGCAACAAAATAGGAAAAATGCCAAGAAGGGTGAATACTTTCGCAGGCCACTGTAAATGTTTGATTTCTACAACTAAAATGGTTTGTAGTTGGGATACCAGTTATAAATGGAATTGGACGTTTCCTGCCGAGTATGCAATATTGTCCAGGGATAATCAATATGCTATGGAGCTTTTGCCATGTTGATAATGTGTAGCCAGTTTAAGTATCCCTTATCCCCTCAGTTTACAKCATTTACAAATAGGCCTGTTGAAAACAAAGTGTGGTGAAAATGAGTACAGTAGCCATCTTGTATACTAGACAGGAGTAGAAGTAAATAGCCCATGAGCCAGGGGTGTTGGTCGGGCTCACCTGGGGGTGACAAGTTATCCGTAATTTTCTTAAAGGTCTATGAGTTGGAAAATGTGTGATAGCAGTGCAGCAATGGGTGATCTCTTGTGTTTCTTTCGCCCTCCATCCCTTTAAAGGAATTCTCCTGTACTTTTTTTTACACATTTAGCCAGTAGTTCTGAAAGTAAATCTCACAAGCCAAAAGTGGTTCCTGAAAATTGCGTACTACGTCTAGGGGTGTAACGGTTCACCCTACCTACGGTTCAGTACGTTTTGCGGTTTTGGAATCACGTTTCGGGTACAGTGGAAAATTAAATGCCAACATTTGCGGTAGTTCATTTTTGTGTATTTAAGAAAATACGAAGTGTTGGTATTCCTGATTCCATATATGATCATGAGTCATAATGCCTGATAAGAGCACAATCAGGAATACCAACACAGTATTTTCTTAAATGAAAACACGATTACTCATCAACAACACTAAAATAAAGTGCAATATGTTTGTGAAATCAATATGTAAACATGGCTCAGACATTGTATAGGCCTATGCTAGAATGTTTTCTTGCAGAGAAAAATACACTGAATGTACAAAACATTTGTATTTATTAAGGATCCCCATGGCAGCAGCTATTCTTCCTGGGGTCCAGCAACATTAAGGCAGTTATATGCAATAACAAATATGGCATGACATAACATTTCATAACACTTTTCACAACACATTAAGTGTTCCCCCAGGCCACTACTCTACTACCACACATCTACAATACAAAATCCATGTGTGTGTAGAGTGCGTGTGTTATGTGTAAATGTGTGTGTGTCTCTTCAGTCACTGCTGTTCCATAAGGTGCATTTTTTAAATATTTTTTAAATCTGATTCTACTGCTTGCTTCAGTTACCTGATGTGGAATAGAGTTCCATTATAATGCACTGCCTGATGTCGCAAGGATCTGTACACAATTTCCGGAATCTGAGCATTTCCCAGTTCTTCCATGGCCTGCATACTCACCAGAATTGTCACCCATTGAGCATGTTTGGGGTGCTCTGGATCAACATGCCAATATACAGCAACTTTGCACAACCATTGAAAAGGCCACAATCAACAGCCTGATCAACTCCATGTGAAATAAATGTTGCGCTGCATGAGGCAAATTGTGGTCACACCAGATACTGACTGGTATTCTGATCCACTCCACCAATTTTTTTTTTAAGGTATCTATGACCAACAGATGCATATCTGTATTCCCAGTCATGTGAAATCCATAGATTAGGGCCTAATGAATTTATTTAAATTGACAGATTTCCTTATGTGAACTGTAACTCAGTAAAATCTTTGAAATTGTTGCATTTTAATATTTTATTCCGTATAAATCAACTGAGGTGAATGAAGCCACAGCAACCAATGTGCTCTTCTCCAAATAGCTTTTTAGAGTTTTTAAATTGTATAGATGCGCAGTAGATGAGCTTCAACGTTCTTAACATTTCCAAGAGGATAGCCCAAGGGTGCGTGATTCAACTGAGTGAGAATGCCTGAATAGAGAGGATGGGCTTTAGTAAGATAGCTAGAAACACAAGAAATCCTATGGTTATTAATTGTACTGCGCTGATTGAGCATAAATCCCAGAAAATATATGCGGTAGTGGCAGCAGCAGAGACATTTGGGTGTACAAGATTTTAGTGCAGATGATCTACAAGGGCGTTAAGAGAATTGGTTCCATCCTCCCAGGCCGTTGGCCTGGACTAGGATCTGGTAGGGATAGTTTTTGTTAGGTATAGTGTTGATATGTGTAGGGTTAGATGGTGGTAGAGGTCTTCACGGGTCCACCAGACCCAAAATTCTGAGATCTGACCTGGGATCCGAGCAGGTCCGGGTCCTAAATTCTGACTTTTGTCTCAGATCTGGGTCGGGTCTGATATAATTGCCACGGGTCTCGGGTATGTTCAAATTAAACTGATTTACCGACTGGACCAGTCCTTTTGTTATTTTAATGTGTGAGGACTCATGAGAACTGTGTGAGCTTGTTATGTGTCAGCCAATTGCAACTCAACAAAACATATAGCTTATGAACGAGTATAGTGAAAGAAGCTGACGAGGAGAATGTCCTCCGGACAAGTTTTAATATTGTAGTGGACAAAGATGACAACAGTGGCGAGGCCAAATGGACTATGTGCAACTCTTTTCATGTTTGATGCAATTTTCTGACATAAAATAATGTATTTATGTATATTTATTAAGGGGGGTAGAATACATTTTTGCTGTATCGGTCTGCTAATAGAGGACTAACAAATGCCCAGTGCACTAGTTTTGTGAAGGGGGGGGTTATATTCTTTTATGTTTTTATTCCAAATTTTTCAGGCGGTGCTGCATCACCCTCACCCTCACCCTCAGCACCCCTACTTCCTGCGGCTCTGRTGCCCAGGACCCTGCTCTGAACTTTAGTCACTGTTGCTAGCTGGCTGTACTCAATCATGCACTTTAGAAACTGTTGCCCTATGTACATTACATAGTCATTAAACACTGGTCACTTTAATAATGTTTACATACTGTATTACCCATTTCATATGTATATACTGTATTCTAGTCAAGGACTATCCTTTATAACTACGGCGGTACGCATCTTTTTTTATTCATATAATGCCCATAATGTCTATACACACCATCATATAGATATATATATTTATATTCCGGACTCTGACATTGTTCGTTCTTATATTTCTTAATTCCATTATTTTTATTTATGGGATTTGCATGTATTGTCAGCTATTACTGCACTGTTGCACTGTTACTGCACTGTTTATAATTTACTAAATATGTGTACGCGACTCGTCCAATAAAATTTGATTTGAATGCGCGCGCTCACTGCGCGCGCTCACTGCTGTCTCCGCGACACGGCCCAGCCCAGCACTACATCGACTGTTGTTCATCTGTCAAGGTAACAAATGTTTGCCCGTTATATAGTCATGTCACTGTTTGAAAATTGGCTCGTCTTGCAAGTATTGACAAAGACAATATGAGTTTCTCTGTGTTGTTGACTTGTCCCTAGCTAGCTAGATAACACAGCCGCATCGATTAGCATAGGTATGTATTAGTTAGCTAGCTAACTTAGCCAACTTAGCTAGTAAGCTAGCAACGCTTGGTGATGAACGGTTTTGACTGGCCTCTTTTAAAATGTGATTTTAAACCTAATCTTAAATTAATACCAAAAATATTTTTTTTGTTTTCATGAATTTTGACAATGTAGACAATTTTGACTTTGTGGCTGTGGTAACTAGTGGACACCGTTCTGACTAGGTGGAAGACAGCTACGACCGGAAGTTACTTTTTCGTAGTAGGTTAGAATAATTTACGCAGCAGGTTAGGATAATTAACGTAGCAGGTTAGGATAATAAGGTTAGGGAAAGGGTTCGTGTTTGGCTTAAAATGATCTCTGTGCTCACAGAAATAATCGGATATGGATTGTTAGTCAGGAAGTCAACTAACTAAGGTTAGCTTCTTCAGCAGTTCGTGTTTATAGTTATTTGCTAGAAAACATACTAATCTTTAGTTATTGTCAAAGATTATACCATCTATTGTTGTACATAACGTTAACTAGCTAGATTCCCTTTGGTGCAAATGTCTGCCGTATCCTTCGTCATAGAAAAATAGCTAACGTTAGCTAGGTAATGTTAGCTAGCTATCAACAGCCTTTTAACAACAAATAAATGGTACCAGTATAACTAGTTGARGCTCATCATTTTGTATAACCAACAGTGTGTGTATTATGGATATTATTGCTTTTATTATGGTGTTTTTCTTTCTTGTTTCGAAAACAGATTTCTATGATCCAGTTTAAAAAAATTCTAGAAGAAAAAGACAACGGTGAAGGTCAACTGCTCCATCAGGCAGTGTCCAACAATGATGACAGACTCCTTGATGAACTGCTCTCTCAAGAAAAGTACAGAAAGTTCATCAACTGTAGGAGCGGCTGGGGTATCCCAAGAACACCTTTACGAATGGCTGCATCTAAAGGTCATCTCAGGTGTCTGCAGGTTCTGCTGGCCCACGGAGCAGAGGTGGACTGTCTAGACGTGAAGGCTCAGACCCCACTTTTCACAGCTGTCTGTGGGAAATACTTCAACTGTGTTTTAGCCCTCCTCAGGGCAGGTGCTAACCCCAATGGCAGCTTGTATAACAACTGCTCTCCGGTCCTGACTGCAGCCAGGGAAGGGGATGTTGAGATTTTGAAGCAACTTCTTAAACATGGTGCTGAGGTCAACTCCAGATCCAAAGTCTTGCTGTTTACATCAAGTGCCAGTGTTTCTAGTGGTCCCCTCTATCTGTCTGCTGTGTATGGACACTTAGACTGCTTTAAAGTATTACTTCTCTATGGGGCTGATCCAAATTACAACTGCACAGATGCAAAACTACTGAGTAAAATCAAGCAGCCTAAGACCGTGCTTGAAATGTGCCTCAGACATGGCTGTGGGGTGGAGTACATCCAACTTTTGATTGACTTTGGTGCAAATGTCTACCTCCCCACTCTCATCATAGAAAAGTCCACAAAGCAGAATGAGGCGGTGGAGCTGCTGCTGCAAGAAAGAGGTAATGCAGGAGTTATGCTGTTGATGACCTTGGTATTCTATTGATTTCTGGTAATGTTTTTATTGACATTAAACAAGCATCTCTGTTTTTTTTGTTTGTTGAATTGCTACTTGACAATACAGTACTGAACTGCTTTGCTGACAGAGCAGCATTTGACTATTTGAATAGACTATTGAATCTGTGTATGTTTTTTAAAAGTATTTTTTAACTCTAACTCAAATTCAATTGTTATTTTTGCTAGGTTTTCCCAAGTCCCTTGTATCACAGTGCCGACTTGCCATCCGAGCATACCTCAGGAAGATCAACAGAATCCAGTCCATTGACCATTTGGAAATGCCATCAAGCATGATAAACTTCTTGCAATATAAATCAGTCCCAGCAATTGCTATGCATCTCTGAGAAAGCATATATTGTCCCTATGCTTTTGCTACATGAAACATGATGCTTACTTTTTGCAAAACATTTCATAGTGATGTTGAAATAGTACACATTTGTTGTCCTGCATTTGAGAATAGTTGTGTACTGTTTATTCTCAATGTTTTCAATAAATGATGCAATCATGTTTTTCATTTTCTTGTTTTATCCCTCTTCCATAATATATGTGGGATTTTTTTTGTAATACTGCAATGTCAGCATAAAATACAATGTACAGTAGAAATGACAACCATTAAAATGTCTTGAACTAATTTTGTATCAGAAAATATGTTTTTATTTTTAAACATTGTGCGTACACTATGTATGATAAAGTATTATATAATTATGTGCAAGGTGCTTTACACTTATATATAAATATCTGTGTACAAAATGTTAGGAAGACCTTCCTAATATTGAGTTGCACCCCTTTTGTCCTCAGAACAGCCTCAATTTGTCAGGGCATGTGTAACCGATGTGAAATGGCTAGCTAGGTAGAGGTGGTGCGCGCTCGCAGCCTTTTAAATAGGTGACGTCACTTGCTCTGAAACCTTGAAGAAGTGGTTCACCTTGCTCTGCAAGGGCCGCGGCTTTTGTGGAGTGATTGGTAATGATGCTTCGTGGGTGACTGTTGTTGATGTGTGCAGAGGGTCCCTGGTTCGCGAGTGGACGGACGTAAAGTTAAACTGTTACATTGATGCTGTTGACCCGGATCACTGGTTGCTGCGGAAAAGGATGAGGTTGAAAGGGGGGTGAGTGTAACGGATGTGAAATGGCTAGCTAGTTAGAGGTGGTGCGCGCTAATAGCGTTTCAATCGGTTACGTCACTCGCTTTGAGACCTTGAAGTAGTGGTTCCCCTTGCTCTGCAAGAGCCGCGGCCTTTGTGGAGCGATGGGTAACGACGCTTCGTGGGTGACTGTTGTTGATGTGTGCAGAGGTTCGCGCCCAGGGCGAGGGGACGGACGTAAAGTTAAACTGTTACACATGGACTACAAGGTGTCAAGCTTCCACAGTGATGCTGGCCCATGTTGACTCCAATACTTCCCACAGTTGTGTCAAGTTGACTGGGTGTCCTTTGGGTGGTGGACCATTCCTGATACACACAGGAAACTGTTGAGTGTGAAAACCCTAGCAGCGCTGCAGTTCTTCATTTTTTTTTTACATTTTAAGTCATTTAGCAGACGCTCTTATCCAGAGCGACTTACAAATTGGAAAGTTCATACATATTCATCCTGGTCCCCCCGTGGGGAATGAACCCACAACCCTGGCGTTGCAAGCGCCATGCTCTACCAACTGAGCCACACGGGACGTGTTCACACTCAAACCAGTGCTCCTGGCATCTACTACCATCCTCTGTTCAAAGGCACACCTTTTGTCTTCACCCTCTGAATGGCAGACATACACAATTGTATACATTTGGCAGACGCTCTTATCCAGTGCGACTTACAGGAGCAATTAGGGATAAGTGCCTTGCTCAAGAGCACATCGACAGATTTTTCACCTAGTCAGCTCGGGGTTTCAAAACAGTGACTTTTCGGTTACTGGCCCAATGTGCTTAACCACTAGGCTACCTGCAGCCCTTAGGAACAATCCATGTCTCAATTGTCTCGTGCTAAAAATCCTTTAACCAGTCTCCTCCCCTTCATCTACACTGATTTGAAGTGAATTTAACAGGTGCCATCGATAAGGGATCATAGCTGTAAAGATGGCGGACGCGGATGATGAAGTGGATTCTGAATCTAATGGCCTAGAATCAAGGAGAATTGGAAAATTGTCCAAAAGAAAGGAAAACGGAGCAAAGTAGAGTACAGTGAGAATGTTACTTCATATATTGTAGTAGTACGGTTTGTAAATGAGGAGCAGCTGATCGAATTACCAAGCTTGAATCCATTTGAGATATCCAAACTGGTGGAGAGAGTGGGTAGAGATAAGGCTGTGAGGATCAAGAGTTTTGGTTTTGATTAGTTTGTGTTTCTGCGGATCAGAAGAAACGTGTGCTGCGTCTCTCACCCAATTTGATAAGTTTGAAGTGTTGTGTGTGTCTCTTAGGAACAAGGCACCCCTCAAGGGGATTATGTCTGGCGTCTTGTGAGAAGTAGATTTTGAAGAGAGAAAAAATATTCCTGGAGTGATTGATGTACGTCGGATGAATTGTGTGGTGAATAAAGAAAAAGTTAAACCTATCTGTTCTTTTGTTTTTTGATATGGAGTCTCTCCCTARTCAAGTGCAGTTAGGGTATATTAACTACAGAGTTAGAGCATTTATCCCAAGACCAATGCAGTGTGATCATTTTAAAGTTTTTGGTCATGTGGCAAGTGTTTGCAGAAGGGAGAAGCCGAGATGTACAAGTTGTGGAAAAGATCATATGTGTTATAAAAGTGATGAAAATGTGACTTTGCAATTGTGGTGGGAACCATGAAGCCACATCTTTCAAATGCCCCACAAGGGTGAAAGAGAATGAGGTGGCCAAAGTCAGGGCTGTCCAGAGCATATCATATGCAGCTGCTGTTATAAGGGTTTGAGGGTGTGAATGATGCACTTGAAGAGTCCATGGTGGTGGATAGGCCTTCACTGCTGGCTGCAGGGGTTGACTTTCACCAGCAGGATCCTGACTTTTTAAAGGTTAAGAAGGTGGACTTTGTTGTCTTTATAGCTATGGTGATAAATGGCACTGCCAAGGTGGAGAGAAGGTCCAGGAAGATAGAAATCATTGTGGAAGAGGCAGAGRGGTTCCTGGGGCCGAAAGATTTCTCAGCAAAGGAGTTACATGGAATATTTTCACAAGCCGTACTCTAGAAACTGAGAAGGGAGATATGGAGAATTGAAATAAGGATGAAATGGGAGTTTTGTTTTGTCAATGTACATTTTTATTTGGGTGGATTAAGTTAGTTTCCATATCACGTATCGGTTTTCTTTTTACCTTGTTTTGATTTAAACCCATCTAGTTGGTGGCAGCAATACATGCTTTTGGTTTGTAGTCTGCCATAAAACCCACAGAAGAAGAAGGGATTCTAGTGTTCACCTGGTCAGTCTGTAATGGAAAAAGCAGGTGCTCCTAATGTTTTGTGCACTCGGTGTGTGGGTGTATATGTGCGTGTATATATATATATATATATATTATTGACGGAGGGTGTAACTGAAGCTATATAGAGCATGACATATTCCAGTACTAACAATTCAATTGAGCTATATTAGCCATGTAAGTGTGACAATGTCAAAGGAAATATATTGTCAGTCAGGAAACTATTTACTAAATGTTTTGTTGGCAAAATGATTCTAGATTGAGCATCCTCTTTGAATGAATTTGGGGGGTATAAATGGTCTTTAGCAATCTAGAACTACCGGTAAAAGATAAATCAGAGAGGAAGAGGCAAAGCCGCTCAATATATACTCTAGATCCTCTTTGGACCCCAGGACACACCCCGCTCTCACTACAACTACCAGAATTCAATGCGTACATTAACAAGAGGCTCAAGACTGTTTGTGTTCCACGACTGAAGAAAGTGATTCGGATGTATTGTTTGTTATTCTGGCGTGTAGAAGCCCAACAAGGTCGGTTCATTTATATATCCCCCAACCACATAAACCCTTATTGGAAATATAGCAAATTTTCCCTTCAATTTAATGCTTGCAGACAATGCTTGTCTCCTAGGCTAGTCAACGTGTATTTTCCAGCCATGCATTGCCATTGTTGCTAGCGAGTTAAGGGTGTAAAATGTTATTTAATTGAAGAAGAGCAAGCAAACTAGGTTAACACAACCAACTCCGTTTTCTTAATATTGCTAGCTAGGTCGATAACTTGATGGTAACTAGCCTAGGCAGCCGATAGTGCTACATCCTTTTAGATTTGCGGGCCAGGCACAAGGTAACGTTAGTTAGCTTCCACTGCTAGCGACACATTGCTTTGTGGTCCCAACCTGACGACTTCTTGGTCAACGTCACGCATCTCTGTTTTCTCGTGTAGTGTATCGCATAAACAATTAGTATACATAATGATGTTGCTTCAAAAACAGGTGATTCATTGAAAGCTATCCCAAGCTAAAACAATTTAGGATATGTCCTGCTGTCTATGTTATATTTCGCTGTTACTGTTGCACGTATATCAATGGTCAGTTTGCTTTATACGTTCTATGCAGATAGCATAACACTTGTTCTGAACGCTTTGCAAGGTAGATAGATAATTACCTGTACGTGTGTTATTTCATCTGATGTAAAGAAAACCACCGTAAATAAGCCCAAAGTGATTAATGTAGGCCCATCACTGTTTGCACAGAATCTAATCCTTTGTTTGTCCTACATTTCAGAAAAATGGAAGCAAATGGTTTTGGAAGATTGATTGCCAGCAGTCTTTGCACCTGATGGTGATACCATCATGCTCATATCTGTTCACTTCACCTTCCTGTAGATTGTTGCCATGGAGCACTGCGACGGAAATGAGCCAGCAAGTGATACAAAGCATTTGTCTGCTGGCTGTGAGCAGACGGCCATGGGTGACCAGGATTCACAGACTGAGGTGAAGCCTCCATCTGACATTTCTGATGCTGTACCCCTTGAGCATCAGCCATCAGGGAAACTGAGGAGGACTGCCTTAAGATTCTTTGGAGGACGCAAAAGCATCTGTGTTTTACCAAACTTCTTTGGGGGAAGGAACAAAAATCTGAACAAGTGGTCCTCTAAGAAGGGAGTCAGCAAGAGTAAAACTCATGATGGACTTAGCAAGGCAGACTGGGAGGACAGTCTGGGAATTGGAAATGTCCCAGCAGGATATTTTGAGTACCACAGCCAGAAAGATACTGCTGGAAAGGCTTGTAGGGAATTTGGTCACCCTACTGGTGATCAGAAGTCATTCTCTCTCCCCCGGCAGAAAAAGGGTTTGAGAGAACTTTTTAACAGCATCAGGCGTTGTAGGAAGAATAGAAATTTTGATTTTGAAAAAAATGAAATAGTTTCGAATTCTCATGTCTGCAACAAAGAGGTGCCTATTGCCCAGACTATCATTGACCAAAATGACACGGAGTGCCTGGGCAGTTTGTCTGAATCCAATGTGCCTGTTTCGGCAAACGTTGACAATTGTTTGACAATTGCTCCTGAATGTATTAATGTTGATGTCATAGTGTCTGTAAAAGACCTGGTGAAACAAGGGAGTCTGGATTCTCTGATAGGGGAACTGAAGAAAGGTGAGGATATGGTAGAGACACTCCATATAAACACAGAACCAGATTCTTTCCCGAAGACTAACCTAGAGTCTACTGTGAACGTTCAGCTGCCTACTGGCTCATCTCAGATGAGCTTGATGTTTGGTGATGTGGCCTCTCTAAAGAGTTTTGACTCGCTCACTGGCTGTGGTGACATAATAGCTGATCAAGATGACGGCAGTATTGCAGATTCTCAGGGCACAGTCTCAAGGGAAAGGAGTCGAAATGCAGGCAAAAGGAGTTCCTGTTATGTTACGTACCAGGGTGGAGGAGAAGAAATGGCCACCCCTGTTAAGGTGGACGGAGATTATCTCCACGACCTCTGGGAAAATGAGGTTGCAGAGGACGCTTGCTATACCCACAGCCAGGAAGAAGACTTTCTAGAGCACAGTGAAAGTCCTAGGATGACACCTGAAGAGCCATCTAGCTCCTATACCATGGACATCAGCAGCAACAGCAATGGTGCTCTTGGAGTTACAGAGACCACCCTTACATCTTCGGATGTCATGACCCCACAGAGCGAAAATCAAGTGTCAGTTCCTAACAGCGATGAGGGTTACTATGACTCTACCACCCCAGGACAAGATGAAGACGGACGTGACAAAGTTGACAGGATCAGGACCGATAGACTACCAAGGGACAGTTATAGTGGCGATGCACTGTATGAGCTTTTTGAGCCTGATGACAGTCTTATCAGTCCACCTTTTGAAAAAGCTAAGCTGCCCGTCTCTGATCCACTTGAGTTTTTAGACATGTCAGCTCAGTGTGGTGATGAAGATGTAAATGCTGTGTTCGCTCCTGAAACGGGTCTAATTGAAGAGGACAGGCTAACTGGGAATAGGGAGAAAATGCTTGGCAACCCTAAGTTGTCAGATGCAGTTTTTGGCACCTTTACCTCAACATGTCAATCACAAGAAATTGACTCTGCGCAAAACAAGCCACAGTCCCCACTGTTAAAAGGAAATCATGATCTATCTAAAGAAACAAAGAATGACTTGGAGGATGGCCAGACAGTTTGCTTCTCCCAAGCCCTAGTGGACTTCACAAAACAATCACATGTTTATAGAAATTTAACTGAAAGCATGGGAGGCTCTGAGTCAAACTCTCCCTTTGCCCAAAACATGCAAGCCCTCCCAGCCATTGTCACGTTTGATGTCGTGGACATGGATAACGAGGGGGAATATGACCAGCAGATGGATATGGTAATGGAGGAGGAATACATCACGTCGCCTTATGAAGTGTTTGAAGAAAGCTACCTGCAAAAGGATGCGTTTGCTGAATGTGACTTACGAATGTTTGACCTCCTTGAACAGAGTCTCCTCAGTAATACTTGGGGAATCGCCAGCCTGCCACGTCACCTTAGCCTTACACAAGTCAATCGGTCGAGTCCACTGGCTCCTCTGCCGAGTCCTCTGGCCTTAAATAGGAGGAGTAGATCCCTGGACARGGAGAGCTTGGAGTTAGAGATGACTGACATGTATTTAGGGAGTGGGGCAGCACTAGCGTCTTGCCCTAGAACTGAAAGGGACTCGAAGAGAGTGTCCTCGCTTCACCGCAAAAATGATGGACACATTTCCACTTCAGAAAACAGGGATAATAGGCAGAGCATGTTTCCGTCATGGCAGCCAGAGACTGAGGGGACTGTAACGCACCCACGAGCAGATGGGAAAAGAACAGAGCAGACGTACAGTCTCTATCAAACTCAAAACAGACACATGGTATCATTCAGTCAGCCTGTCAGTCGAGTCCCAAACTGTAAATCTCAACCGATCTCAGCTAGCAAAATGACTGACAGAGTATCCTGTAATTATATCTCTCAGATTACAGGACCATTACATAGGCCATCTCATCTTCCTTTGCAATCAGAATCCTGTCGGCCCCATGCCCCCTATGGGAGATCAGTTAAGGCATCAGATGGTGGTGGTGAGGCCCTTTTTTACACATCGACCGTTAGCTCTCATCCTTACAATCAACACAATAAGATGCCTCAACCTTGGTTGTGAGTCTGGCAGTTCTGTAAGCAGGGCTCTAAACTAATTTTTAAAATGCAGGAGCACCACATAAAATGTAGGAACAGCAGAAATTTGATTTTTAAAATTGTTTAAGATACAGTATAGCCTAGCTACTTCTAAAGCACATGTTGTGCCCTAGAAACAAATATGAAACACTGTAAACACTTTTTTTTATTATAAGAAGCAAAAATGTTGATTTAAATACCTCATTTAAAATTAAGTCATTTGTGGAATATTAGGTCTCTACATCATGTAAATTCACTTTTAACATTTAACGTTGTACACCGTCTCTTTAAGAGCATCAAGTTTGTTATGACATGCAAGACGTCATTCGTTCATTGTTATGATCATGGATCTCCTGAAGAAGCTATCCCTTTTCCTTTCTTTCTGTGCCCCCAAATGTTTGGATATACTGTTATCAGGTTGTTAGCTAGCTAGCTAATAAGGTATCAAACATGACTGAACAAGGTGTAAAACAAATGCGGTCCGCAAGTAGTTTTAGAACGTCCCGCGACATGGTTTATGGCCTCCCAATCTGTGACAAAAAAAACAACAAACGTTGCACTGATAATATTGGTCAGCTCTTTTGAACTGTTTGGGCTAGAAACAAGCAGTTTTTGCTGTATTAATGGTGCAAGCATGACTCTTAATGAATCTGGACTCGGGGAAACGATAAGCCTTATTACAAAAATTATATTTATTTTGTTGCACTGGTGCTCCCAAATTAAAACTCCAGGTTGAGGTCGCACAGCAAAATATTTAGTTGCAAATGTGCACTTCAAAGCCCTGCCTGTAAGGCCAGTGGACTATGAGCAGCAGGCAGACTTCACCATTAAAGCAAGAAAAACTGGATATGGTACACCCTGTTGAATGTAACAAACACACAGTGCCTTCGGAAAGTATTCAGACCCCTTGACTTTTTCCACATTTTATTACGTTACAGCCTTATTCTAAAATTGATTTAAATCATTTTTTCCCTTTATCAATCTACACATAATACCCCATAATGACAAAGTGCAAATTTATGAAAATAAACGGCAATATCACATTTATAAAACTATTCAGACCCTTTACTCAGTACTTCGTTGAAGCACCTTTGGCAGCGGATTACAGCCTCGAGTCTTGGGTATGACGCTACAAGCTTGGCACACCTGTATTTGGGGAGTTTCTCCCATTCTGCTCTGCAGATCCTCTCAAGCTCTGTCAGGTTGGATGGGGAGCGTCGCTGCACAGCTCTTTTCATATGTCTTCYGGGATGTTCGATCGGGTTCAAGTCCAGGCTATGGCTGGGCCACTCAAGGACATTCAGAGACTTGTCCCGAAGCCACTCCTGCATTGTTTTGGCTGTGTGCTTAGAGTCGTTGTCCTGTTGGAAGGTGTATGTTCGCCCCAGCCTGAGGTCCTGAGCTCTCTGGATCAGGTCTTTTCCTCGATCCTGACTAGTCTCCCAGTCCCTGTTGCTGAAAAACATCCCKACAGCATGATGCTGCCWCCACCATGCTTCACCGTAGGGATGGTGTCCGGTTTCCTCCAGACGTGACGCTTGGCATTCAGGCCAAAGAGTTCAATCTTGGTTTCATCAGACCAGAGAATCTTGTTTCTCATGGTCTGAGTCTTTAGGTGCTTTTTGGCAAACTCCAAGCGGGCTGTCATGTGCCTTTTACTGAGGAGTGATTTCTGTCTGCCACTCTACCATAAAGGCCTGATTGGTGGAGTGCTGCAGAGATGGTTGTCCTTCTGGAAGGTTTTCCCATCTCCAAAGAGGAGCTCTGTCAGAGTGACCATCGGGTTCTTGGTCACCTCCATGACCAAGGCCCTTCTCCCCCTACTGCTCAGTTTGGCCGGGAGGCCAGTTCTAGGAAGAGTTTTGGTGGTTTCAAACATCTTACATTTAAGAGTAATGAAGGCCACTGTGTTCCTGGGGACCTTCAATACTGCAGACATTTTTTTGGTACCTTCCCCCAGACCTGTGCCCCGACACAATCCTGTTTTGGAGCTCTACGGACAATTCCTTCGACCTGGTTTTTGCTCTGACATGCACTGTCAACTGTGGGACCTTTTTAATATAGACGGGTGTGAATTTCAAATTCACGTACAGTCAATCGAATTTAGCACAGGTGTTCTACAATCAAGTTGTAGAAACATCTCAAGGATGATCAATAGAACAGGATGCACCTGAGCTTTATTTAGAGTCTCATAGCAAAATGTCTGATTACTTATGTAAATAAGGTATTTAAAATTAAAATAAACTGTTTTCGTTTTGTCATTATAGGGTATTGTTTGTAGATTGAGTAAAACATTGAATMTAATAAATTGTAGAATAAGGCTGTAACGGAACAACGTGGAAAAAGTCAAGGGGTCTGAATACTTTCCGAAGCAAATTCCCAAAAATGTAATGAAACCTCTTCTACACTTAGTATTGAAATGTGGTATACATGTTATGTGCCACCAAAGACACCATCTAGTATGTTTACATAACTGAAAATATAATTATTGTCTGTTACTGCAAGTATGTTGTTTTTATTGATAAGCTATTGTATTTCACTGTGTTGTATAAGCCTTATTTGTGTTGCTGTTCTATCATACTGTGTTATCTTGTGAACAGTCATAATAGAGGCTCTCCAATGCAGTCTTTCATTAAAATGTTCAGGCCTGAGTATGCCTTGCATTTGCTCAGTCCAGAGTTAGGCCACACACAACACTTATTACACATATTGGTAGGTATTGTGAATTGGTAGGTACTGTAAACTACGTGGTCCATTTAAAATCAAATGTAATTTGTCACATGCGCAGAATACCTCTTGTGTAGACTACTGTGAAAGGCTTCCTTAAGAGCCCTTCCCAACGATGCAGAGTTTAAAAATAAAATGTCACTGACAAAAGTTGTATCTAGCCTTTAGTCTTTTTTATGACTTTCTTTACAGAAAGTTGTTAACTACAGTCTAGGACGGTGCTTGTAAACTGTTAGGATGGTATTATATTGTAATTGTAAGATGCAGCCTTTTCTTTATTTTTACTATTTTCTAAATTGTAGAATAATAGTGAAGACATSAAAACTAAAATAAGACATATGGAATCATGTGTAACCAAAAAAGTGTTAATCAAATRTAAATATATTTTAGAATCTTCAAAGTAGCCACCCTTTGCCTTGATGACAGCTTTGCACACACTTGGAATTCTCTCAACCAGCTTCGCCTGGAATGCTTTTCCAACGGTCTTGAAGAAGTTCCCACATATGCTGAGCGCTTGTTGGCTGCTTTTCCTTCCCTCTGCTGTCCAACTCATCCCAAACTGTTTCAATTGGGTTGAGGTCAGTTGATTGTGGAGGCCAGGTCATCTGATGCAGCAGGTGTGTTAGGTCATTGTCCTGTTGAAAAACAAAAGATAGTCCCACTAAGCGCAAACCAGATGGGATGGCGTATCGCTTCAGAAGGCTGTTGTAGCCATGCTGGTTAAGTGGGCCTTGAATTCTAAATAAATCACAGTGTCACCAGCAAAGCACCATCACACCACTTCCTCCATGCTTCACAGTGGGAACTACACATGCGGAGATCATCTGTTCATCTACTCTGCGTCTCACAGACACGGCGGTTGGAACCAAAAATTGCACATTTGGACTCATCGATTTCCACTGGTCTAATGTCCATTGCACGTGTTTCTTCTTATTGGTGTCCTTTAGTAGTGGTTTCTATGCAGCAATTCAACCATGCAGGCCTGATTCATGCAGTCTCCTCTGAACAGGTGGATGGATTATCTTGGCAAATGAGAAATGCTCACTGACAGTGATGTAAACAAATTTGCTCAAACATTTTGAGAGAAATACACTTTTTGTGTGTATGGATTTAAAAAGATATATTTTATTTCAGCTCATGAAACATGGGGATGTTGCATTTATATTTGTGTTAATGTAGTATATACAGTGCCGTGCAAAAGTATTCAGACCCATTAGATTTCTTCACATTTTAATGTGTTACAAAGTGGGATTTAATTGTCATTTTCTGTCAACACTATCCAAAATACTGTAATGTCAAAATGGAAGAAAAGATACATAAATTAATAACTAAAATATAGGCATTACATAAGCATAAAGCCCCTTTATTTAGGCAAACCTAAATTTGTTCAGAAGTAAAATTTGGCTGAATAAATCACATATGAAGTTACATGGACTCACTCTGTGTGAAATAATAAGGGTTGACATGATTTTTGAATGACTAACCCTTCCTCTGTCCCCCATACATAATACATCTGTAAGGTCCCTCAGTCACGTATTGAATTTCAAGCACAGATTCAACTACAAAGACCAGGGAGATTTTTAAAAGCCTCATAAAGAAGGGCAGTGATTGGTAAATGGGTAACAATAACCAAATCAGARGTTGAATATCTCTTTTAGCATGATCAAGTTAATTATGCTGTGGATTATGCATTAAACCTCCCAGACACGTCAAAGATACAGTCATTTTTCTGAACTGAGCTGCAGGACAGGAATGAAACTACTCAGGGATGTTACAATGAGGCCACTGGTGATTTTAAAACAGCTACAGTACATTGGCTGTGATGGGAGAAAACTGAGGATGGATCAACAACATTCTAGTAACTCCACAATAATGACCTAAATGATAGTGGGGGGAAAAATATACGAAACATCCATCTTGTATGCAACAAGGCACTAAAGTAATACACATTTTGGCCTAAATGCAAAGCCTTATGAGTAACTGCCTCCTTATTTTCAAGCATGGTGGTGGTTTGCATCATGGTATGAGTATGCTTGACATTGGCAAATACTGGGAGTTTTTCAGGATATTAAAGAAACGGGGTGAAGCTAAGCACAGGCATAATCTTAGAGGAAAACCGGCTTCAGTTTGCTTTACACTAGACTGGGAGAAGAATTCACCTTTCGTCAGGACAATTCCCTACAACACAAGGCTAAATCTACACTGGAGTTGCTTACCAAGAACACAGTGAATGTGGCAGTTTTGACTTAAAACTGCTTGAAAATCTATGGCAAGACTTGAAAATTTCTGTCTAACCATGATCCCCAATGTCTTGACAGAGCTTGAAGAATTTTGATCTATTGTCAATGAAGAATGCAACAAAATTAAAGTTTGGCATTTACTGTTATTTTTTATCAATTAGTTTGGTGAACAGCAGGTTTGGGGTCAATTCCATTTCAATTCAGGAAGTACACTGACATGCAAATCCTCTTCAATGCTTTTCTATGAAGAAAATGTTGAATTGGAATTTTGTTTGCTTTCTGAATTGACTGGAATTAAAATGGAATTGACCCCAACCCTGGTGAACAGTGATGCATAGAGAGAAGGTTGCACATTGTGTATGTTCCCTCACGTAGCCCTATAGCAGTGGAGGCTGCTGAGGGGAGGACAGCTCATAATAATTTCTGGAATTTAGTATACTGGTTGGAATGGAGTGAATGGAATTGTATCAAGCACAAGAAAACCATATGTTTGATACCATTCCATTCACTCCATTCCCGCCATTAATCTGAGCCTTCCTCCCCTCAGCAGCCACCACTGGCCTATAGTATCTGCATTATATGGATTGCCTATGTTCTCCTAGCCTGGCAAGCCAGTCTGATCTCATGAGSTTACACAGATGTTCAAATATGTTTTCTATTTTAAAAAATTTATAATTTAGAACAAGAGACACTACCGGACAAATAACTTTACAACAGCAAATGAGACAAGAATCCAGCAGCATACAATCCTGGACCATTTCATGGCATTTTTGGGTTGGAGCTGGCCAGTGCTGAAATAGAAGAGCATCAAGGTCAGTTTGCAGTCTCATCTGTTGTAAGCAAGCCTCCAAATTCCTCCCCATTTGCTGTACAACCATGTAGGCTATTGTGCTCCATGGATTTACAGTGGCACGTGGTAGCAATGTGAGACGGAGGAGCAGATTTAATAATATGGCATAACAAGGATTGTTTGAAGCCTACTTCACAAATAGTATGTCAGAGTCAGAGTGGTTGTTGACAAAACACCTGGAACTACAAGATAAGGCATCAAATCTGTTGCCACTGGAAAAATGCTCAGAAATTCATCAAGTGAATGTCACACCCTGACCACAGTTTAGTAGGCTATGTCATAAAGCTTGAGTATGATTACATTACAGGTATTCATCTGAACATATTTATCTGAAACTGTCTTTTGTGTCCAGACCATGAGATCAGAGCTATTTTCCTGAGTTATGTAATTCCTTGAACTGTAAACACATTAAGATGAGGGGAAATGCTACTCTTAAGGTTGCCTGGCCATCATCCAAGACCTTTTGTGGCCAACTACTGTGCTCAACCTCGCAGTCTCCAGAGGAGTTGGGACACAGCAAACAGGAACTATTCTTGTTGTTCTCCGGATTTAGAGAAGTGTGTATAGGCCTATGTGGATATCAAATCAAATGTTATACGTCACATGCGCTGACATGCGCTGAGTCTAGGTCCAAAAGGAGCCTTTTGGACCTAGACTTGGCGCTTCGGTACTGCTTGCCATGCGGTAGCAGAGAGAACAGTCTATGACTAGGGTGGCTGGAGTCTTTTACAATTTTTAGGGCCTTCCTCTGACGCCGCCTGGTATAGAGGTCCTGGATGGGAGAAGGTTTGGCCTCAGTGATGACTGAGCCATACTCACTACCCTCTGTAGTGCCTTGTGGTGAGAGACCGAGCAGTTGCCATACCAGGCGGTGATGAAACCAGTCAGGATGCTCTCGATGGTGCAGCTGTAGAACCTTTTGAGGATCTGGGGACCCATGCCAAATCTTTTAAGCCTCCTGAGGGGGAATAGCCTTTGTCGTGCCCTCTTCACTACTGTCTTAGTGTGTTTGGACCATGATAGTTTGTTGGTGATGTGGACACCAAGGAACTTGAAGCTCTCAACCTGCTCCACTACAGCCCCGTCGATGAGAATGGGGGCGTGCTCGGTCCTCCTTTTCCTGTAGTCCACAATCATCTCCTTTATCTTGATCACGTTAAGYGAGAGGTTGTTGTCCTGGCACCACATGGCCAGGTCTCCTCCCTATAGGCTGTCTCATCGCTGTCGGTGATCAGTCCTACCACTGTTGTGTCATCGGCAAACTTGATGATGGTATTGGAGGGAACAGGGAGTACAGGAGGGAACAGGGAGTACAGGAGGGGACTGAGCACACACCCCTGAGGGGCCCACCTGTTGAGGATCAGCGTGGCGGATGATTTGTTACAGACCCTTACCACCTGTGGGCAGCCCGTCGGGAAGTCCAGGATCCAGTTGTAGAGGGAGTTGTTTAGACCCAGGGTCCTTAGCTTAGTGATGAGCTTTGAGGGCACAATGGTGTTGAACGGTGAGCTGTAGTCAATGAATAGCATTCTCACATAGGTGTTCCTTTTGTCCAAGTGGGAAAGGGCAGTGTTGAGTGCAATAGAGATTGCATCATCTGTGGATCTGTTGGGGCAGTATGCACATTGGAGTGGGTCTAGGGTTTCTGGGATAATGGTGTTGATGTGAGCCATGACTAGCCTTTCAAAGCAATTCATGTCTACAGACGTGAGTGCTACGGTTCGGTAGTCATTTAGGCAGGTTACCTTAGTGTTCTTGGGCACAGGGACTATGCTGGTCTGCTTGAAACATGTTGGTATTATAGACTCAGTCATGGACAGGTTGAAAATGTCAGTGAAGACACTTGCCAGTTGGTCAGCGCATGCTTGGAGTACACATCCTGGTAATCCGTTTGGCCCTGCGGCCTTGTGAATGTTGACCTTTTTAAAGATCTCACATCGGCTACGGAGAGTGTGATCACACAGCCGTCCGGAACAGCTGATGCTCTCATGCATGTTTTAGTGTTACTTGCCTCGAAGCGAGCATAGAAGTAATTTAGCTCGTTTGGTAGGCTCATGTCACTGGGCAGCTCGCAGCTGTGCTTACCTTTGTAGTCTGTAATAGTTTGCAAGCCCTGCCACATCCGACGAGTGTCGGAGCCGGTAAAGTACGATTCAATCTTAGTCCTGTATTGACGTTTTGCCTGCTTGATGGTTCGCCGGAGGGCATAGCGGGATTTCTTATAAGCTTCCGGGTTAGAGTCCCACTCATTGAAAGCTGCAGCTCTACCCTTTAGCTCAGTGCGGATATTGCCTGTAATCCATGGCTTCTGGTTGGGGTATGTACGTACGATAACTGTTGGGATGATGTCATCAATGCACTTATTGATGAAGCCAGTGACTGATGTGGTGTTTTACTCAATGCCATCGGAGGAATCCCGGAACACATTCCAGTCTGTGCTAGCAAAACAGTCCTGTAGCTTAGCATATGCTTCATTTGACCACTTTTTTATTGATCAAGTCACTGGTGTGCTTCCTGCTTTAGTTTTTGCTTGTAAGCAGGAATCAGGAGGATAGAATTATGGTCAGATTTGCCAAATGGAGGGCGCTAGGAGATTCGCCTCTGGATGAGCGTTTTCCTGTATGCTTATGGCCGTATACAGCTCATTGAGTGCGGGTCTTAGTGCCAGTAAATAGACAGCTACYGTGGTGGTAAATAGACAGCTACGAAGAAAATAGATGAAAACTCTATAGGTAAATAGTGTGGTCTGCAGATTATCATGAGGTACTCTACCTCAGGCGGGCAAAACCTCGAGACTTCCTTAGATTCCGTGCACTAGCTGTTGTTTACAAATCTACATAGACCGCCACCCCTTGTCACCAGAGGCCGCTGTACTATCTTGCCGAAAAAGCATAAAACCCGCCAGCTGTATGTTATTCATGTTGTCGTTCAGCCACGACTCGGTGAAAGTAAGATATTACAGTTTTTAATATCCCGCTGGTAGGATATACGTGATCGTAGTTCGTCTATTTTATTTTCCATTGATTGTACGTTGGCTAATAGGACTGATGGTAAAGGGAGATTACCCGCTCGGCGTCAGATCCTTACAAGGCACCCAGATCTGCGTCCCCGATATTGCCGTCTCTTTCTCCTGCGAATGACGGGGAAGAGGGCCTTGTCGGGTGTCTGAAGTAAATCCTTCCCGTCCGACTTGTTAAAGAAAAAGTATTCCTCCTGTTCGGGGTGAGTAATTGCTGCCCTGATATCTAGAAGCTCTTTTCGGTCATAAGACACGGAGGAAGAAACATTATGTACAAAACAAGTTACAAATAACGCGAAAAAACACACACAATAGCACATTTGGTTAGGGGATCGTAAAACGGCAGCCATCTCCTCCAGCGCCATTACTTATACACTGAGTATACATTAAGAACACCTTCTCTTTCTTTGACATAGAATGACCAGGTGAATCCAGGTGAAAGCTATGATCCCTTATTGATGTCTCTTGTTAAATCCACTTCAATCAGTGTAGATAAAGGGGAGGAGACAGGTTCTAGAATGATTTTTAAGACAATGGAGACATGTATTGTGTATGTGTGCCATTCAGAGTGTGAATAGTCAAAACAAAAGATTTAAGTACCTTTAGACGGGGTATGGTATTAGGTGCCAGGCGCACCGATTTGTGTCAAGAACTGCAATGCTGCTGGGTTTTTCACACTCAACAGTTTTAAAGATTTTATGTCACATGCACAAGTACAGTGAAATGCCTTTCTTGCAAGCTCTAACCCCAACAATGCAGTAATCAATAACAATGCAATACTAATAATAACAATGAAAACCTAAAACACACTAAATATCAAAATAAGAAATAGAAAGAACCTAATAAAGTAAGTAAGCATACTATATACAGGGTTAGTTCCAATACCATATTTACAATGTACATGGATACTGGAGTGATAGAGGTAGATACTGTATCTATAGGGGTAAGGTGACTAGGCATCAGGATATATGATAAACAGAGTAGCAGCAGAWTAGCTGATGATTTTATGTGAGTGGATGTGTGTAGAGTCAGTATAAATGTATGTGCATATTATGTGTGTGTGAGCAAATTATGGAGTGAGTGTTTGTATGTGTGTTGGAGTATCAGTGTGCGTAGTAACAAAAGTGCAAAAATAAGAATAAAATACAAGTTCAACTCAGATAGTCTGTGTAGCCATTTTGTTAGCTATTTCATCGCTATTTAGCAGTCTTATGGCATGGGGATGGAAGCGGTTCAGGAGCCTGTTGGTGTCCCGTGTATATCAAGAATGGTCCACCACCCAAAGGACATCCAGCCAACTTGACACAACTGTAGGAAGCATTAAAGTCAACATGGGCCAGCATCCCTGTGGAAAACTTTCGACACCTTGTAGAGTCCATGCCCCGATGAATTGAGGCTGTTCTGAGTGCAAAAGGGTTTAATGTTTGATATACAGTGCCTTGCAAAAGTATTCATCCCCCTTGGCATATTTTCCTATTTTGTTGCATTACAACCTGTAATTTAAATGGATTTTTATTTGGATTTCATGTAATGGACATAAACAAAATAGTCCAAATTGGTGAAGTGAAATAAAAAAAAAGAACTTGTTTACATTTTTATTTAAATGGAAAAATGTACGTGCTTATGTATTCACCCCCTTTGCTATGAAGCCCCTAAATAAGATCTGGTGCAACCAATTACCTTCAAAAGTCACATAATTAGTTAAATAAAGTCCACCTGTGTGCAATCTAAGTGCCACATGATCTGTCACATGATCTCAGTATATATACACCTGTTCTGAATGGCCCCAGAGTCTGCAACAGCACTAAGCAAGGGGCACAACCAAGCAAGTGGCACCATGAAGAACAAGGAGGTCTCCAAACAGGTCAGGGACAAAGTTGTGGAGAACTACAGATCAGAGTTGGGGTATAAAAATATCTGAAACTTTGAACATCCCACTGAGTACCATTAAATTCATTATTTAAAAATTGAAAGAATATGGAACCACAACAAACCTGCCAAGAGAGTGCCGCCCACCAAAACTCATGGACCAGGCAAGGGGGGCATTAATCAGAGAGGCAACAAAGAGAGCAAAGATAACCCTGAAGGATCTGCAAAGCTCCACAGCGGAGATTGGAGTATCTGTCCATAGGATCACTTTAAGCTGTAAACTCCACAGAGCTGGGCTTTACGGAAGAGTGGCCAGAAGAAAGCCATTGTTAAAGAAAAAATAAGCAAACACGTTTGGTGTTCGCCAAAAGGCATGTGGGAGACTCCCCAAACATATGGAAGAAGGTACTCTGGTCAGATGAGACTAAAATGTAGCTTTCTGGCCATCAAGGATAACGCCATGTCTGGCGCAAACCCAACACCTCTCATCACCCCGAGAACACCATCCATGGTGATACTGCCACCATGGTGGTGGCAGTATCATGCTGTGGGGATGTTTTTCATCGGCAGGGACTGGGAAACTGGTCAGAATTGAAGGAATGATGGATGACGCTGAATACTGGGAAATTCTTGAGGGAAACCTGTTTGTCTTCCAGATATTTGAGACTGGGACGGAGGTTCACCTTCCAGCAGGACAAAGACCCTAAGCATACTCCTAAAGCAACACTCGAGTGGTTTAAGGGGAAATATTTAAATGTCTTGGAATGGCCTAGTCAAAGCCCAGACCTCAATCCAATTGAGAATCTGTGGTATGACTTAAAGATTGCTGTACTCCAGCGGAACCCATCCAACTTGAAGGAGCTGGAGCAGTTTTGCTTTGAAGAATGGGCAAAAATCCCAGTGGCTAGATGTGCCAAGCTTATAGAGACATACCCCAAGAGACTTGCAGCTGTAATTGCTGCAAAAGTTGTCTCTACAAAGTATTGACTTTGGGGGGGTGAATAGTTATGCACGCTCAGGTTTTTAGTTTTTTTGTATTATTTCTTGTTTGTTTCACAATACAAATAATTTTGCATCTTCAAAGTGGTAGGCATGTTGTAAATCAAATGATACAAACCCCCCCAAAATCAATTTTAATTACAGGTTGTAAGGCAACAAAATAGGAAAAATGCCAAGAGGGGTGAATACTTTTGAAACTGAAAGCTCTATGATTTTAATTTAAAAGAACACATTTGAACATTAACAAGTGAACAAAATAAAAATGTGACTTGGACTGTGAGACTATTTGAAGTGTAGATGGGCCAAGGCTGGGTCATTTCAGCGCAATGGATCCACTACAAAGGCTGTGGTAGCATAGCAGCAGGAAAATAATATATTGCCAGCACTACGGACGGCTATATCTGTACTCTAATACAGGACGAGTAAAGGTCCAAACAAATATATATTGTTTCTCGTTGCTTATTTGAGCTGTTCTTGCCATAAGATATACTTGGTATTTTACCAAATAGGGCTATCTTCTGTATACCACCCCTACCTTGTCTTTACACAACTGATTGGCTCAAATGCATTAAGAAGGAAAGAAATTCCACAAATTAACTTTTAACAAAGCACACATGTTAATTGAAATGCATTTCAGGTGACTACCTAATGAAGCTGGTTGAGAGAATGCCAAGAGTGTGCAAAGCTGTCATCAAGGCAAAGGGTGGCTACTTTGAAGAATCTCAAATATAAAATATATTTTAATTTGATAAACACTTTTTTGGTTACTACATGATTCCAAATGTGTTATTTCATAGTTTTGATGTCTTCACTATTATTCTACAATGTAGAAAAAAAAMAAAAAAATAAAGAAAAACCCTTGGATGAGTAGGTGTGTCCAAACTTTTGACTGGTACTGTATATTAATACATTTTTATTTTTCAGGGGGTGCTGCAGCACCCTCAGCACCTCTACTTCCTGTGGCTATGTGTAGTAGAGGTATGTAGATTTTCCACTGCAGTGGTTTAGCCCCACTGTAATGTAGCAGTCTCCCTGGTTTAATGTTTCACTGGACTTCTACAGTACCCCTCCACTCCATCCCCCTACCCAGGCCTCCTCTTTCTGATACACAGTATTTTGTGAAAGCTTATTCTAAAAGCATATTCAGTGGTAGAAAGAACTGTACGGGTGTGTTGGAACAGCAAAGCTGCTGGTTATCCTCAACCACTTGTCCTATTAGCCTAAAGCATATTTTCTCCCCATCCTGTGCTGTGTTGTTTTAATTGATCTTATTTAATTTATTGGATTATTGTTCAATTGAATTATTATTCTTGTGAGTTTTTTCAACTGAAGTTTATGTGTTGTTGGAAGTCTGAGACTTCCAAGGTTGATAGTGCTAATATTCACCTCTGTCATCATGCTTCTGAGAGTTACAGAAGTGACAGCTATGGGTCCAGTGAACACTCGAGCTCAGAGTCCATGGGGATTGGGAGTGACAGGTGCACAGGAGCCATGAGGAGAGATGAATCTCCAATTATTTATCAAACTGTTAAGACCTTTCAATGATTTCTGTGGATTGGTTCAAGTGGGTGGATGTCAACATTTCTTTTGAAAAATACCTACTATTATACCTACTATTATCAATTGTTACAGTAGCCTAGGCCTATAATGAAATTATGACATTTTAATTGCAAATTGACACAGTCCAATAGAACAACCATCGCAACCCGAACGCAGTGTCTGTTTATGTTCCTTTTGTTGAGTATTTCAGGGCTGTGATTGTAACTATGTTTTGATGAGCCAGCGTCACGAGGTTAGGACACCCATTTTAAAGCATAGATAGGAACAATAAATGATGAGCCCCCAATTTGCGTCTGTGGTATGTTCTTCTATGCATGAAGCACCGCCCAGGCTTTTGCTCCCCACTACGCAGGGAGAGATGCAGTAGTAGCATTCTACAGTGGCTACGTTACCGTCACAATTTTAGTGCATGCAAAGACCCTACCTGCTAATGCAAAACGGCACTCAAATCGTCAAATCGGGAAACTAGCAGACTACGGGTGTCAGAGTGGAAAGGGAACTAACGGTGGAGACTCTGATGATGATGAGGATGATGATGGTGAGGATGATTCTGTAAGAGTTATAAACATGAATACAATATTATGTGAAAGAGGATATAATTAGAGATTTATATATTTTTCCTTGCATTTAGATACAATTATGAACAGTCACACAAAATGTTGGTGTACAATAATCTGCACCTTAACCGATTGCATTTTGTTGCGCTCATGTACTACATTATGACCTTGGATATGAAAATTATAATTTGCATGATCGTAATCATCGTATATGATGCTTATGTTTGTGTGGTTAGTGGTGGCTGATACTGTGCCTCAGTGTGCGTATGGATAATCGCAGCCCGCACGCAAGTTTAGCCTACGCACGGCGTGCAGTGGAGGCAAGGAAGTGGGAGCGAATGCGCGTTCTTATGGAGGGACACAGGGCTTCAACATGGCCTCATCACGATATGAATGGCGCTGGTATATTCTATTTTTTCATATCTTGTTTGTGGTTTACCTTTTCTTTAACATGTCGACCATCAGTCGAATATGGCAGTCACGGAGCGCCAGATTGGTTATACAGATTTAAAGGAAAGGTTCCTTGGCCTCTGTTCCCTCGTAAATATTTTTTTATTGGCATGTTGTAAAACACATCCCGCATGTGGGTTCTGTTGATTAGCCTACTTGGCAATGGTGCTCGGTTGAAATAAATGAGGTCTCATCACATCATCTTCTTGATCTGGTAGGATTGAAAGAACGCGATTTAATAATAGAATAGAATATATTAGAATAATGTCATTATTCAGCATGTAAGCTCTAAATGGCTGTGTAGATAACATTTTGTACCAACCAACATGTCATGTCTTAGAGCTAATGGGCGCAATGCAAACAAACAGTATCATCTAGCATATAGCCTAATAATGTTATTATTTGTTATCGAATGTAGAGTTGTCTGTCTTAAAAAAAATATTGACCCTGTTTTAATGGTTTTACGTTGATATTGAAGTAGTTTTTATGTCTATTCTTCCATGCTTCTACTATATCTCACTGTAGGCCCCGTGGTGCAACATAGGCATATGGTTGTATTTCCATTGCTTTTAGTGAATGACAGTGGGTAGGCCTAAATAGTATGCGTATATGCATCATGTTTTGTAAAGTAGGCTAAATATAATGCAGTTTTCCTTTTCATAGTGACAATTCTACAGATGCTATGAATATGATTGCATGTTTTTGTTGTGTGTGTGTTTGCAACCTAATTCAAGATAGACCTACTGTTTCTCTGCTGTATGGAATGCTTACAGTGCTGTTCATATTGCAGGGTCCCAGTAAAACAAATGGTGATGCAATGAGTCTCACAGGAGATAAAATAGCTGTATTACAAAAAGGCAATGCTCTGGTAGTGTAATAACACTAATACTGTCAGTATGCAGACATTCCTTTAAAAAAAGACATGATTATTCATTAGTTGTATTATGAGGAAGCGAAAGGTAGGTTGTCAAATCAAAACATGGGTGTGCATATTTAATGCAGGCAGGGGTGCATTCACATGGAGATGCATGTGGAGCAAAAATACCTCTTTATATTCTTGAGCTTGTGAGTTATAGTGGAGAGTGAGCACTCTTGCCACATTTATCAGGGGACAGACATGTTGACTTGTACATTTGTATATTACTGTGAGGGCTTGTCTGTTTTAATTCTGTTGTATCTCTCATTGTTTGGGCTATCACCTTTTTTGTTTCACTCATGATGTTATTATGATTCCAGAGCTCAGACACTGGCACCTGTGGTCTATTGCATAAATCCTTGTTTATAGAAATGTTAATTATGTTAATAGCCTACATAAAGTCAGTTGGCCTTCTGTAACCTGGAATAGGTCATGACATTAGCATGTGAATGGAGGGTAGGTTTTTCTCTGCATTATATATTAGAGAAACGTTGTTGAGTAAAACACAAATTATGGCAAAGTTTGTTGCTTGTTTTGGGATTATGAGAAAAACAGTCACTCCAAGCAGAGCAACTACAGCTATGTTTTAGGGATTTATTGACCATAACAGCTTGGCTGTGTAATCCGGGTCAATGCACAAATGTAGTATCTACCAGCCTGCACCCTGTTTCAATATGGTGCGCCGGCTCCCTTGAGCCTGCATTGCATTCCAGCCAACTACACAAAGCTCTAGCCAACTACACAAAGCTCTAGCCAACTACAAAAAGCTATAGCCAACTACACAAAGCTCTCTAGAGCAATAGGCTATCCTTTATGTTTATATTCAGCTTTTTACACTATACTGTAGATTGTTGAGTTTTGAGACAAGAAGAGATTTGGTTGATTTGTATATTTTCTGAGCATATTTAACTGCTTTTCTTAGTAGTTTGACTGAACCGTGTACTACCAATCATCTTATGTAACATGTATATTTTACACTGGGGAGAAGTGTATTATGTACAGTAAATCTGTTTTAGACAGAATAAGGCCAATTACAGATTTTGCTGACAAACCCAGGGCCATTTTGTGAGAGGGAGTGGAAAGACGAAAAGTGGCACAGGTGTAATAAAATATTTTAACCATTGTGGGTGATACAATTAATAGGGTGGTCAAACTGAATTTGTTTTGTTTGACCTGGCTTATACTGTGGCAATACGGATGGGGAAATATTAACACAATCATTCCTCTTCATGAGACTTCATTTGAGCAGTTTTAGATCTCCCCACTTTCATGTCTAAACCCTAGATTAAGATTGATCATCTGTAGAAGGAGGTATTCCCTCAGGGTGGACACAAATAGGCATGTGTCTGTTAGAGTATCATCCTTGAGTCATCTCTACCCACTACTCGATCTTATACTTAATCCTATTGCAGTGTCCATCGGTGGTATGATCGATGGTGGAATGAAACTTTGGTGTCTTTTAGTTAGTTGGTTGTGTTTGTCTGGGCACTTATGGTGGATTTAATATTGGAGAAGATTAGAGCAAATAAGTTTAAAAAATAAAGTATATATATTTACATACCAGTCAAAAGTTTGGACACACCTACTCATTCAAGGGTTTTTCATTATTTTGACTATTTTCTACATTGTAGAATAATAGTGAAGACATCACAACTATGAAATAACACATATGGAATCATGTAACCAAAAAAAGTGTTAAACAAATCAACATGTAGTTTATATTTTAGATTCTTCAAAGTAGCAACCCTTTGCCTTGACAGCTTTGCACACTCTATGTGTATGTAGATAAGTTGGTTAAAAACTCAGATATGATCACCAAGACTTGACAGTGCCCTCCTGCCCTTTTGCTAGAAGTTGAATGAGAACTAGAGTACTAATAAGCACTTACACTCCTATCTCACCCTTTCCCCCCCATTTTCCCTCTTCCCCCTCTCCCCTCACCCCAATATCCCATTTTCCCTCTCCTCTCTTCTCTTTTTCTCTTCTCTTTCACATCTCACTTCCCTTCTCTCCTCTCCCCTATCCTCACCCTCACAGTTGATCAGTGGAGGATCCATCGTCAGCGCTGAGGCAGTATGGGATCATGTCACCATGGCCGACAGGGAGTTGGCATTTAAGGCGGGGGATGTAATCAAGGTCCTCGATGCATCAAATAAGGACTGGTGGTGGGGACAGATTGACGATGAAGAAGGATGGTTCCCAGCCAGCTTTGTGAGGGTGAGTGGAGCCATCAACGATTTTCTCATTCTGTGCTGCACCATGTCTTGCCTATCAACCAGAACACAAGGGTTCACCACCTATTCACAATGGTGTGATAGATTATCAGTTTTGAGGAGAAGTAAACTACACGGAGTTCAACTAGTAATTTAACTACATTTTMCAGTAGCTTGGTGGTAGTTGAACTAAATTCAAATCTATGTAGTGTTTTCAGTAGATAATAAAAGTTGTTTTTGCCTTGTGTAGCTAACTACTGGAACTACACACTACCTTTTTTTGGGGCAATAATACATTTTCTTTTTGGGCATCAGTCCTGCCTAATTCTAACTTCAAACATCGTTTTTGTGTTTAATAGGCTAAAAACAAATTATGTTAACGTATGACCCCAAAGTGAGCTGTTCTTGCAGTTTGTAGAAATTTCAGATGTATAATAWTTTTTTGCGAAGTAGTTTGGATGAAGTGAACTATTTCTTCAAAGTAACTTTAGTTAAGTAAACTATATTTTTCTTCAGGGTAGCATAACTTCTTCCTGTGTGAAGTAATAGGTAGCTTGGTAAACTATATTTTCAGAGTAGCTTCCCCACTACTCATTTGACACTGCCTTATCATTGATAATTATTGATTGACTGCCCCGTTTTGAAGGCAGATATTTTAGGCTTTGATGGTGATGATGATGATTTGATATTGATAAAAATATGATTATGCCATGGTAATCTCACAGCAACTAAACATTTTTACTAGTCTCCAAATGAAATACTGTGAAAACAAGAAGACATCAGAAAAGTGAGGAGTTAATACTTGGTGGTTATCACTACTAGCCTTCTCACTCTGCTACAAATGAGTCTGAACTAGGTATGTCATGTTTTTCTCTCCAAAGGTTGAACCCCACCCACCACAACCTCAAACAAAACAGGTTTTCTATATCAACCCTATAGCAYCTCCAAGGTTCCAAAACACGACTACCAAGGTGCGTTTAATAGTTTCAGCAAGAATTTCAAAGCATCTGTTTTAACTAGCATCTCACTGCACATTGGACCACCCCATATCTAACATCTTGTAGCTTTGATACTACTGCTTCCATTTGCCGACAACACCATGCTTCAAGTGTCAAGCTTGTAATGGTATTAAGGTTGAACTATGGTATCTCAAACAAGCATAGAGAATAGTTATTGTTCATTCTTAATTGATAAAGTGCATCCACCAAAAACTAAACAAACAAATAGAAATGTGTTAATTTCCAACTTGGGAAAATTGTAGGAAACCTTTTCCAAGTTGGCCTTGAAAGTGAGTGGTGGGCTCTGCTTTGCTCTCCACTCCCTCTCACACACTCTATCTATCTCTTTCCACTCAATCTCTTTCTTTCATTCTCCTTTCACTCTTATTCTCACTCTCTGCTCTCTCACTKAACTGAAAAGCGAGCACTGYGGCACTGATTCATCTCAGATCTGAATGATGAAACATGTATGACCACCCTTTTAGCAGAGGACAGGGCATATCAAACAGGTGGATAAGTGATGAGTGACTCAAATACAAGTTATTTAATGGTTATTTTATATAACTGGATTTGTTGGCATGTTGGAAGTTATTTTCAGTACATTTTCTAAAATCTTAAGAGCATTTCTGGATTATTGCACCAATCCTATGAATTTACCATACAGCTTTTGTCCACTGGTCCAAGGAAACAGAGAGAGTGGGACCTAAATAGACGCCCATGGACAATGAGCTCAGGCTGAGATAAACCGTGTACACAAAGTACCATCAAGCACTGAGACAGACCCATCGCCAGGATCAAGTGACTTAGGGGGCACTTGAAATCGGTGAGGGGGATTTTTTTMGGGGGGGTTCTTGCATTGGAATTATATTGAATTCTGCGTATATAATCATACTATACCACAATAAACATCAAGTTCAAATGATGAGATCATTGAGTGATTTTGAAATCTGTAGCATATCTCTGCTGTGCTTTATCAGCACAATGGACAGCACCCTACAGCTAGGCCGTTTTGGTAATGAGTATAGTCTACAAGATAGAGCAATTCATCTTTTCAAACAGCATATGTGAATGCAGCCATACACACAGCTGTCTTACCCAAATAATGCAAACTTAATGATGAAAGTAGAAGCATAGTTATTCATGCATGCAAACAAAAATACTGACTAGCACACTCTTAGAAAAAAGGGTTCCAAAAGTTGTTTTTGGCTGTCCTATAGGAGAACCCTTTTTGGTTCCATGTAAAACCCTTTTTGGMTCCAGATAGAACCCTTTTGGGGTCCAATTACAACCGTCTGTGGAAATGGTTCTACATGGAACCAAAAGAGTTCTACCGAGGACAAAAAGTGGTCTTCAAAGGGTTCTCCTATGGGGACAGCTGAAGAACCCATTTAGGGTCTAGATAGCACCTTTGTGCAGTTTGGCTTGGAATACCGACACAACTGCGAATGCGAATAAATGTGAACAGACCAAAACAGCAGGAAACCAAGTAGTAGGCCTAGTAAACAAAATATCTGATCAATGAAGGCTTGACACAATTTATATTTAGGCTAGTTACATTAACAGTAAACAAAAGGCAAATGGAGATCCAAATAACCAAAACATAGCCTACAGCCTACTACAGTGAGATGCAACCGTGCACAGCTGTCTTGCCAAATAAATAGGCCTATAGGCCCGCTTCAAACATGGAAAACCATGGCACTCGCTCATGAGTTCAGCAACACGTTGTTATATGGCACAATACACTTCTGTGAATCAAATTCAACCCATGTAATCATTTAAGCAACGCCAGCCTACCATGAACACGTTTCTAATACGTACAGTTCCATTTACAGCAACTCAAACCAATAGGCTACCAAGAAAACAATAATAGAATGTATCTATTTCTATGATGAAACATACCCATATGTAGCTTTACCCAGGGGCGTCATTTGGGTTCTTACATTGGAATTATATTGAATTCTGCTTATATCCCGCTATACCACAATAAACATAAACGTTACAAAAAGAAGTGACAGGTTCAATGGCACAAAATCTTGCTGCTCTCTATCAGCACCATGGGCAGCGCCCTACACACTAAAGCAAGATTTTGATAAAAACCAAACAGCTAGATTATTTCAATCTTACCTTCCCAAAAGAGTTGCAGCTTCCTTGATGCTCTGTGGAACTTGAGTAATCGATCATTCCATTCTCCCCAAAATCTTCTTGCCATTTGGATGAGTTGAGCTTTTCTCGGATGTAGCATGCTTCTTCTGTGCTGACGGAACTCGTTTGTCAAAGTGGAAAATGAGTTCTTGCATGTAGCTGTGGACGCCTCAAAAGTCAGTCCATGTTTCAGTGCAGTCAGCATAACGGAGAGAGGCTCGGGGAATCATTGCAGAATATCAAGTGGGCTCCATTTGTCCTCATTGGAGCCAGAGCGGGCGATTTCAGTCTGCAAAAACTGGCGAGCAACACTAAACTAAGCTTCCACCAAATCTGTTTTGCTTAGATCCAGCAGTGGTTTCCCCTTTTTCAGATCTAGAAAGTCATTGCTCTCTGTGTTAAGGACACACAGGGCCTCCACCAGTTGGCTGTTGTGTTCGCTAAATCGTTKTGACATTTCTGACTCGTGCTGAAGAACAGTCTTTTACACTCAGTCTCATCTCCTCTGTCCTGTTGGCCTACTGTACTGTCCACCAGATATTGCTGGAGATTTGTACTTACCTAACTGTGTCATTTGCTTGGAGCTGGTGGTGGTGCATCATATCCTTTGGTTCTATCAATATAATTCTTCCAGTTAGAATACCCAGCTTGGGTGAAGGCCTTGTCTGCGTTGTTTGGGAAACAAAATGCAYCATCTGCATAAAACCGAGTATTCCAGCCACTCTCTTCCTATGAACCAGATGCTATTACATTAAAGTTTTTGGGACAGAAAACTTGCGGCATGGGCAGGATTCTAGGCTAAKCTGGGCTGGCTCCTTTGTTCCAAGATCATCAGGAACAGTGGAGGTGGCTGTGGTGGAGCCATTATCCTTGCGGCGTTTGTGGAAGGATGCTAGCTACAGCTAGCTAAGAGTAAAGCAGTTTCAACGGTAAACTTGACCCCAACCTTATAAATCAAAATCAAATATTACAGACGGAGGCGTATCACGGTCACTTAGCCTACCACAAAGATGAGAGATGAGAAGCGTTTTCCCCCACTTTTTATGTAAACCCAAAGGAGTTACACCTAACCGCCCTGTGCTTTCCATAGCCCCCCTACACACACTGCAGTGCGCCCTGTCCATTGTGCTGACACAGCGCAGCGGAGATACAGATTTTTTCACCCGCTAACCTGTCACTCAATCAGTTAAACTTTTTTTGCTATTTTTATATAGGGACTTAAAACTTAAACTGAGGGGGCTAAAGTTTGAACTGAGGGGGCTAACTCTTCGAGCCGGCCCGCACTGAGACCAGATGTCTGGAAAAGATTACTTACAACAGAGGCCATTTGTGACTCTTGTATGGCCACATCAGAAGGGTCCCATGACTCTATGTATATTAGGGCAGGGTCTAGTGTTTGTAACATATATTGGCATATGCTTTATACCCATCTTCTTTATGTGCGGTCTCTCAAAGTGTGGTTGGTTACCCAAGTAGTGGTGAAGAACAAAACAGCACAACCGATAACTAACTTACAGTAGCTGGTCTCATTAATGACCACCATCAAAGTTAAACAACTACCTCATATTTGCGAACAAACAGATATCATATATGTCAGGACGATTGAGCAAAACTCTCTGGAGTAAATGTTTCAGCCTCATCTTTTTTCAATTTGACTGAATCTACAGACTGATCTCATCTCATTTCATGTGTTGATTTTCTTTGTGTGACAAGAAATAGTAAGAGAATTCTATGGGAACATAGTACCCTCATATCCTAGATGGCAATGTGCCCATTAACAACACAGTTGCTTCATGGCTGGCTTTGAAATGTGTATTCTCCTGAAAAACATCATGATTATGTAGATGGGCATTAGGAGTCAGCTACCTACCCTGTGTTCTCTGGCAAGGATGCTAAAATTAGTTCCCTTTGAGGATTACACAAAGTGACAGTTCATTCTTTGAGATGCCTTCAAGAAACCGATGCACAAATGCGCTCACAACTTCTGTGACTCCTTCAACTAGGAGGTATCAGGTTGTAATCAAACAATGAATACTGCGTAGAAGGACATTGTATACATTTTTTCATGGTTTTATCCCTTTTGTAATGCAATGTTATTTCTTATCTGTGTGTGTGTTAACCAACGCTTAATTTCTTTCCAAGAACACCCAAATCCATGTCCAAAAGATCCACCTTCAGTCTGTAATATCATAATATGACAATTAAAAAGAAAAGGTGGAATTCCATATCACTTTCAGTTTAATAACCACGGCAACATCATAGAATTTTTTTGCTTTGTACCTCAGTTACAGCTTTCTACTCGACATAGTCACAGCACTTTATGAATAAAGAAATCCAACGTTTTTGACAAGTTGGGTGTTTCACTGTGAGTGTTCCTCAGTTACTCTAGGGCAGGGATGGGTAACTTTGATGGGGGTGGGGGCCACCAAAAAATCAGAACTCATCTTGAGGGGCCGCAGTGGCTCGCAGGTCTGCCTACCTACATCCATACACACACATGCAGTCAGAGCCGGCCCTAGCCTTATGGGGGCCCTAAGCAAATGTTTTTTGTAATTTGGCAATTCGACCATGATTAAGTACATCTTTAGATAGCTGGCCGCTACACTAATTTACCGATATAAAAAAAAGAATGCTGACATGGGCTAATGGAGTGACTGTCAGTGACTGAGATAACAAGAGACAAACTGCTGATGCACAACCACATTTCTAAATTGCACCTTGTGTATTCTCCTATTGATCCGTGGGCCTACAAAAGGCGTGTCACGACCAGTTGCCATCCCTGCTCTATTGAGTCCTGATATTTGTGTTCGATGTAAACATATGCAAACTGTTAATTTACAGAACTACAGTGCCTTCTGAAAGTATTCATACCCATTGACTTATTCAACATTTTGTTGTGTTACAGCCTGAATTCAAAATTGATMAAATATATTTTTTTCTCACCCAAGTGAAAACATGTTTTTATATATTTTTTCAGATATATTGAAAATTAAATGCGGAAATATCTAATTAACATACTGTAAGTATTCACACCCGTTTGCTATGAGAGTTCAAATTGAGCTCAGGTGCATCCAGTTTCCATTGATCATCCTTACGATGTCATCTAATAGTTTGGACATAATTTAGAAAGAAACACACGTCATTGTAAGGTTTCACAGTTTACAGTGCATGTCAGAGCAGAAACTGTACCATGAAGTCCAAGGAACTGTCTGTAGAGGCATATATCTGGGGAAGTGTATAAAACCATTTTTCGAGTGTTGAATGTTTCCAAGAGCAGAGTGCTTTCCATCATTGGGAAATTTAAAGAATATGGAACTACCTAGACTCTGTCTAGAGCTGGCCGTCCAACCAAACTGAGCAACCGGAAATAAATGCAAAACATTCTGTGGMCTGATGACACAAAGAATTTAACTTTTTGGCCTGAATGCAAAGCACTATGTCTGGAGAAAACAAGGCACAGCTCATCACTCGTCTAACACCTGATGCTTTTTAGCAGCAGGGACTGAGAGACTGGTAAGGATAGAGGGAGGAATGAATGAAGCCAAATACAGGCAAATCCTGGATGAGAACCTACTTCAGAGTGCAAACTACCTGAGACCGGGGCTCAGGCAGTTTGTTCCAACAGGACAATGGCCCTAAGCATACAGCCAAAGCAACGCTGGATTGGCTTCAGAACAAGAATGTGAAAGTCCTTGAGTGGCCCAGCCAAAGGCCAGACTTGAATCCCATTGAAATCTGTGGTAAGACTTGAAGATTGCTGTTCACCGCCGCTCCCCATCTAACTTAACAGAGCTTGAGAAAGTCRGCAAGGAAGAATGAGAGAAAATCTCAAAATCCAGATGTGCAAAGCTGATGTAGACATACCCAAGACGATTCAAAGCTGTAATCACTGCCAAAGGTGCTTCTACGAAGTGTTGACTCAGGGGTTTGAATACGTATGTAAATTAGATATTTCTCTATTTCATTTTCAAGAAATGTGCAAAAATTTCTAAAACATGTTTTCACTTTGTCATTAAGGGGTATCGTGTGTAGATGGGTGAGGAAGGAAAAAAATAAATGTCATCCATTTTGAATTCAGGCTGTAACACAACAAAATGTGGAATAAGTCAAGGGGAATTCATATTTTTTTTAAAGGCACTGCATGTGGTGTATATTTATATTGTTCATTAGGTTAAGTTATAACATGGTCTATCACTATCAATTTGAACATGGCTCCAATGGGAAACAGACTTCCAGGAGCCACTGTTGAAACACAGTGATAATACAGTGCGGCCTATCAACTGTCCCATTTATCAGTAGCAAAACTCTGTTTTAAATTCCCCCTATCTCTGCCTTACATCGTGTAAGCGCTCTTGCTTTAAGCTCTATTGTGCAGTCACAGTGGTATACTAAGCCTAACTTGCAATTTCATGCTTGTTTATTTTTCTTGTTTCGATGCATACTGTTGCTTTAGCTCAACCTATTTGATGTAAAGGCTTTTTCCCCTTGCAATGTGTTCGCTACAATTCAAGATCAATGACAACCTTTTTTTGACAGGTACCTCTTTTACAGGTGCATCAGAGGAATGAAGACCTGATGTACAGTATATGTATATTTGTTTACTTGTATTTTTGTAACAGGTGTTGTGTTGAATCTAATTATGATGCACAGTGTTAAACTGAAGGAGTGGCATTGAACATTTATTTAAATTGGGGGGGAAAAGTCCCACGGCTTTGTAATTAGTATGGAGTTGTTTTTTGTATTTTAAGTTTATTTTAGATCATATACTTACAACCCAACCCTGATTGTTGATGCTACTGAATATTTGTTCAGGCTGACATTTTGTGTTTGGCTGTCCTCAGCTGTGGGTGAACCAGGAGGAGAACACGGCGGTAGAGACGGTTGAAGGTGCTAGCCCCAGCCCCAGTGAGGTCCAGAACGGCCATGCGGATGCCAGCCCCAGCAGCAGCGACTGCTTGTGCCTGGGCCAGCCCGCCCAGGACAGAGACCAGATGAGGGCCAACATAATCAATGAGATTATGAGTACAGAGCGTCACTACATCAAACACCTGAAGGACATATGTGAGGTAGGCTTGGCTGGCTAGAGGACATCTTCCAGAGACTAAAGGGCATATGTGAGGCAGAGGTTATAGACAATTACCTTGTTTTGGATCATTATCCAACTACTATTCAAAGCATGATAAGCCAGGTTACTAGTGATGATTAAAAATGAAATATAAGATATTTCATGAGCATGAAGGTTGAAGAAGTTTCTTTAAATATATCTAAGTACCCAGTAAACTGTATATCCAATATCTCCACAGTGCTATAACAGCGTTTGTACACTACAGTGATTAGATTATGCAGTACAGTGCTTCCCGTGTCCCTCAGAGGCAAACTTCAATCAATGGTGTTCTAGCCTAACGTAGCAGGGCAGGCGTAAAATAAACACCTGAGCGGTGTTTCTTTCTGGTCCTGATGAGAGAAGAAAAACTGTCAGGGGAGGTTCTCTTCTGCAATGTTGAACCAATCCAGTAAATGCAGAGGAGTTAAGGTGGAGTGTCGCCTTTTTATCAACCAATAGCGGAAGTACAGTTTTAAATTCCCCCTATCTCACAGGCTCTCTTTCCATTTCCCCTGAAAACCGGAAGCATCCAGTGGGTCTGACCCCGCAGAGGGTGATGGTGTTCCAATGAGTAGTGACAGAGCTACAGTGTTTTAGTGAGAGATTAGAAGTGATGACTGGGGGTGTTGACTTGTAAGTGCTGGGATCAGAAATGGTATCCCTCCCATCACACTGCACTCTTCCCCTGCATATATTGTAAAAAGCACGCCATATCTTTCACGCTCCGCCTGTCTCTGTCAAACAATGCACCCAGTAGAGTACATGAAAAAGTACTCAAAAAGCTCTTATCTGATCTATTAATTTTAAAATCAGTTTTCCCTCTGTTTCCACAGAAATATTACATCATCTGGAAATTATGCAGAAAAAAAAGAGTTTAATCAACATCACATGGGAAATTGTAATGTGTAGGTGACTGGGTATTGAAGCGTGATGGTCTCTTAAGTGTGAAACTATATGATTTTTCATGTTTTATTTTAAATGTTATCTGAGAAATAAGCTCCCACAGAGGGGATGAGTTGCCTAACTGAGACTCTTGCTTATAGAGCTGTAGCCATTTTCACTGCTTTTATTTTTCCCCAGGTCTATTCTGGGAAGAATTTGAATAAATAATGACTATGATGCAATCTTTGGCACTGATGCCTTTTTTTATGCTAAGACAAAACTGTTTAAATGCACTGCAGTTAAAACATTTTTTTCAGATGCCATGAAACAACCTGCAATCGCTAATATTGGATCGAAACAAAAATGTTTTTTCTTATTTTCTTTGCTGCGCCAGGGTTACTTCCGGCAATGTAAAAAAAGAAGAGACATGTTCAACGATGACCAGTTGAGGGTCATATTTGGGAACATTGAAGATATCTATAGATTTCAAATGGGCTTTGTCAGAGACCTGGAGAAGCAGTACAATACAGAAGAACCTCATCTCAGTGAAATAGGTCCCTGCTTCCTAGAGCATGTAAGCATTTTTGTATCTCTCAGAATTTCAAGTGTTTTTTAAATGTAATCCCTCACAATAGATTTGAGCAAACCTTGTGTATCATACATACATGCCCATTATCTCATCCTTTGTCTTACATATGAGAACCTTGATGATGGCAGTTCCCTTTGGTTATTAGTTTCAATGGAAAACTTTTGTGAAATCACAAAAAATATAAACATTTGTAGCTTGTTTCAGCATTTTAGACATACTATACACATTTATCTGTTTACAGCAAGATGGCTTTTGGATATATTCGGAGTACTGCAACAACCACGTGGATGCCTGCATGGAGCTCTCTCGACTGATGAAGGATGGCCGCTATCAGCATTTCTTCGAGGCGTGTCGCCTTGTGCAGCAGATGATTGACATCGCCATTGACGGTTTCCTGCTCACGCCCGTCCAGAAGATCTGCAAGTACCCTCTGCAGCTGGCAGAGCTGCTCAAGTACACTGTACAGGAGCACAGGTACCTGTCCCTCAGTCTCAATGTCACATCAAAGATTTACATTCACCTCTGTGTTATGATGAAGGATGTTTCTACTGATAAAGATCCTTCTGGAATGAATGGTCCTTTATGCTCTCAGGCTAATTGTATGAGACATAAGGGTGCCATGAGGGTGTGAGGATCCTAGACGTGGATGCTAAGCTAACAGTATTTTGTGAAGTGAAGTCTACGATAGAGACGTCGCACAGTTTGAATGCCTGACTATTTACAGTACTATAGTTGGCCTTGTGTTCCTTTTTTTCTTAAGTTGCCACCACTGTAACATT
This sequence comes from Salvelinus sp. IW2-2015, assembly GCF_002910315.2. Classification (NCBI taxonomy): domain Eukaryota; kingdom Metazoa; phylum Chordata; class Actinopteri; order Salmoniformes; family Salmonidae; genus Salvelinus; species Salvelinus sp. IW2-2015. Next base: position 31,151,947 of record NC_036863.1, on the reverse strand, counting down.
GTGTCATCATCCCCTCCTCTTGTAGTGACTACCGTTATGTCGCTGCAGCGCTGGCCGTAATGAGGAATGTCACTCAGCAGATTAACGAGCGGAAGCGTCGCCTGGAAAACATTGAGAAGATAGCACAGTGGCAGGCGTCTGTGCTGGACTGGGAGGTAGGGCTGAGACAGGGTGACAGGAATGAGGAACAAACAAGTACTGTGGGACAAACATACACCAAGCTGTTTTAGTTGAATGTTTTGCTCTGTCAACTCACTCCTTTGCTACTGCACTAGTTTGTGTTGGTCAGAGTTTGTATTTTACAATGCACATCTTTTGATAAGCTGTCAAGTAGAGCCTAGTTGAAGGCTTGGAGAGGCAAGAAGCTGTTTATTCTTTTAAAGGAAAATATATCTCTCCAATCTCTCCTTTTGGAGCATCTGTTCTTTTGATGAAATAAGAAAACACAGACTGTCAAATGCAGTGCATTTTGAAGCACTCCATTTAATCAGGATGAAACTAGTCAGGAGTGAGAAGAGGAAGTGGATGAATCTGTTTTGCTAGACTTGAACCTGTATTTGATACGAGAGAGAGCTAGCGTTATCAGGTCACTCTGACCTAGTTGAAGAGAGTTTTTCCAGAGTTGCGCAGTCACTAAGGTACTGTAATTATGTCAAGTAAAAAAAAAATGTATTTGATTCTTCTCTCAAGATCTAAAGAGTCAACGTTAATGAGATGAAGCCTGTCTTACAAGCCTGTATCTTATCAGCCACTTTTCTAATTTCATAAGCATAAAATGATTCAGTTTTGATGACTATGTATCACAGACCATTATTGATCCTGTTTAAAGATCTGAAGTCTTGTATTTCTCTGTGCAGGGGGATGATGTTCTAGACAGGAGTTCAGAGCTGGTCTACACTGGGGAGATGTCATGGATCTACCAGCCGTATGGGCGGAGTCAGACTAGGGTCTTCTTCCTGTTCGACCATCAGATGGTTCTGTGTAAAAAGGTAAGGTGACCACATCTGGGTCACAAATACTATTTAATTGATCGGAACCAGTCTTGGTGCACCCAGGTGCTTAGTTAACTCCTCTCTTTTGCAGACAGAGTTGGCATGAATTTGCTAAAATGTGATCCATTGGTCAATTTGTTTGTGAATAAAACATGGCAACAAAGTCAGTAGGTGTGTTTGTACCTCCCAGGTTCAAGGCGAATGAAGGTCACGGCTTGAAAAAGAGAATCACGTCACCAGCTTGGTGTGCCTAAGGGGTAATGATTTATTGTGCAAAACAGAAAGTCTCACAGTACTGTAAGAGAAAATGCTTAGCCTCAGCAGTGTGGTGACAGAGACAGAGCTTTAGGACAGTATGACTGCAGTTTTTATGACCAAACATGCTTGTTGGATAGTTTATATGACTTTTTATAGTTTATATGACTTATATGGCAATTCTTATTTACTCCCCAATACCAACAAGACATTTGAGTCATATTCACAAATCTCTACAACTATGGAAAAAAGAATCATCTCAAGAAAAAAAGTTCTTAAATGCATCCAATAACTCAAAATGTCTTGAGAGATTCTGAAATGTCATGTTAAGAAATTCTCAATTAATGAAGTGCTTAGCTCTTAAACCCTCAATCAATCCCATTCTTTAGGTACGCGTCTTTATAAAAGCTTAATCATTCAAATATGATGGTAGCTCTCACAAACTTGTAGCTTGAAATGAAAATGGTCAGGAACACAATTCTTTCATTCAGCTCCTGAAATGGAATGAAACTTGTGGTACAGAATATTATGTCCATTGAAGTAACAGTTCTTGATGGATATACTGTACATCCCGAGTCACCTCTGCTTGTCTATGAGATCTTATCTTTGATCTCCATCGCCTCAGAACTGTGATTGATTCCTGCTTCTGACGTGGATGACAACAGTGTTGTTACATAAGAGAGGCCGTCATGTCCAAAGAGAAGTGAGGGGTAGCTGACAGGCTTACAGTACAGGACACAGGGCTGTTGTGTCCCTCAGAGTTTACCGCTGGCAGCTGCGACAAGTGTGACGCAAGCTCTCAGAGGGGAAAGGAATACAGGAGTACGCAGCAGCATCACTAATGGGGACGGGATGCCTGGWATCTGAAGCAGCTGCTTACAGCATGGACCCCTGTCTGTCACAGGGAAATTGATAGGGTGCAATTATTTCTTCCTGGCTGCCAGGAATTCAAGCCTTTTCATTTCCTGTCTGTCACCTGGGTTTCGCAGTACCTTGCTAGTGTTCAAAGCACTAGTGTAGATGATTCAAAGTAAATTAGAATCTGCTCTCTACTTAGTTTTCCCTTCCACTCCTCCCTCCCTTCCTTGTCCTTCAGGACTTGATACGACGAGACATTCTGTACTACAAGGGCCGCATCAATATGGACAGGTACAATGTAGTTGATGCTGTAGATGGGCGGGATGATGACTTCAACGTGAGTGTGAAGAACGCGTTCAAGCTGAGTAATAAGGACTCAGACGAGATCCACATCTTCCTGGCCAAGAAGCTGGAGGAGAAACTTCGCTGGCTCAGAGGTTTCCATGAGGAACGCAAGATGGTGCAAGAGGATGAAAAAATAGGTGTGTATGTGAAAGAAATGGTCATTTGCACAACAAATTTAAATGGTAAATAAAAATAACAATAACAATGATTTATATTTTTCAGGGTTTGAGATATCAGAGTATCAGAAGCGGCAAGCGGCAATGACAGTGCGAAGAATGACCAAACAGAAAGGTAAATACATACTTAACCAAGTTTTACTAAGTGTCTGCTTTTAGTCCATCTGTAGTGCATCTCTCTCCTCCTTAATATCTCTCTCCTCCTCCTTAATATCTCTCCTCCTTAATATCTCTCTCTCCTCCTTAATATCTCTCCTCCTTAATATCTCTCTCTCCTCCTAATATCTCTCTCCTCCTCCTTAATATCTCTCTCCTCCTCCTTAATATCTCTCTCCTCCTTAATATCTCTCTCCTCCTTAATATCTCTCTCCTCCTCCTTAATATCTCTCTCCTCCTCCTTAATATCTCTCTCCTCCTCCTTAATATCTCTCTCCTCCCAAATTGTAGGCCATAGGTCTGTGCCCCCTGGATACCCCCCTCCTATGGATCCCATGAATCCAGGACAGTACTTAGTAGGAGACAGCTTGGAACAATCAGAATTTGAATTCCCTGAACCTGAAAGGTGCAAGTCTCCCTTCTGGCAGAGCTTCAGCAGGTTAACCCCCTTTCGGAAATAGAGACGAGATAGTTTAGAAAGACCACCTTATTTTTTTTAGAAGCACCGTTCTAATTCAATTGGGACTTTTTTAAAGGGAAATCTGAACACAATAGTATTTGGACCCAAGAGTATTTGGATTGTCAAACATTTAGCTTGTGAGCATCTCATTAATGACTGTACTGTTATAATCACTTTACCTGTATGAGTGCAATGACAACTAGCAACACAACTACCACAGTGAACCACACCTTTGGATCCTGAGAAACCAAAACACCTTCCTATCTCCTGAACTGTGAGAATGTTTTTGTGACCTCAACTAATCCTTGGACAATGGAAAAGGGAATCGCAGGTTTCAAGAAAGAACAAACTGAACATTACTTTTGTGTCCACATTTAAAAACGAGGAAGCGCTAGTCATACATTGATCTTTATGCCAAATCTGGTTGTGTCCTACAGTTCACTGTGACCTTAATGGGCATTTTATAGGTTTCTCTTCTTTTATTTTCTTGTTTTTGTTAAAATGTAAAATGCTGACCAAATGCATCAATCTTGTATTGTTTTTGTTATTATTTATTAACATTTAATTTTTTTAAATTTGTAATGCATGATGAAGTCCAATACAGGTGTTCTATGTGCAATTATATTCTTACGGGTCAAAGGAAAAGAGAATCAGCATCATCAACTTCAATGTGACTCATTCATATACTTTACATCTTGTTGTTTCCTCTAGGATCTTCAGTCTGATAGGAATACCATCTTGATTTGTTCTCCTAATCGTCATTCACACTGATTTTACATAACKAGGAGGGAAGTTTGAGACCTGATATTACAGTATATTCAGCTATCATATAGTATATTGCTTTCTTTACCATCTTACAGTTATTGTATAATACTATGTGGTTATAGTTGCACTTACATAAGATGCACCTGTGATTTCTTCAGGTAGAAGAGTCTGCTAGAATGCCCTTCAACCAAGTCATTCAACAAAGATTGCGATCTCAGAGTCGAACATAGGCTTACCATTCAATTTGACGATAGTTACAGGAAATAACCATGGTTAATGCCAAATCCATTGGATTTATTTTCATGTGATGTTCATTGTTGATAGTGAGAGCTTTATTGCTTAGGACAAGAAAAGAATACCACTTTGTTTAAAAGGTAGCCAAACTACAGTAAAAACATATTGGGAATCATTTTCCTGGGGTGGCTTTCATAGTGCCAGCACAATGTTATGACATTACTGATTTTACACCTGTTATTTCAGGTTTAAGTCTTCACTTCTGCCACCAGGCTTAGATGAAGCAGGAGATGGGGGATGTTTCAGGGGGTTTCCAGTGGGTTTTCTAGGCATTATGATGGCAACTTCAATCAAAAAGTTTTGCCAGAATTGAAAAAATGCAAAGGGAAGGCTGGTGGTCAAGCTTGTTATCTATATTTATATTTAAAGGTTAAAAACAATTTTTAAAAGGATATTTATATGCCTAAAAAATTAACTAGGATTTAATACATTGCACTAAATACAGTGTAAAAGTGCAATATGAAAGTGTGCAGTAATATTGAAAGACAAAACGCTTTTAATATTAAGGCATTTATCTTGATGATCTATGTATGGAGCATTCATATATTTTTAATAAAGTGCATTATAATGAAAACAAACGCTTAAATATCGAATTCTTAAGTTGTTTTTATTTTGTTTTTTGTTTTTATCAATAATTATGGATGATTTATCATTCATTCTGTGACTATGTCTTGGAATAAATCCAAATATGTCAACATGACTGTTTCTTTCATAGCTTAAGTTGTAATGAACCCTGTTTGTTGTAAACAGATGTGCAGTAACATAAACTCCAATGCAATGGATAAACACCAACATCTGATTTAATTTATCTAAATGCCAGGTGTTGATATTTACTATTTCCTCAAAGAATCACCATCTCTCCTTATACTTTCCTCATGATGTACCAAAAGACAAGCACACCAACTTGTAAGATAAATAATGTATAAGATCTACTATTAAAGAATAACCATTGTGTGAAGAAATCAATTTATTGACTATTGCAGGTATGTATGTTGAAAGACTATATGAAGACATTAAACTTTATGAGTAAAATTATGTTTGGAACTGCGCAACTTCAGGATAAGCTACAGTATAATTGCACTATGGCCCCCAGCTAGCTACTTAGGGAAGTGGTAGACTTGGTAGCCCGCTGGCTGTGTGTAACAGCTTTTCAGTTGTTTACGCTAATTAGTGATGTAGTATAGCCTGCTACTGTAGCGGTGGATGACTTAATAAAGACAACAAATGTACTCTATGTCAGGTAAAAGGGATTTAWTAAAGCATGAAAACATTCTTGAATGTGCATCTGCATACATTACATAGACATGTTAAAGCATACATTAAAACAATAAAGCTCACAACCTGAAGATTGTACCGCTTGTGCTAAAATAATGGGTTCAACTCCATCTTTAGAAACATCTAGTTAAGACTATGGCTTTTCCGACATTTGTGAAGAGATTGTTTATTGTAAGGTAGTTCTCCACCCTCAGCAACTTTAGGATAGGCACACAGTGATTTGTGCTTTCTTCTGATTGACCTATCAAGATGGTGTTAAGTATTGTGGTTTGAGTCATTGGTACCCTCTTACACAGTAATAACACAGTACTGTTACACAATATCAGGTCTGAGATGTTCATCCTGTTCATATGACTTATTTGAATGATACCACTCCATTCAATCCCTATTTACATGACTACAGATCGCATTGCGCTTTTCCTGCTGGCTGCCAATCCAAGGCATCAGAACTTTAAAAAACAAACAAATGCAATGTGCAGGGCAGAAGCATTAATGCATGTCTTTGTCTTTAGGATTCCAGCTCTACATTTGCACTTCTACATATACACCTGTACTTAGACACCTGCTCATTTGGTTTAACATACTCTTATACTCAGACCATTGTTAATCTAAAAACAGAATACTTGAATTCCTGTGTATTGAGAATCCATACAATCTGTTTCAGCAAAAGAATGAGAAATGAGCAGTGTCCTTTTTATTGAGTAACATTTAATACAAAAACAGCACTGTAACACAGTGCATGGTAAAGTGACATTCACAGTGTAACTTTGATGTCATATTTGTACAGTGAATTTTGATGACCACAAACCAGTTATTTAAACTGTCTTTGACAACACTGTCTACTTTCTTCTCTCATAGATGTTTATATCTGATGCATTTCAAAGTGCTTTTATTTTGTACATGAAAGAAGAACTGCTCTCTTTGAGGTAAGTTACCATCTTTTATGACAGATTTTGTATGTGATGTTGCATTTGCTCCACTTGTTTTGTGAAATGGAAAGTCGTGTTTTTTCCCCACCCGATTTACACTTTAGACTGCCGAACATCCTTCCACTCCATCTTAGTGTTCTGCAGGGCCTGAGTCTTCTTCTCATCCACCTGCACATAGTCCACCCTGTGTTCATCAGCAAGGAGGGGCTTCTGGAAGACATCCCAGCAGAGTTGGTGTACAGTCAACTAAGGTAATTACATTATTCAATCAAAACCTGTATCCAGAATGGAACTGCCAGTCTTACATTTCGGGTCCCGTGCGGCTCAGTTGGTGGAGCAGAGCACTTTGTGGGTTTGATACTCACGGGGACCAGTATGAAAAAGCACTAAAAGGTATGCACTCACTGTAAGTTGCTCTGAAAAAGAGCATCTGTTAAATGACTAAAATGTAAATGTACATAGATTACCTTTCTCCCCTTTCCAAAAAGTGAAAATCTATTTTAAATTGATTCTGTTTAGTCAGTTATTCAGTGGATATAATGCAGTCTTATAGTTAGTTGCATGTAATATGTCCCCTATGCTTCAGACTGAAGGAAAGCATTAGTATTCCTTTCGCTATGTCTTTTGCAGATTGAGAGTGAATGACTTGTCACCAAAACAATGAGTCACTGACATTATTGTCTCACAGTATGCAGCTGCCTGATTCATTACCATGGAAATGGACACAGCTACACCCTGCAAGTGCTATTTCATTCTTATTACACATTTGCTTGAATTTGAGCCAAAACCACAATGTAATGTATTGTTTACCTCTGGGCTATTGAATCCAGATGGAAGATGGGACAATAAAACCAAACAAATGAAATGATACATACAATTTTTGTATGTTGTTCACTGTTTTAAAGTCTGACCAGTATGTGTGTTTTCAAATACTATTTAAATTAAAACCTATTTTGCACCCCTGCTCAGACGGTGACAGACCAATAATTTGGCTTGATTTCTAACATACGAGTCAATGCAAAGTGGCACTTCAAGAAAATGTCACATACAGAATACAGATAAGGAGTCACCGAAGGACCTGTTGCCTAGATACAGGCGCATGGCGCACATTCAATTGGAGATTGAAAGATAAGAGTGAGCAAAGCAACAAATGTCAGATTATTCCCCTAGATTGGTAATAGTAGCAATAATGAAAATGTATGACACCAATCTGTCTACTATCATGCGTATCAATTAAGCATGGAGAGACAAAGTTGTATTACTGTACAGGGGATTTTTCAATTAAAAAGTAATTGCCCACACACACTAGAATGACCAGAGGGAATTGCAGTGGATGATGACTGTAATTTGAAGTCCTTAAAGCTGCCAGTGGCAGCTCAAAGTGAAAGACAGGCACTTCTAACGCCGTTAAATGGTTGAATTGATTCCATGTCTTGCTTTGGAGACAAACCCATTCCCACCATTTGACCTCTATTTATTCAATCAAGCTTACCTTTTGCACAGGAGACGGGGATGCGGAATTGAAATCCAGTGAAAGGTAGTCAAGGTTTGATCTCCTAAACCACGGCTGGGTGGCTCRCTCGTTTGTAGAGAAGAACAGCTGCCTTGACTCCTGAAATTAAAGTAATCTCATTTACAATGAGGCTCACTTCATATTCATCTCTGAATATGGTGTCATATGATCCACCAATACTGAACACTTTCCATTTGTATCGCTAGTTTCAGGTGAAGATCAATTGTCATATTTTAAGCCTTTCTTGGTACTGCAAACATGAATTAATAATTGTGATGCTCAAACCTTTATTCCTTTGCTTTAGGCAGTTTGGAACTCTGAGTTTAGACAGAACTGCTGAATTATTCATGGAGGGGAGGAAAGCAGTCTACCTATACAGTGACTGGGGTACTTTTTTCTCTCTCTGTAGATTGTGGAAACAAAAGTGTATATGTATAACTATTTGTGATGTCAATATACATGCAGAAGGTAACTTTACTGTTGGAATGCTGCTGGCTTCTTGGTCTCCTTTAATTCCCAGTTGTCCTTGTCTTCTCTCCAGTAGGACTTGCAGTGCATTTCTGGGAACAACACAAACAAACATACCAACACACAAACAAATTAATCAATTTTTCCCTCCTTTTTTCATTTTAGAATTTGGACAGAAAGAGAGCTGAGAGTTCAGGGTGGATATAGTTATATCTCTGACTCACCCTGGCTCTGTCATGGTTCTGATCAGAGGCATATGAGTTGGACATTCTCTTATAGTGGACAGGCCCCTCAGGTCCAGTGGTGGAGGCCGGGCTGCGAACCAGAGAAACAACATGGTGAGATGAGGCAAGCAACCCTCAAATTCTCTATTGGACAATAATGATCAGGTCTACTTTCCTCCAAACAAAGGGCATTTGTGTTGAAATACCAATATTTCAAAAAGAGCCATGCTGCAAATACTGTCCCGAAAGAAGACTTTCACAGACGAAGACATGTATCCAATAGTGGGTCTTGTGGGAGTCACAAGGTTCAATAGAATGTAAAACCTTATTCATTTTGCTTTCAGCAAAATACATGCTTATGAAAGCATTTTTTTATGCTTCCTCTACTGAGTACGATGATTGAATAGATTATGTAGCCCTTTAGACAGGACTTTTTCCTTCCTTTTTGCTCATTACCTCTCCTGCGTGGTTTGAGATCCCTGTTGATTGGAGGTGGTTCTAAATCCCCAGGTAGACCTGCAGTGGGAAAGGGGGTGGGAGCGAGAGGGGCCTCTGTTTTGCCATTAGCCTTGAGGAAGCTGATTGTAGTGGGGCTCATAGGGATGTAGCCGTCCGATACATCTTCACCAACACAGACAGGTGGAGAGGCCATGGGCACGTACGAGTCCTCATGGCAGTTTGGACTTTGAGTGGCAATGAAACGTGGCTGCAAAAAGACAACAAGACCAGACCAACTTGGAAATGTGTAGTAGACCATGGCTTATAATGATGTAGAAAGGTCACTTGTAAATCCTGTATTGTTGTTTGACATTCAAGAAGGCAAAAAATTACAGTTGACAATTATTACCTGCTATGAACTGTCCAACAACATTATGTCCAAAACATTTTGTAGTATTGAAAATGCCCATTAGTTCCCATCGATTGCAAGTACATGTGTTCTTACCAAATTAAGACTGAGCCTTTTGTTCCTGCTCCTCAGTGCACTCCCCTCAATGTCTTCTAGATTAGACAGAAATATCGCTGATGAAGGCGGTTGTGATGTTATATAACAGACAAAATGACACTGTGTGGTTGGAAACATGATTGGTCAGAATCAATACATGTGCTGACTGTATATATTACATATACCGTATAATATATACCAGTTTATGGAGCCAGGTATGAAGGGCTAGACTGAAGGACTCTGCTGGTTATATACTGTACCTCTTCTGAAGTGGTCTGGCAGGCCTGACAGAGAGATCCTCCGGGGGATGAGTGCAGGTTGGCCTGTGAGCTGCTGCCCAACCCCACCCAGAGGCCTATGGGAGCCCTCATCACTAAGGTGCTCTGAGAGGTGGATAGACTTGGGGGGCAGAGGAGGGGGAGTTAGTCCATCCGTAGTTACCTCCAATATGGCAGAAGAATATGGCTTATCAAACTGGAAGATGTCGGGTGTACGGTTGAGAGTTCGAGGAGAGTTCGAGGATGACGTGGGGCCACATGGGGCGCTGGAAGGGGGGTCATGCATCCTTATGTGGGGGAAGGGGGACGGAGATGGTCCAGTGTGGGGAAAGGGAGACCGAGAAGGATCAGGTGAAGAGAAGACATCTTCTGTAGTAGCGTCTGATGAATTTTGTTCCAGAGATCGCTCAGAGTTTGAAAAGCTGTCACATCTATAAAATAAAGAAAAAGGGAAATACAGTGCTTATTGTTTATCATCATTAAAACAATGTGTGGATATGGTGTCCAGTTTGAGGTTTGAGAGGTATAGGCTACATACCTAAAGATGCTGAACCTCCCTGTCTCACACTGTGAGAGGAAGAGGTAGTCCATTGGATGGTTGGGATTCATCAGGCTGGGCATCTCAACTCTGCTGTTGCCATAGGCCATGAAGTCATGGTTGGAAGTGAATGACATGTTTCGGGAGAGAGCAGGTGAAGGCTGCTGGAAGGTTGGGTTGTGCGAAAAACCTTCCTCTGATTCTGAAAAAACAGATATGTGGGGAGAGAGCAAGAGAGAGAGAATATAAGGAATAGAGAGAAAAGAGAGAAGAAATCCATAGTTTCTACATTAGTTCTGAGCTGGCTCAGGATAATGTTACATTCATTAGGCCAGAGTCAAACAGGAATCCTGATCTGTCTCTTGACAAATGTGATCTCTGAGACGTAGTTGTCAATGATCTCCAGCAGGTGGCAGTGGAATGAATTTGAGCAGTGCTTTAAATGCTTTTGCTCTTGTCCATGCACCTTTACCCTAAACAAAGCCCCTACCATATAGCTATGCAGACTGAGCAGCCCCTCTGCTAAAAGAACATCCACTGTGGTACAATATAATCACAATACCTGTGTATGTATAAACATGTTGTATGTTGTATAAACATGTGACATGCATATAAACATTATCTCACCAGCACCATAAAACATAAGAATGAGAAGAAAAAAGAACAGGCAGTTTAAATATGGAAAAAAAGAAAGACCATTCTTAACTTCTCCAAACCATATACAGTACATATTTTGTGTCTGTACAGCGCATTCGGAAAGTACTCAGACCCTTAACTTTTCCACATTTAGTTCGTTTACAGCCTTATTCTAAAATGGATTAAATAAAAATGTCCTCATCAATCTACACACAATAGTCCTTAATGACGAAGCAAAAACAGGTTTTGAATTTTTAGCAAATTTACTAAAAATTAGAAACAGAAATACCTTATTTACATAAGTATTCAGACCCTTTATTATGAGACTCGAAATTGAGCTCAGGTGCATCCTGTATCCATTTATCATACTTGAGATGTTTCTTAAACTTGATTGGAGTCCAAATGTGGTAAATTCAATTTATTGGACATGATTTGGAAGGCACACACCAGTCTATATTAGGTCCCACAGTTGACAGTGGATGTCAGAGCAAAAACCAAACCATGAGGTAGAAGAAATTGTCCGTAGAGCTCCCAGACAAGATTGTGTCGAGGCATAAATCTGGGGAAGGGTACCAAAAAATGTCGGCAGCATTGAAGGTCCCCAAGAACACAGTGGCCTCCGTTGTTCTTAAATTTAAAAAGTTTGGAACCACCAAGACTCTTCCTAGAGCTGGCCGCCCGGCCAAACTGAGCAATCGAGGGAGAAGGGCCTTGGTCAAGTAGGTACCAAGAACCTGATGGTCACTCTGACAGAGCTCCAGAGTTCCTCTGTGGAGATGGGATAACTTTCCAGAAGGACAACCATCTCTGCAGCACTCCACCAATCAGGCCTTTATGGTAGAGTGGCCAGCCGGAAGCCACTCCTCAGTAAAAGGCACATGACAGCCTGCTCGGAGTTTGCCAAATGGCACCTAAAGGACTCTCAGACCATGAGAAACAAGATTCTCTGGTCTGATGAAACCAAGATTGAACTCTTTCGCCTGAATGCTAAGCATCATGTCTGGAGGAAACATGATACCATCCCTATGGTGAAGCATCGTGGTTGCAGCATCATGCTGTGGAGATGTTTTTCAAATGCAGGGACTGGGAGACTAGTCAGGATCAAAGGAAAGATGAACGGAGAAAAGTACAGAGAGATCCTTGATGAAAACCTGTTCCAGCTCGCTCAGGACCTCAGACTGGGATGAATCTTCACCTTCCAACAGGACAACGACCCTAAGCACAGAGCCAAGACAATGCAGGAGTGGCTTCGGGACAAGGCTCTGAATGTCCTCGAGTGGCCTAGCCAGAGCCCGGGCTTGAACCTGATCGAACATCTCTGGAGAGACCTGAAAATAGCTGTGCAGCGACGCTCCCCATCCAACCTGACAAAGATTGAGAGGATCTGCAGAGAATAATGGGAGAAACTCCCCAAATACAGGTGTGCCAAGCTTGTAGCATCATGCCCAAGAAGACTCAAGGCTGTAATCGCTGCCAAAGGTGCTTCAACAAACTACTGAGTAAAGGGTCTGAATACTTATGTAAATGTGATATTTCAAAATGTCTAAAAACCTGTTTTTGCTTTGTCATTATGGGGTATTGTGTGTAGATTGATGAGGGGGGAAAAACTATTTAATCAATTTTAGAACAAGGCTGTAAAGTAACAAAATGTGGAAATTGTCAAGGGGTCTGAATAATTTCCGAATGCGCTGTATAGTTGTGTTTTTGAGTTTTCTACTGAAAATGTTTGAGGCAAGGTGCTGACTAGTGGAACACAGCTATAACTATTTGTTTTCTTATAAAATGGTTTTAGTTGAGCAGTGAGACATGCAGACAGGAGCGTGAGATCTATATGGTCAGGATATAAGGGGAAACATCCATGTTATCATCATTGGTCCTCCCAGGATTTCTCCATTGGGCCCAACTAATAGGGAGTTTTTGCTCCTGGCTGCCATACACCGTCTCAAACGCGGTTAGCTCCAAGGAGTACAGGCTGGGTCAAGGGATCCATTGAAGTACAATTGTACCCCGCCTTCCATCTCCGACATGGAGCGTACCGAAGGGCCCGTTAAGTAGTATTTCACTTAATCATTGGCAATCATCTCTGCTTGGCTTTCAGTAACTGAGTTCATTATAGTTATAAAGACCTAGTACAGTATGGGGGAGATAACATGGGTTTGATCTATAAACGCTTTGTATATTTATATTTCTACAAACAATGAGATGCACTGTGAAAAAATGAATACTGAATGCTCTAATTAGTTATGTATTTATAAGACTCATACTGTAACATCAGGCAGAGCCTAAACTTCTTATTTTTTCAGCACATGAAACAGCAGATAAAAATAAACAATTGTGGCAGTATCTCTTGTGTGTTTCTTTRACAATGGATTTATCACAGTGTGTGGATTGAATTACGTTCACATTCATACATTTAGTATTTTCTTCTTTTTTTGTGTAATGAATAGTCAACAAGTTAATGTCTCACATTGTGTTATCTTTCCCAGTTATGTGGTTTGCTACTGTTCCTCTGGGCTATAATCTCTTATCTTTGTCTGGATATCATGTAGTCTGCCCTATCTGCTCCACACAGACAACACTGTTTTACTAAATGTTCCAACTGCCAACTCTTATTAACTCCAAACCAGAGGGAGAGCTGTGGAAAAGACATGAAGGCAAGAGAGCATGGTTTCTAAGTGTTCAAGCATCCACCTCCAACTGTTCAAGCATCACCCTGGCTGAACTTCCATGCCTGTAGAGAGTTGTAATGTCTATGGCACTATGAGTTTCACAGAGAAAGATAGCTAGTAACGGAATTGGGTAAAATAAATCAGATTTTACTGCAGCTCTGTCCACCGCTTTACTATATGTTTGTAATAAAAAAAATATGTCACTTTGGCACATTTTTCAGATGTAAGTGGTGTCTTTTCAAAATGTTGTAGTTAATCTCAAACCATTTTTTATTAAATATAATTAGTAAAACGTTATTGGTGTATATCACCTTGTCACACCTGTCTTTGTGATTGTCTCCACCCCCCTCCAGGTGTCGCCCATCTTCCCCATTATCCCCTGTGTATTTATACCTGTGTTCTCTGTTTGTCTGCTGCCAGTTTGTCTTGTTTGTCAAGTCCAGCATTTTTGTTCTCAGCTTCTGCTTTTCKCAGTCTCTCTTTTTCTTGCCCTACTGGTTTTGACCCTTGCCTGTCCTGACTCTGAGCCCGCCTGCCGTCCGGTACCGTTGCCCTACCTCTGGTTCAATGACCCCTGCCTGCCTTGACCTGTCTATTGCCTGCTCTTGTTGGATTATTAAACCATTGTTAATTTGACYTGTCTTCATCTTGGTCTTACATACCTGATACACCTTTTCTATGTGACTTTTCAACTGATACATTATCACATTTCTCTCTGCTTAACAAAATCCATCAGTTTACAGTGTATTTCAGATAATGAGTAGAATATATTGTTATATACCACCCAGGTATTTCAGCAGTGCATTGACTGGACACGTCCGGTTTCTTTTATACTGTTTTTCACTCTGTGTATTTAAATACATTATTCTCTACATAACTCATTCTAATAAACTGTACCTACTACTGTACATTGTATTTTTGTTATACTGTTTATACACACTGTCTATTTATATGCTGGATTCTTGACATAGCTCACTGTAATAAATCTACTGCTGTACATATCATTCTTAGTACATATTTGTGGTGTATATACGGATAGATTGTGTTTGGATTACTTATTTAGTGTTATTTGGGTTGTTAACTTAAGGATCTGACCCTTTTTTTAAATGTTTGCCTAAAATGACATCTAAATCTAAATGCCTGTAGCTCAGGACCTGAAGCAAGGATATGCATATTATTGATATCATTTGAAAGGAAACACTTTGATGTTTGTGGAAATGTGAAATTAATGTAGGAGAATTTAACACATTAGATCTGGTAAAAGATAATACAAAGAAAAAAACATGTTTTTTTTGTACCATCATCTTTGAAATACAAGAGAGAGGTCACAATGTACTATTGCCGGTGAGGCACAATTTCGATTTTGGCCACTAGATGGCAGCAGCTTATGTGCAAAATTTTAGACTGATTCAATGAACCATTGCATTGCTGTTCAAAATGTTGTATCAAGACTGCCCAAATGTGCCTAATTGGTTTATTAATACATTTTCAAGTTCATAACTGTGCACAAATATAGATTTGTACAGTGCTCAGCTATATACACTGAACAAAAATATAAATGCAACATGCAACAATTTCAAAGATTTTATTAAGTTGCAGTTCAAATAAGGAAATCAGTCAATTGAAATAAATAAATGAGGCACTAATCTACGGATTTCACATGACTGGGAATACAGATATACATCTGTTGGTCACAGACACCTTAAAAAAGGAAGGGGCGTGGATCAGAAAACCAGGCAGTATCTGGTGTGACCACCATTTGCCTCATGCAGCGAGACACATCTCCTTCGCATAAGGTTAATCAGGCTGTTGATTGTGGCATGTGGAATGTTGTTCCACTCCTCTTCAATGGCTGTGCGAAGTTGCTGGATATTGGCGGGAACTGTTACACGCTGTTGTACATGTTGATCCAGAGCATCCCAAACATGCTCAATGGGTGACATATCTGGTGAGTATGCAGACCATGGAAGAACTGGGACATTTTCAGCTTCTAGGAATTGTGTATAGATCCTTGCGACATGGGGCAGTGCATTATCATGCTAAAACATGAGGTGATGGTGGTGGATGAATGGCATGACAATGGGCCTCAGAATCTCATCACGGTATCTCCATCTATAAAATGCAATTGTGTTCATTGTCCGTAGCTTATGCCTGCTCATACCATAAACCCACCTCCATCATGTGGCACTCTGTTCACAACGTTGACATTAGCAAATAGTTCGGCCACACAAGGCCATACACGCTGTCTGCCATCTGCCAGGTACAGTTGAAACCAGGATTCATCCGTGAAGAGCACACTTCTCCAGTGTGCCAGTGGCCATCTAAGATGAGAATTTGCCCACTGAAGTCAGTTACGACGCCAAACTAAAGTCAGGTCAAAACCCTGGTGAGGACGACGAGCACGCAGATGAGCATCCCTGAGACGGCTTCTGACAGTTTGTGCAGAAATCCTTCGGTTGTGCAAACCCACAGTTTCATCAGCTGTCCGGTTGGCTAGTCTCAAACGATCTCACAGGGGAAGAAGCTGGATATGGAGATCCTGGGCTGGCGTGGTTACACGTGGTCTGTGGTTGTGAGCTGGTTGGACGTACTGCCAAATTCTCTAAATCGATGTTAGAGGCGGCTTATGGTAGAGAAATTAACATTCAATTATTTGGCAACAGCTCTGGTGGACATTCCTGCAGTCAGCATGCCAATTGCACACTCCACTCAAAACTTCAGACATCTATGGTGTTGTGTGACAAAACTGCACATTTTAGCTTCTTGACATGCCACACCTGTCAGGTGGATGGATTATCTTGGCAAATGAGAAATGGTCACTAACAGGGATGTAAACAAATTTGTCCACAAAATTTGAGAAAAATAATGTTTTTGTGCGTATGGATAATTTTTGGGGTCTTTTATTTCAGCTCATGAAACATGGGACCAAAACTTTACATGTTGCGTTTATATTTTTGTTCAGTGTATGTAAAATAGGCACTGTATTATTTTGGTTCAGTACAGTAGTTATCTGTTTTGAGACATTTGATTAAGTGACAGTTAAATGTACTGTTAACAAATGACAAGACAATCATATAAAAAGTTATGTGAATATTGCATTAAAAAAAGAAAAAGAAAATACTTGAATATTGAAAGAGTTATTTGGTGCAGTGAACAAGTGACTTTGTGAATTTGTTTGTTGTACAGATGTAGGATCTTAATTTGAGCCAATTTGCTACATCAGGAAAATAATTATTTAGCAACAGAAAATGTGAATTGTTATGTAGATTATAATTAATGAACATCTTTGTAGGGGTTGATACATTTTTCGTAAGGGAAAATCAAGTCAGAAATTTCTAAGTGGAAGTTACAAACTTCAGAAGCCTTTTTAAAACTCAAATACACTACAAGTTTTAAACGTCCTGCATTGTAGGAAAGATCCTGCAACAGGGTGATCAAATTAAGATCCTACATCTGTACTTAGTCAACTGAAAATGAGTTTTGAAACWTGAGTCATTTTGATTATCTGTTTAGATTGTTGTACAAAGAGTTGTACCCCACACTAGTGAAAAATGTACCACACACTAGTGAAAAATGTACCACACACTAGGGGAAAATGCATCAAAGTGATGGAAAAAAAACTGTAGCACTCAGAATCTCTGCAAAATGATTTGATTATTGCTACAACATTGAGGTAGGTGAGTGCGTGCGTGTATGCATGTGTGAGTGCATTCTTACTTGTGAGTTTGTGTGTGGTGTGTGTGTGCATACATCTTTGTGTTTCTATCATTTAGTGTGCATGTACAGTGCATTGGGACATTTTTCACACCCCTTCCCCTTTCCACATTTTGTTACATTACAGCCTTATTTTTGTTATTTTTTTATTTTTTATTTTTAAATCCTCACCAATCTACACACAATACCCCATAATGACAAAGCTGTGTGTGCTGCCCATGCGTGTCAGTGCATTCGGAAAGTACTCAGACCCTTCACTTTTCCACATTTTGCTAGTTTACAGCCTTATTCTAAAATGGATTAAATAAAAATATCCTCATCTCACATTGTATACAGACTTATTTTTCTACTGTATTATTGACTGTATGTTTGTTTTACTCCATGTGTAACTCTGTGTTGTTGTATGTGTCGAACTGCTTTGCTTTATCTTGGCCAGGTCGCAATTGTAAATGAGAACTTGTTCTCAACTAGCCTACCTGGTTAAATAAAGGTGAAATAGAKAATAAATGAATAAAAAGATCTACACACAATAGTCCATAATGACGAAGCGAAAAAWAAYAAYAAATGTTTTGCAAATTTATTAAAAATAAAAGCTGAAATACCTTATTTACATAAGTATTCAGACCCTTTGCTATGAGACTCGAAATTGAGCTCAGGTGCAGCCTGTTTCTATTGATCATCCTTGACAGCGGTGACGTGTCATTCAGGGCAGGTAGGGCAGAACCCCACCTGTTTTGAGCCACACCTGTTTAGCTATAAAAAATATATATATKTTTTATTTTTGTGTGCCTGTTTTGCATGTTATTTTGGCATTAAAAACGTGTAACATGTCAGTTTGCAAATGATGTAAAATAAATAATTGCGTTAATAAAGCCACGACAAACGTCTCTTTTTTGCTTTCTTGAGACACTACGTCACTGCAAAATGTACGGTTAGAGCTCGAACATTCAAGCCCCTTGGGTGCTGCCATCAACTTAAATTAGAAGTGCCCATCCAAGAAGGCTCAAAGTCATTGGCCACAGATATTACTACCGCAGCTTTGATTAGACTGATCATATCAACATCATTCTTTCAAAAAGGAGTGATCATCATGCATCAAGTCGGCAATCTACTGGCAAATCCTTTTCAATCCTTGTCATATGAAGAGAAAATATAGATAAAACGTTTCAGTGCTCATCAGCCATTGGACATAAACATTACACAACAAATTGGAAATCACAAATTAAACAATGAGTGCTAAGGCGCCACTGCAGCCCCGYGTTCGATCCCAGGCTGTGTCACAGCCGGCTGTGACCGGGAGACCCATGAGGCGGCACACAATTGGCCCAGCGACGTCRGGGTTAGGGGAGGGTTCGGTCCCTTTCCCCCTCATAATTTAGCCTACTATTCTGATTTGGTAGCCTATAGCCTGTTTTAGAGAAATGTAATCATTGAATATTGTAAGAGTTTTCATTGTCTGCTTATATGCCCACTTTATTTATCCTACGGTTCTGACTTGGTGTACAGGGAGAATACTGTAAGAATGGCCCACGTTCAGAATTCTGTCACTGTACATTTCAAAAGTGCTGAACATTTTTTTATATTGACTACCTTCGTCCTAGCTCGCTCATTAATGTCTTAATCCAAATTACGGATTCACTCTTATCCGCTCCTCGTCCCCTTATGCCATAGTTTGTACATCTCAATTGTCGGTAGAAACCACATTTGTTTAAGCAAATTAGTCATATCAGCTATGTTTTTTTTAAAGACTGTAAATGAATCTGAATGAACTGTTTCACTGCCAGAAAAGGCTCCGATGATGGCCAGGTGTAGCAGTGATAAGGATTCACTACATGGTGCTGAAAAGATTGGGACATCTTTATGTAGGCCCTAACAGTTTGTTGGCACCATTTGTCACCGTTATAGTGCAATTAATCTATTGTTTAGTGTTGTGTTGTGCTGTGTAGTGGCTTTGCTGGCAATGTGGGGAGTTTGCCCCACCAAGATATACATGCTAAAATCGCCACTGATCCATGAGATGTTTCTACAACTTGATTGGAGTCCACCTGATGTAAATTCTATTGATTGGACATCATTTGGAATGGGACACACATATCTATATAAGGTCTCACAGATGACCATGCATGCAGAGCAAAAACCAAGCCATGAGGTCGAAGGAATTGTCCATAGAGCTCCGTGACAGGATTGTGTCAAGGCAGAGATCTGGAAAAGGGTACCAAAAAATCTCTGCATCATTGAAGGTCCCCAAGAACACAGTGGCCTCCAATGGAAGAAGTTTGGAACCACCAAACCTGCCAAACTGAGCAATCGAGGGAGAAGGGACTTGGTCAAGGAGGTGACCAAGAACCCAATGGTCTCTCTGACAGAGCTACGGAGTTCCACTGTGGATATGGGGGAACCTTCCAGAGTGACAACCATCTATGCAGCACTCCACCATTCAGACCTTTATGGTAGAGTGGCCAGACGGAAACAACTCCTCAGTAAAAGGCACATGACAGCCTGCTTGGATTTTGCAAAAAGGCACCTTAAGGACTCTCAGAACATGAGAAACAAGATTCTCTGGTCGGATGAAACCAAGATTGAACTCTTTGGCCTGAATGCCAAGCGTCACATCTGGAGGAAACCTGGCACCATCCCTATGGTGAAGCATGGTCGTGGCAGCATCATGCTGTGAGGATGTTTTTCAGCAGCAGGGATTCGGAGACTAGTCAGGATCGACGGACAGATGAACGAAGCAAAGTACAGAGAGATTCTTGATGAAAACCTGCTCCAGAGCACTCAGGACCTCAGCCTGGGGCGAAGGTTCACCTACCAACAGGACAACGACCCTAAACACACAGCCAAGACAACCTAGGAGTGGCTTCGGGACAAGTCTCTGAATGTCCTTGAGTGGCCCAGCCAGAGCCCAGACTTGAACCCTGATCGAGCATCTCTGGAGAGACCTGAAAATAGCTATGCAGCGATGCTCCACATCCAACCTGACAGAACTTGAAAGGGATCTGCAAAGAAGAATGGGAGAAACTCCCCAAATACAGATGTGCCAAGCTTGTAGCGTCATACCCCAAAAGACCTGAGGCTTTAATCAATGCCAAAAGTGCGTCAACAAAGTACTGAGCAAAGGGTCTAAATACATATGTAAATGTAATATTTCCGTTTTTATTTTTAATACATTTGCAAAAATGTATAAGAAACAGTTTTTATTTGTCATTATGGGGTATTGCGTTCAGATTTATGAGGGTAAAAAACTATGTAATCTAAATACTTTCCGAATGCACTGTACATCAGGGTCCCTTTGCAAAACAGGTTATAACCTCCAGAGCCTTTCCTGGTTAAATAAAGGTTAAATAAAATATATTCTGCTCATACTATTCATAAAATTGTTTACCATCAATAAATCGTATGTATTTCAATGTCATTGCATAAGTGACATCAGTACATTTCTTGAGCCCAATAACTTTATCGGCCCAAAACTTTAGAGGCAGTATAACACTTGTCCTGCAGCAGTAATGATTGAAACATCTCCTTTGAATGCAATGCAAAACTGCACATGACAAATTAATATTGTCCTTTCATTGACTTACCAGTCATCATCAGATTACCACGTAAATGGTATGTTATCTCAGTCTTGAATTTATATATCCTTCCTTAAACATGCCTACATGACTACTCTGTCATAGGATGAAAGCCTCCAACAATAGTTGAATACCAAACTGTTTCTCTATATTCTTTGTTGAAATTGAACACATAAATGTGATTTTGGAACTAATACTAATAATTCATTTAATTTGTAAAGCGCATTTCTCACACCCAAGGCGCTTAAACTGTGACTGTAATGAACTGRGTCTCTGTGCGAGTTCCTTACCTGTCCCATCATCCATACTCAGAGGTCCAAAGTGACAGATCTCCCTGATCTGACTGACCCAAATGTTCATCTCCTCCTCAGTCTTGGCCACCAGGTAGAACATGCGAGACGACGTCTTGACAACGAAGAGGTGCTGGTTCTGGAACTCCCTCTTGACCAGGCGTTGCTCCGTCTGCATCTGCACCTCACACTCTCTCAGGTCGATGGTGCGGATGGGCTTCTTTGAGGTCTTGTTTCGGTAGTACTCCAACACATCTGGGTTCCCACTCATACGTCCTCTTTGAAGAACAAACCAACGTCTCCTCCATGCCTAGGGGACAGGGAACTACGCAGATTAACATACTGTACTGTTGCACCTTGTACTTATAGACAAATCAATATAATACAATTATTCTGCACACATATGTAGACTAGTTGCCTTAGTTGGTTAGTAACTTTAGAAATATTTGGTTGGTAATAATGGTTGGTGTATTTTTATGTGACTTTAGGTTCAACCATGGCCTCAGCAATAGAATGTTGCTGTTCTCTATCAATGTTTATTTCATAGTTTATAGACAGAACCATCAGTGATACATTAAAACATGGTAGCTCAATACAGAAACATGTGAACTATTTTTATGTCCCCTGACTGTGACTAAAGATTCTTTGTACAAAGCACTGTCTTTATCCTCATGTAGTTTCCAGCATTGTGACCTGTGTCAATCAGTTTATGTCACACACAATGCATCGGGGGAAAATACATTTTTAGGCATGGAAAATGTATCACTGCTCTTCTGACCACGTTCATTTAGCAACACAACCTTAATTTACCACAGCTATAGACAACACCCTTTTTCTTGCTTTTGGTACGGTTGTTGTGAGGAACTGACAACAACGTTTCCCAGAAGTGCTGAGAAGAGGAAGTTAATTCTATGTAGAAGAGAAGGTCTGACACGAACAAAAAGCTAATTGTACTGCAGTGTGGGTCACTAACGTATTGGGGAAGATTAAAAAGGCAACCTCTTTTTCTGCTGCAGTTTTCCATGCCAGAATGGATACCAATTAGTATAGGAGGGGTTTTGTTTTCAGTAATGCTATGACAATTTGATGCTTAGCTGGCTCTCTTCATTTTGATACTGAATAAGTAGGCCTAACTGAAGTACTTAAAAATGTTGGTCTTGACCTCATGTTCACTCACATGGGCTATGAGTCATATGTCCATCTATATACTAACTGTCAAATATTCATGACTGACTTCCATCGGTCTACTACGTCTGTTCTTCAAACTTCACCCATGTACTATTTAAAGCCATTTCCATTACCACCTTTTTAGCAGCAGTTGTATATTTGTATACCGTTGACTAATAAATTCAGTATTCAGATGATTCATGCATTATTCTACCTGTCATACATCTGTTGTCATGGAACACTGGATGGTCTGAAATGAAATCATAGCTGTTTTTGAGCTTTGAGAGTAAATTTGATGAAACAACCTATCAGAAAGAAGAAATGTGATTTGTTTTGAAGAGGCAGTGGTATTAGCATATTGGCAACAACACTTTTTGTAGCTGTGTTACACTATTATTCCTATCTCAGTTGACAAAGGAAATGTGTGCTATAACCCACCAGCCACCAATTTCAGGAATATATTGTTTATCTTTGTGATGATCTTTCAAGAGAGTTATGAACATGCTCAGAACGTTTGTTTGAAACCAAAACTCTGTCTTGTTGTGCCCACACTCATATTCAAATCAATCATAAACAGTGAAGAAGTTGTAAATCCTCATTTGCATCACACAGTGCTAGGACAGAGGACAGAGATACAGAGAGTAGGGCAGCTCATGTTCATCATCAGTGCTACATGTTCAGTATGTCAAAGCATATTGAAAATGCATGATGTGAGAATAATTAACACACACATACGCATGCACACACTAGCACACGCACTCTACACACATGTACATTGTAATATTGTTGTATGGTGGTGTTAAACATTTTGTATTCTAGATATGTAGTGGAGTAATAATGTTATATGATGTACCATTTTATCTTTGGTTTTATTTGTGATGTAAGTGCCTTAATGTGTTTGGACCCCAGGAAGAGTAGCTGCTGCCTTGGCTGCAGCTAATGGGGATCCCTAATAAAAACAATACAAAAAAACCCTAACGGGAAATATCCTCACACTCTAGAAACCTCTACAGAATCATGCGTAAAAACACTTCCTTGTTGTGGTGATAATGGCCTTATTGAGTGCGAACTCAACTCTGCTGGAAGATAAACTAGGCCTATTCTATTGAGAGTGATGTTTTTAAACCATACAATTTTTGTTTGGAACATGTTTCCCCATMATATTTTTTATAAAATGTCACACAATTATTATGTTATGTAGAATATTAAAACATTGAACTATTTTACCACTACAGATCCTTTAATTTGTTTTGTTGACCCTTACGCAGGCATTGCCTTTTAAAAATTTAAATGTGGTTAACTTGTGTATTTATGTATGTTAACTTATGGGCCACTGGCAATGCTAGCTGTGACCTCTGTGTGTTGGAGAATTGAAACTGTCTGTGACTTTCACTCTCTGAGTCTCATCATTAGTGTTTCTAAGAGCTAGCTGCACGGGGCCTTCACTTGCTATGTGTAGGGAATGATGAGCCCAATGTATGCCCACACACTTTTCTCTTGTGTATGGTTAGTCTGGTCCTTGCAAAGGGAAACATTGTCCTTCCTGTTTGTCTGTGTCCTCCACAAAGCCCTTGAACTATTTTCCACCAAATAGTATTTCTGAAGTGACTCTCTTTCCAGTGAATTACCACTGCCCCCTTAATCTGTGCTAGTTTTCAGAAAAGCCATCCTCCTCTCTACTCTGTAGACTACTCTCTACTCTGTAGAGAGGAAGTGCAAACAGCKATCATAAAGCCTGGTCATTTCTGCCTGTCGGGTCATTTTGTACTGCTTGGCAGCGACAGTACTTCCCATGTTTTGCAATACACACCCAAATTTCACAGAATGAGAGGCCAACAGTCTCAACACACATCCCAGAATGGGTGGCCTCCCCCTTTCCTCCCTACACAACAACATTCTCACATGACCCCTACAGAAACATTGCAGATTGCCAGGCACTTGTCCCAGTTCACTTTTGGTCAAACATGCTAATCCAGACATGTTAACATTAGAGTATAATACACTTGAATTATTAATAAGAGCTAAACCCATCTGCAAAAAATATAAAATTCTAAACAAAGTTAAAAAATTGTAAACATTATGGTTTATAAGCCGTTTGATATGTTTAAAATACATGTGCATTTACTGAAGGAAATTAAAATGCTATTTTCACAGTGCATTAACGATTCACATCAGCATGACCAGCAGTTATAACAGCATGTCCTACAGTATGTAATGGCCACTATTATAATGAGGAGGAAGACACTGGCGAGGTTGCATGAAAACACTGTTTACAAAAAGGCATACAATGGTCATTATTCTACATGCCTCTGCAAGCTTCATTTGGGAAAATAAACCAACAGTATCTTGTGAACTAACGGCATAGCAGTGCAGCTGTGTTGATAACTGAGAATCCCCCCCCCCCCACACACACATCACCCTGAATGGTACTACTGACTGCTTGGCTATAATGGCAATCACAATAGCACAGAGCCAGCAACCCGCGCCAGCCTGATTCCCTATCACAGTATCTCTTTAGTTTCCCGTTTCTCAGGGGGAGATTTGATGAGGCCAGCCAGTGCAGACGCAATCCCTGACTGCATTCTGACTGCAGAGGGAATCCGGCGGTTTTTTCTGGATTATTGTCTTTAGCACTATGGCTGCTGCTGCTGGCTGTGAAACTGTGAGGCAGCACGCCAGGCGATTTCTGTGGTTTCTTGTATAACAGCTGCCAGCGCGTACTAAAAGGAGGCAAGTCAAGTTGCGCATTTGATCACCTGACAGACAAGGGGAGGATGGAGAGAGAGAGAGGGAGGGAGGGAGGAAGAAAAAGGAGGGGAAGAGAGAGAACGGGGGAGATGTGTGTATGCTTGTCTGGTAGATGTGTGTTGGGTCTGCAGATTGTGTGGCGTCTGACAGAGAGAGTGGAGTGGAGTAAGTGAGAGAGAGTAGGAGAAGAGAGAGAGAGAGAGAGGAGAGAGAGGAGAGAGTAGAGAGGAGAGAGAGAGAGAGCAGATGAGAGAGCGAGAGGAGAGACGAGAGAGAGAGAGAAAGAGTATGAGAGAGAGGAAGAGCAGTAGAGAGAGAGAGAGAGAGAGATCGAGAGAGAGAGAGAGCAGAGAGAGAGAGAGAGAGAGAGAGAGAGACGACGAGAGAGAGACAGAGAGAGAGAGAGAGAGAGAGAGATGAGAGAGAGAGAGAGAGAGAGAGAGAGAGAGAGAGAAGAGTAGAGAGAGAAGAGAGAGGGAGAGAGAGAGAGAGAGAGAGAGAGAGAGAGGAGAGGAGAGAGAGAGAGGAGAGGGAGAGAGAGAGGAGAGAGAGGGGGGGAACGTGGGTGGCTGTGTCTTGTTGTCTGTCTGTCTGTCTGTCTGTCTGTCTGTGTTTAGAGAAAAGACCAGCACATGAGAATATTTTTTTCTAAACAGAGCAGCACTCATGTGGATGAGCTGTAGTTGAACTGTGTCTGGCTGAAAAGTGCTGTGGAGGGAGTTTCATGAGCCATCTGTCACATCAGGCCTTGCAATGTTCAATGTCTTAGTGTCAGAATACCGGTGTGTACCAAAATAACAACCTCAGTCCTAGAACAACAACCATATCTACATGTACATACTACCTCAATCGGCCTGACTAACCGGTGTCTGTATGTAGCCTCGCTACTTTTATAGCCTCGCTACTGTATATAGCCTGTCTTTTTACTGTTGTTTTATTTCTTTATTTACCTATTGTTCACCTAATACCTTTTTTGCACTATTGGTTAGAGCCTGTAAGTAAGCATTTCACTGTAAGGTCTACACCTGTTGTATTCAGCGCACGTGACAAATAAACTTTGATTTGATTTGAAATAAATAACAAAATACGATTTATTTGTTATTTTGTTTGTGCATGTTAAATGCACTAACAGAGGAAAAATATTATAGCAAACCTTGATATTGCATTTTTCATGTAAATTCTATAAAAACCTTTCGAATTTGAAAGATAGAACTAATTACAATAGGCTGCTTGTAGGGGAAATGAAATAACTAGGGTTATTGATGTAGGATCATTTAGTGAAGGAGACATCATGCTTTGGTTTAGAATGCCTCTGCCTGATAAAAATAAAAACAAAACAACAACAACTAAAACTGCGCTGTTGGTCGAAGGCCAAATGATTTAGGGCTCAACATGATTGTAAAAAATATACACAGTGCCTTCAGAAAGTATTCACACCACTTGACTTCCACATTTTGTTGTGTTACAGCCTGAATTTAAAATGGATTCAATTGAGATTGTTTGTCACTGGCTTACACACAATACCCCATAATGTCAAAGTGTAATTATATTTTTATAAATTGTAAAATGAAAAGATGAAATGTCTTAAGTCAATAAGTATTCAACCCCTTTGTTATGGCAAGCCTAAATAAGTTCAGGAGTAAAAATGTTCTTAACAAATCACATAAAAAGTTGCATGGTGCAATAATAGTGTTTAACATGATTTTTGAATAACTACCTAATCTCTGTACCCCACACAGATTCAACCACAAAGACCAGGGAGGTTTTCCAATGCCTCGCAAAGAAGGGAACCTATTGGTAGACAGGTAAGAAAAAAAAAGCAAACATGAAATATCCCTTTGAGCATGGTGAAGTCATTAATTACATGTTGGATGGTGAATCAAAACATCCCGTCACTACAAAGATACAGGCGTCCTTCCTAACTCAATTGCCAGAAAGGAAGAAAACCGCTCAGGGATTTCACCATGAGGCCAATGGTGACTTAGGGATAGCCCCCTTTTTAAAATTTTCGCCTAAATGACATACCCAAATCTAACTGCCTGTACCTCAGGCCGTGAAGCAAGGATATGCACATTCTTGGAACCATCTGAATGTAGGAGAATATAACACAATAGATCTGGTAGAAGAAAATACCACCATCTTTGAAATGCAAGAGAAAGGTACCAGTTCTAGCCATCACTCTGATTGTAATTCCGATAGTGTCCACAAGATGGCAACGGTGTATGTGCAAAGTTTCAGACAGATAACTTGAAGAATGAGTGAACTACAAGACTTTTAGTGTGAAGTCCCCAGGTACGTTTGGGCAAATCGTTTGGGCAATTCGCATTCATATTACATTTTTCTGCAAGAATATCGTAAAATCTGTATACTTGGACTTTGATTTAGCTTTCCAAGTATTAGTAGCCATATTATAAGTTCAACATTTGCAAAACAACCAGTATTCATTACTTCATAACTCTGAATATTCTTATAATTTCTGTCCAAAATGAAAAGGCATACTGTCGTACAAGGTTAGTAGCTACATTTTATGACATATACATGGTTTCCGGATACTCCCGTAAAGCCCAGCCCATTGACTATCTAGCTAGCTTTGTTTGACCCCGATTGGTGCTTATTTGACGAAGATACATTTGTTCAAGTGATGACTGCCCGCGTCATCGGCGTGCCATGAAGGCGTCGCTCTCTGACCAAATATGGTGTCCTATAGGATATACTACACCCCTAATGATATAGTGAAGTCTTGTTACCTTCTAGGATCTCTGAGGAATACATACGAACGTGATTTGACTCGTTGAAACAACGTTCAGGGTGAGATTTTCACAGATTCCTTTCTTTGCAAATTGAATGAGTGGAAATACAAAATCGATTGTGCATGCTATATGGACCTTTTTAGGATATGAAAAAGGATTTTATCTAACAAAACTATACTTCATGTTATCTCTGGGACCCTTTGGATGATAAATCAGAGCAAGATTTCAGAATGTAAGTACACATTTCACCTTCAGAGGGGAATTTATCAAATCTATTGCGTGAAAAAAGTGTTTTGTTGTTAGGAGCTCTCCTCAAACAATAGCATGGTCTTTTTTCGCAGTAAGAGCTACTGTAAATTGGACAGTGCAGTTATATTAACAAGAATTTAAGCTTTCAGCTGATATAAGACCCTTATATGTACCGACATTAGTTGTTTCTCTAAAATCTGTGTTCTTGACATAAGGCGCTGCATGATTTACAACTGTCCCGATGACGGGACGCCAATCCTAAAGCCTCTTAGGGATCCCTTAAAGCGCCAATCCCTTTAGCGGGATCGATTTGACAACATCCGGTGAAATCGCAGAGCGCCAGTATTCAAACTACAGAAATATCAATATTCAACATTCACAAAAATATAAGTGTAATACATCAAAATAAAGCTTAACTTCTTGTTAATCCAGCCGCTGTGTCAGATTTCAAAAAGGCTTTACGGCGAAAGCACACCATGCGATTATCTGAGGACAGCGCCCCGCATACAAACACATGAAAATCATTTTTCAACCAGGCAGGTGCGACACAAAAGTCAGAAATAACGATATAATAAATGCCTTACCTTTGAAGATCTTCTTCTTGTTGCAATCCCAAATGTCTCAGTGACACAATGAATGGTCGTTTTGTTTGATAAATTCCTTCTTTATATCCCCAAAATGTTCATTTATTTGGCGCGTTTGATTCAGAAATACACCGGTTCCAACTCGCCCAACATGACTACAAAGTATCTAATAAGTTACCTGTAAACTTGGTCCAAACATTTCAACCAACGTTCCTAATCCAACCTCAGGTATCCTAAAATGTAAATAATCGATCAAATTTAAGATGGGATAATCTGTTTCCAATACCGAAGAAAAATAACACGGAGCGCGCTCCTGTTCACGCGCAGCAAAAGACTAGGGACCTTCAGATTGACACGTACAAAGAACAGCACTACTTCTTCATTTCTCGAAAGAAAAACATKGACCAATTTCTAAAGACTGTTGGCATCTAGTGGAAGCCATAGGAACTGCAACCAGGTTCCTAATAAATAGGGTTTCCCATAGAAATATATTGGAAAATCATATGACCTCAATTTTTTCCCCCCTGGATGGTTTGTCCTCGGGGTTTCGCCTGTCAAATCAGTTCTGTTATACTCACAGACATAATTTTAACAGTTTTAGAAACTTTAGAGTATTTTCTATCCAAATATATGCATATCCTAGCTTCTGGGCCTGAGTAACAGGCTGTTTACTTTGGGCACGCTTTTCATCTGGACGTCAAAATACTGCCCCCTAGCCTTAAGAAGAAGATTTATTAAAACAGTTACAGAGTTTAATGGTTATGACAGGAGAAAACTGAGGATGGATCAACACCATTGTAGTTACTCCACAATACTAACCTAATTTAGGGTGGCAGGTAGCCTAGCGGTTAGAGTGTTGGGCCAAAAACAGTAAAGGTTGCTAGTTCAAATCCTAGCTGAGAGGTGAACAATTGGTTGATGTGCCCTTGAGCAAGACACTTACCCTAGTTGCTCTGGATAATAGCATCTACTAAATGACTACAATTTTAATTGACAGAGTGAAAAGAAGGAAGCCTGTACAGAAGAAAAATGTTCCTGTTTGCAATAAGGCACTAAACTTGTAACTTTTTTCCTGAATACAAAGTGTTATGTTTGGGTCAAATCCAATACAACACATTACTGAGTATCACTCTCCATATTTTCAAGCATAATGGTGGCCGCATCATGTTATAGGTATGCTTGTAATCGTTAAGGACTGGGGAGTTTTTCAGGATAAAATAAATAAACTGTATGTAGCTAAGTACAGGCTTAAATCTTAGAGGAAAACCATTCCACCAGACACTGGGAGACCAATACACATTTCAGCAGCACAATAACTTAAAATACAAGTCTAAGTCTACCCTTGGAGTTGCTTAACAAGAAGACAGTGAAAGTTCCTGAGTGGCCGAATTACAGTTTTGACTTAAATCTACTTGAAGATCTATGACAAGACCTGAAAATGGTTGTCTAGCGATGATCAACAACCAATTTGACAGAGCTTGAAGAATTTTGAAAATAATAATGGGCAAATGTTGCACAATGCAGGTGTGGAAAGCTCTTAGAAAACTTACCCAGAAAGACTCACAGCTGTAATCACTGCCAAAGGTGCTCCTACAAAATATTGACTCTGGGGTGTGAATACTTATATAAATGTCTTTATTTCTTTTTCAATAAATTTGCAAACATTTCTAAAAACATGTTTTCACTTTGTCGTTATGAGGTACCCAATAATGACAAATCAAAAACAGGTCAATTTGGTTTTTAGCAAATGTATATAAAAAAAATTACAGAAATACCTTATTTACATAATTATTCAGACCCTTTGCTATGAAACTCGAAATTGAGCTCAGGTGCATCCTGTTTCCATTTGATAATCCTTGAGATGTTTCTACAACTTGATTGGAGTCCACCTGTGGTAAATTCAATTGAATGGACATGATTTGGATAGGCACACACCTGTCTATATAGGTTCCACAGTTGACAGTGCATGTCAGAGCAAAAACCAAACCATGAGGTCGAAGGAATTGTCCGTAAAGTTCAGAGACAGGATTGTGTCCAGGCACAGATCTGGGGAAGGGTACCAAAAAATGTCTGCAGCATTGAAGGCCCCCAAGAACACAGTTGCCTCCATCATTTTTAAAATGGAAGAAGTTTGGAACCACCAAGATTCCTACTAGAGCTGGCCGCCCGGCCAAACTGAGCAATCAGGGGAGAAGGGCCTTAGTCAGGGAGGTGACCAAGAACCTGATGGTCACTCTGACAGAGCTCCAGAGCTCCTCTGTGGAGATGGGAGAACCTTCCAGAAGGACAACCATCTGTGCAGCACTCCACCAATCAGGCCTTTATGGTAGAGTGGCCAGACCGAAGCCACTCCTCAGTAAAAGGCACATGACAGCKCGCTTGGAGTCTTCCAAAAGGCACCTAAAGACTCTCAGACCATGAGAAACAAGATTCTCTGTTCTGATGAAACCAAGATTCAAATCTTTGGCCTGAATGCCAAGCGTCACCTCTGGAGGAAACCTGGCAGCATCCCTAAGGTTAAGCATGGTGGTGGCAGCATTATGCTGTGAGGATGTTTTTCAGAGTCAGGGACTGGGAGACTAGTCAGGATCGAGGGAAAGATGAACGGAGCAAAGTACAGAGAGATCCTTGATGAAAACCTACTCCAGAATGCTCAGGTCCTCAGACTGGGGCGAAGGTTCACCTTCCAACAGGACAACGACCCTAAGCACACAGCCAAGACAACGCAGCAGTGGCTTCAGGACAAGTTTTTGAATGCCCTTGAGTGGCCCAGCTAGAGACTTGATCCCGATCGAACATATCTGGAGTGACCTGAAAATATCTGTGCAGCGATGCTCCCCATCCTACCTGACAGAGGATCTGCAGAGAAGAATAGGAGAAACTCCCCAAATACAGGTGTGCCACGCTTGTAGCGTCATACTCAAGAAGACTTGAGGCTGTAATTACTGCCAAAGGTGCTTCAACAAAGTGCTGAGTATCACTAGGATCACTAGTCACTTTAAACAATGCCTCTTTAAATAATGCCACTTTAATAATGTTTACCTATCTTACATTACTCATATCACATGTATATACTGTATTTTATACCATCTACTGCACCTTGCTTATGCAGCTCGGCCATCGCTCATCCATATACTTAAATGTACATATTCTCATTTACCCCTTTAGATTTGTGTGTATTAGGTAGTTGTTGGGAATTGTTAGATTACTTGTTGGATAGTACTGCACTGTTGGAACTAGAAGCACAACATTTCGCTACACTAGCATTAACATCTGCTGACCATGTGTATGTGCAATCAAATTTGATTTGATTTGATATGAAAGTAAAGGGTCTGACTACTTACGTAAGTGTGATATTTCAGTAGTTTTTTCTTTATAAATTTGCAAAAAATTATACAAACCTGTTTTTTCTTTGTCATTATTGGGTATTGTGTGTAGATTGATGAGGGGAAAAAACAATTGAATCCATTTTAGAATAAGGCTGTAACGTAACAACATATGGAAAAAGTCAAGGGGTCTGAAAACTTTCAGAATGCACTGTATATTAATTAAATGGTCTAGCTTGTCATGCTGAACAAGATACATGGCTGGTGAACGAGACAGTAAAGATTTATCCCTGATTGCCATCTTGTGGTAGATACTGTATCTAGCAGGCCTAATTTCAACGAAATACAGCCTTAATTTCTAAGAATATGGTTTATAAACTTTATTGAGGATTAACTCTCTTATTTTACTTATTTCAAACAAAAACAAAAAACTCAATTTTTTAATACTTTTGTTTCCAAAGGATAGCCTACCTTATAAACAAATGATGTATAGCTCCAAATTATGTTGGATTGTTATTCTTTGTGAATTAGATGTGTTATAGAAATCACCAAGTGCTGTACATGTGAACATATGATGGGATGCACCATTGTTTTTGTTGATGCCCACTATTTTAAGATTTTCACACATTATAGAAAAAAACAAAATGTGTTACCTTCTCAATTATATTAATTTCCAAGGTTATTATCATCATGTATAAATTATATCAATATTATTGAGAACGTTCTAGTGGTATAAATTGTGTTATCGCGGTATTTCACTATTGTAAACCAGCGAGAAATTACGAAAGGGGCGTATTCTCTCGTGTACATTCTATTTAATAGCTACGTGAAATCAGCGACATTAAGCCACACTAAGCGACACTAACGGGTCCCAAATCGCGCAAAAAGCTACAAAACAAAATCATAGATTTACCTGAACACTATCACAAATTGTATTATAGTTTGTCTGTTTCAAGATTTGTTCTGTTTTTCTGATCCTACCCTCATCTTTTCGTGTTATTTTAATAGATATTAAGGCTCATGGTTAAGTTCTAGAGGTTATTTGTAAATATTCTGCCAAGGTGGGTAAATAAACACAAAAATGCAATCATTCTATTTTAATAAGGGGACATATTTATTAAACATCAATGTTACATGTAAATTAATTGAAAACGAATTAATGATTGAAAGTTAAATATTCTAATATTAGTTTAATTTCCATTCCACTGGATGGCACTGTCCCCCATGCTGCTCCACATCAGGCGTCTGAGGATTAAACTAGTCAAACACATGCACTGGTAGATGTGGTGTGCATGGTTATAAACTTTACAATTATTACACTGTTATTGACTGTTATAAACACATATTACATTGTACATTGTTATTACATTGTTAAAACAACAAACCTACATTGTGAAGAGTGGGTGAAATCATAAAGGGTTTGCAGAAACACATGAGCTGAAGGGGGAAAGTTGTCCATATAAAAAGTTACAAGAGGAGAACCAAGAAATAACTCACAGACAGTCAGACAGACAGACATGTAACCACTTATCTGAAGATGATGAGGTTGTTGTAGATGAGACTGAGTTTCAAGTAACCAATAGGATTTAATATGCTGTATTCATGTACATTTTTCTCAGTAGCCCCTACTAATTCTGCTCTCACCTAGATATTCCCGCTACTCACATCACCTATCATAACCACCAAAGCCATTCCCTGCTCACTCAGCTCCTGAAACTGGTCACACTCTGCCCTTCCAAACACCCACATTCCTACACCATCCACTGACACCTCCTCCTCCCTCAGGCCTACTAAGTGGTAAATATCCCTCCCTACGTCGACTCCTCCCATACCTTCCACCCCAAGATTCTTGCCATCATACTAAATACCAGAGTGTGGTCCAAGGCAGAATCATTCCCTGTGGCTACATTAATCCTGGTCCCTCGGCCATCATTCAGGCACACCAGCTCTTTCACCTCTGTTCTTCATGTTCCCCTGCCAGAGTGTGTTGTGTGAATTAAATCGCCACGCCACATTATCTTGTATAGTGTTGTCATAGAGGACTTAAATCAAATCAAAATAAATGTCAGCAGTGGAAGTAGATTTCTGCTGAAAAAAATTGCCTGATGACGCAAACTTTGATTGTATAACACTGGATCCTATTAGTGTCTGAGGATTCCAAATCACCTCCTTTATTGGATATAACTTGTATTGTTCCAATAGTACAGTAACAAATAGCTGTAAAGTGCTGTAATGACAATACGGTTTTGGTAACAGTTGACTGTCCTCAAATAAACTATTAAATGACATAAATATAGCCGTCAAAATGATCAATGCTTTGTAGTTAGGTACCTTTTGTAATGTTATTTTATTTTCTGAGATGCAGCCCATAGGTACAATGTATGACATAATTAATTTAAATGTTTAAGTAACTTTAAACTATAACCGTTCTGATTTTAAATTTAAAAACGTACTGTAAGTCTAGTAAACATTTTTGAGGGGACTTTTATTATGAAATGTACTCGTTTGATAATGTGACCTTAATGTCGCTAGGTTCACAATGCTCTATCTAATGACGTACCAAGCCTATTTGCTGTATAATAACTTACAGTCTGGTCTAAAAACTCATGATAAAAGCAAAGTCCACAGAATGTCAGATGAAGAGATTCCGTCAACTTCAAGAGAGCCTTTACCCGAAGATGAAGAGGTGAGCATTTGAAAGCAGACATCTTCTTTTCCAGAAATATGAGATAGAGTGTTAGTAGCTAGCTAGAAGTTTGCAGTATTGTTGATTTGGGGGGGAACATGGCGGGAAGGAGGCTTACACATCTGCATAGCTCTCTACAGATGCTAGCTAACTAGATACCACCAGGTCAAACGCTGACCAGAAAACATTAGCTACAATGTTTGTCGTCGTGCGGTTGAGAGAAATGTTGCCAATATTCCCGTAGACTTTTAAATCCTGCCAATTTCAGTCTGACAAACCTTGGAGTCCCAGAGCAACCAAACTGACTGTATGTGTAGCTTGTCGTCTGTTTCACTTAGCCCAGGCAGCACACCGCACAGTCGCATGCAGCAAGACCAGCCCAGAGCAAATCAGCTGTCTACTTTCAACACTAACGTTAGCTGCTTGTTGCGCTCTGGGGAATGTCAATTGGCTACAGTAGCTAACAATTTAATGTTTATGAAGAACATTCGTGGTGAGGTGTACCTAACTGCTTGAACTTTAACATCGGTTCAATTGAAGGCATAACTTATTGCACATTTTATAATAAATAATATGTGAACGTGCTCAAAATGTATTATAATTYATTGTGCAACAAGCATCACATGTAGCAAACTTTCTCGACCTTCAACCATAAATCTATATTGATTAAACGTATTATAAAATAATGTTGCATGAATTCACAGGAAATGGTATACAATACACAGCACATTCCCGTATAAGATCACTGAAATAGCCATACAAAATTGTTTTAAATTGCACATTACATTGATTAAATGTTAGTGAATCATATGCTAAATAAATATYTACAATTCAGTGAGCAAGTCATAAAGTAGTCTACTGTGTTTGTGCGCAGGCAAAAGACCCCCCATTTCAGCTGAAGCCACCCCCGAAGGCTTTGCCTAAGGCGGAGGGAGATGTGGATCCAGAATACGAAGAGAAAAGGGTGAGACAAATTGCTTTGTCACAAACTCTCTCTATGGATTCATTTAATATTTAAAAATGCAATTGCAAGTTGAATGATTACATTAGGGAGTATCACGTGACACAGATTAGTCACAGCATTGGTTGAATTCTGTGCCAGATATTTGAGAAAAACATAACATTTTTTTCCAACTTTTGCAATGGGCTCCCCACTGTGGTAAATGTGGGGAATTGCAGTGTGTAGTGAGACTGCAGTGTATAGGGAGAATGTGAATGGCAAAATTAAAGTTAAGCATAACATTGATCTCACATCCTTACTAGTCAAAAACAACTTGTTGGTGTATTTCTGTATTTTTCCCCCCCCCTGTCTTTTTACCATAGAAAACAGATAGAGCGAACCGGTTTGAGTTTCTGCTCAAGCAAACAGAACTCTTTGCCCACTTCATCCAGCCTGCGTCTCAGAAGTCTCCTACTTCACCCCTGAAAGTGAAACCTGGACGACCTCGCGTTAAACAGGATGAGAAACAAAATCTCCTCTCTGTTGGAGAGTATGTGGCTGCTGACTTGTTTTAAGAGTCTTGCCTTTATTTACAACTTTCTAAATGTCAGGTCTATGTTGTTGTAAATAAACAAGCTATATTGGTGAATAATCCATGAATAATAAACAATACAGTCTGTTTACCATTGTAGCAAAGCATACTATTTGTCCGCCACCTGTGTTTTTACAGTAACCGCCACCGACGCACAGAACAAGAAGAAGATGAGGAGTTGTTATCTGAGAGCAGGAAGGCAGCTAACGTCTTGGTTCGCTTTGAAGAGTCCCCATCCTGTACGGTGTTTTCATATAGCTTTTAAATGCTAATTTTAATAGTCAGCCCTCCATGTAAATGAACTGTAGCAGGTGTAACTCAGTGTTGTATTCTAGCAGGTGTATACCTCTAATACTAATTAGCTCCCATTTGAGAACTGCTGATGATTCGTTTTTTCCCCCTCCATTAATGACAAAACTTTTTGTATTTTCCAGATGTAAAAAATGGAGAGCTGAGAGATTACCAAATCAGAGGTCTCAACTGGATGATCTCCCTTTATGAAAATGGCATTAATGGAATCTTGGCTGATGAAATGGTAATAATGACTGTAACTTAATCATAGAATTAACAATAGTTGATGTTTACTTGCCTCCATTAAGTGCCAGAGCCATATATTGATATCCAAGTGTAAAGGGACATACACACCAAGGATGATAAAGATAAACTATACATAACTATAAAACGTTGGCAAGCATCCACACTAGAGGAATGTTTATCGTTCTGCAGCAGGGGTGGGCAAACTTTTTGGCTTTAGGGCCACATCAGGATTTTGAAATTCAATGGAGGGACAGAAAAAGAGCAGTTATTTGAAAATATATAGGTCCATTATAAAATCTACATACTTTCTATCTAGTTTTAGATGTTTGAGTATGGCCTGGGGTTTATTTTTTTACCCAAAACAATCATTTCCCAGCTCATCATTTTTACTCAAACCTCCCGCCCATGCGGGCCGTAGTTTGCCGACCCCTGTTCTACACTCTAGGCTACACCTGTCAATCAACTGATTAACGCATCCTACTGCACGCTGTAGGCTTATTAATGTAACGCATACCATTCACTATTTTCATGGTGTGTTCATTTTCATAGTGACTACTGCAAATAATACTTCAATGTAGATAATAATATAGAAACACATATTTTAAATGTAGCAATTCAACAACAAACGCTGTTTAGCCTGTGCATCTTCATGTCGTGCTTGCCTCGTTGCTCTAGTGGTGTGCAAGTGATTTCAATTTTTCTAATAGTTGTCAAATCTTCTTTTTCATCTGTCTGTTCTGTGCACCATTTGCAATGCAACAATGTTATCACCAGCTAAAGTAATCACACCAACACTCTTTCTCCTCAACTTTTTTTTACATTCAGCAATTAGCAAGAGCATGCCTGCTTGTGTCCTCGAATAGGCTGTTAGGTGTACTATAAAAAAAAATGCTAAAAATAAATGTCATATAGCTTTTGTAGCCTGTAGCTTTTCCTGGGAATGCGCATGGTAACAGCTGGAAGAGAGAGGCTAGTAGAGATGTGTCAAATCAAACATTAAATCACATTTTATTTGTCACATGCGCCGAATACAAAAAGTGTAGACCTTACTGTGAGGCTCCCGAGTGGCACAGCAGTCTAAGGCACTGCATCTCAATGCTAGAGGCGTCACTACAGGCCCTGGTTCAATTCCAGGCTGTATCATAACCGTCTGTGATTGGGAGTCCAATGGGGCGGCACAAAATTGGCCCAGAGTCGTCCGGGTTAGGGTTTGGCCGGGGTAGGCAGTCATTGTAAATAAGAATTTGTTCTTAACTGACTTTCCTTAACTGACCTTTAAATAAAGGTTAAATACATTTTTTATAAAATACTGTGAAATGCWTACGTACAAGCCCCTAACCAACAATTTTTTAAATAAACTAAAGTAAGAAAAAAAGTWATACAATAAAATTACAATAACGAGGCTTTATACAACAGGTGGGTCTAATCCTCAATGCTGATTGGTTTAAACCGCATTCCAGCCAGTGTCTATTCCACAAGTTACCACCGGCTAAATCTATGACTTTAAAATGCCTATTTACTCTGTTTCATCTGACTGCGCAATCCACTGTCTCATCAGCCCAGCCAGGTAATTTATAAACTTAATCTCCACTATAAAAAGCATCTAGACATTATCTCACATTTCATTTTAGACTAATATTTAGTTTTCAACAGCGGAGATTTGTATAAACCTTGCTGTCTGTCTTTCCAACATTTGCAACATTGTTTAAAAATTCAAATTCTATCTCCAGCTGTCCCATAGTAATGAACGTGTCGAGACAGGCAGGCAGGCAGCATTTCTCAGCCAGTTGAAATCATGAGTCAGCTTTCATAATGACTCCAACACCATCATTAAGTTTGCTGACGACACAACATTGGTAGGCTTGATCACCGACAATGATGAGACAGCCTATAGGGAGGAGGTCAGAGGCCTGGCAGTGTGGTGCCAGGACAACAACCTCTCTCTCAACGTGAGCAAGACAAAGGAGATGATCGTGGACTACAGGAAAAGGAGTGCCGAACACGCCTCCATTCACATCGACGCGGCTGTAGTGGAGCGGGTCGAGAGTTTCAAGTTCCTTGGTGTCCACATCACCAACAAACTATCACGGTCTAAACARACCAAGTCAGTCGTGAAGAGGGCATGACAACACCTTTTCCCCCTCAGGAGACTGAAAAGATTTGGCATGGGTCCCCAGATCCTCAAAAAGTTCTACAGCTGCACCATCGAGACCATCCTGACTGGTTGTATCACCGCTTGGTATGGCAACTCCTCGGCATCCGACCGTAAGGCGCTACAGAGGCTAGTGCGTACGGCCCAGAACATCACTGGGGCCAAGCTTCCTGCCATCCAGGACCTATATACTAGGCAGTGTCAGAGGAAGGCCCAACAAATTGTCAAAGACGCCAGCCACCCTAGTCATAGATTGTTCTCCCTGCTACCACACAGCAAGCGGTACCGAAGTCTAGGTCCAAAAGGTTCCTTAACAGATTCTACACCCAAGCCATAAGACTGCAGAACAGTTATTCAAATGGCCACCCGGACTATTTATGTTGTTTTTATACTGCTGCTACTCGCTGTTTATTATCTATGCATAGTCACTTTACCCCTATCTACAGTACATGTACAAATTACCCTGACTAACCTGTACCCCCACACATTGACTCGGTACCGGTACCCCCTGTATATACCCTCGATATTGTTATTTTAATGTTTTACTTTTTMATTGTTTTTTTATTTTAGTTTATTAAGTAAATATTTTCTTAACTCTATTTCTTGAACTGCATTGTTGGTTAAGGGCTTGTAAGTAAGCAGTTCACGGTAAGGTCTAAATCTGTTGTATTCAGCGCATGTGACAAATAACTTTTATCATTTTTAAGGATATATACAAAGAAATGTCAATTGAAAAAAGGTCAAACGAAACGAAGTGCAGCTAGTTTGCAGTCTTTCCAGCTTCAGTTTGTAGTGATTGTGTTAGCTCTGTTGTTGGCTAGCTCCTAGAATAACAGTGTCCTGACTAGAGAGCACATTTTCTATGCCCGGCGAAATCGCGCCTCATTAGCTCATTGGATGTATCCAACTAAATGACTCTAGAAAACAGCTTAAACAAATGCAAATGCAGCTACTCTTGTGATAAAGCAAGGGATGAAAAGTTGCCAGCCTGTATGGCAATGGAACAATTTTAGAATGAACGACTGGGTCGCGTCCATAGATCCAGAACAAAAAGACTGAACGACTGGGTTGTGTCTCCGGTAGGGTTGCAAAATTCTGGGAACTTTCAATATATTCCCTGGTTTTCCCAAAATCCCAGATGGAGGAATCCCGGAATCAGGAGGGAATAAACATGAAACCTGGAATCTTCCAACAAGGATTTCTGCATAACCAGGGAATTTATTTAAAGTTCCCGGAATTTTGCAACCCATGTCTCTGGCAACTGAACCGATAGAATGAATGACCAGCCGGCTTGGGTAGCAACCCTAGATTTGTGCCGGGAATATAGCTTGTGGAATTATGAAATAGTATGAATAAGATAAATATTCATCTAAATAACGTAAATCATTATTTGAATATATTTGTAACCCGTTGTATAAAAGTGATAATGCCCCCTAGGCCGGTGTTTGGAGGATATATTGGCACGGTTTGCCGGCCATCGACTTCGGCTCGGGCCTAACAACACCCGTGCCAATATATCCTCCAGACACCGGCTTCTTGGGCATTAGCACTTACATATACAGGGGGTACCGGTACCGAATCAATGTGCAGGGGTACAGGTTAGTCGAGATAATTGAGGCAATAGGTAATAATAAAGGTAATTGAGGTAATAATAAACAGCGAGTAGCAGAAGCTTAAAAAAGGGGGTCAATGCAAATAGCATTGATTAACTGTTCAGCAGTCTTATGGCTTGGGGGTAGAAGCTGTTAAGGAGCCTTTTGGACCTAGACGTGGCACTCTGGTGCCGTATGGTAGTAGAGAGAACAGTCAATGACTAGGATGGCTGGAGTCTTTGACAAATTTTAGGGCCTGGTATAGAGGTCCTGGATGGCAGGAAGCTTGCACCCAGTGATGTACTGGGCGATACGCACTACCCTCTGTAGCGTTCTTTATGAGGGAAAATTAAGTCTGAAATTTCAAAGCGTAAATTGCAAACTTCAGAAGCCTTTTTAACTTTTACGGGTTGGGTCCTAAACTGGGAAGGTTGTCGCTAACGTGCGCTAATGTGACTAGAATGACGTAGTATACAACAGCCAACTCTCCGGGACATAGACATATCTGATATGGGCAGGAAGCTTAAATTCTTGTTCATCTAAATGCACTGTCCAATTTACAGTAGCTATTACAGTGAATAAATCCCATGCTATTGTTTTTTTTAACCTTTATTTAACTAAGCAAGTCAGTTAAGAACAAAATTGTATTTACAATGACAGCCTAGGGACAGTGGGTTAACTGCCTGACACTGTAAAGTTCATGGAGAATAAGAGCACCTCCTCCCAGCTGCCCACTGCACTGAGGCTAGGAAACACTGTCACCGCTGATAAATCCACGATAATCAAGAATTTCAATTAGCATCTCTCTACGGCTGGCCATGCTTTCCACCTGGCTACCCCAACCCCGGCCAACAGCTCTGCACCCCCCTCTGCAACTGGCCCTAACCCCCCCCCCCCCCTCTTCTCCTTCACCCAAATCCAGACAGCTGATGTTCTGATAGAGCTGAAAAATCTGGAACCCTACAAATCAACTGGGCTAGACAATCTGGACCCTCTCTTCCTAAAATTATCCGCCGCCATTGTTGCAACCCCTATTAGTAGTCTGTTCAACCTCTTTTTCGTATCGTCTGAGATTCTTAAAGATTGGAAAGCGGCCACAGTTATCCCCCTCTTCAAAGAGGGAGACACTCTAGACCCAAATTGTTACAGACCTATATCCATCCTGCCCTGCCTTTCTAAAGTCTTCGAAAGCCAAGTGAACAAACAGCTCACCGACCATTTCGAATCCCACCGTACCTTCTCCGCAATGCAATCTGGTTTCCGAGCTGGTCACGGGTGCACCTGAGCCACGCTCAACGTCCTAAACGATATCATAACCGCCATCGATAAAAGACAGTACTGTGCAGCCGTCTTCATCGACCTGACCAAGGCTTTCGACTCTGTCAATCACTGTATTCTTATCGGCAGACTCAACAGCCTTGGTTTCTCGAATGACTGCTCGCCTGATTCGCTAACTACTTCTCAGATAGAGTTCAATGTGTCAAATCGGAGGGCCTTTTGTACGGACCTCTGGCAGTCTCTGTGGGGGTGCCACAGGGTTCAATTCTCGGGCCGACTCTTTTCTCTGTATATATCATTAATGTCGCTCTTGCTGCAGGTGATTCTTTGATCCACCTCTACGCAGACGACACCATTCTGTATACATCTGGCCCTTCTTTGGACACTGTGTTAACAAACCTCCAAACGAGCTTAAATSCCATACAATACTCTTTCCGTGGCCTCCAACTGATCTTAAATGCAAGTAAAACTAAATGCATGCTCTTCAACCGATCGCTGCTCGCTCCCTCCCGCCCGACTAGCATCACTACTCTGGACGATTCTGACTTAGAATATGTGGACAACTATAAATACCTAGGTGTCTGGCTAGACTGTAAACTCTCCTTCCAGACTCATATTAAGCATCTCCAATCCAAAATGCAATCTAGAATCGTCTTCCTATTTCACAACAAAGCCTCCTTCACTCATGCTGCCAAACATACCCTGGTAAAACTGACTATCCTACCGATCCTTGACTTCGGCGATGTCATTTACAAAATAGCCTCCAACACTTTACTCAGCAAATTGGATGGAGTCTATCACAGTGCCATCCGTTTTGTCACCAAAGCCCCATATACTACCCACCACTGCGACCTGTATGCTCTTGTTGGCTGGTCCTCACTTCATATTCGTCGCCAAACCCACTGGCTCCAGGTCACCTATAAGTCTTTGCTAGGTAAAGCTCCGCCTTATCTCAACTCACTGGTCACCATAGCAACACCCACCCATAGCACGCGCTCCAGCAGGTATATTTCACTGGTCATCCCCAAAGCCAACACCCTCTTTGGCCGCCTTTCCTTCCAGTTCTCTGCTGCCAATGACTGGAACGAATTGCAAAAATCACTGAAGTTGGAGACTTATATCTCCCTCACTAACTTGAAGCATTAGCTGTCAGAGCAGCTTACCCATCACTGCAGCTGTACACAGCCCATCTATAAATAGCCCATCCAACCAACTACCTACCTCATAACATATTTGTTTTTGTTTTCCTGCTCTTTTGCACACCAGTATCTATACTTGCACATCCTCATCTGCACATCTATCACTCCAGTGTTAATTGCTAAATTGTAATTACTTCGCCACTATGACCTGTTTATTGCCTTACCTCCTTACTTAATTTGCACAGACTGTATACAGATTTTTCTATTGTGTTATTGACTGTACGTTTGTTTATTCCATGTGTAACTCTGTGTTGTTGTTTTTGTCGCACTGCTTTTGCTTTATCTTGGCCAGGTTGCAGTTGTAAATGAGAACTTGTTCTCAACTAGCCTACCTGGTTAAATAAAGGTTATATAAAAAAAAATACAGCCTCCACTCTTCTGGGAAGGCTTTCCACTAGATGCTGGAACATTGCTGCGGGAACTTTCTTCCATTCAGCCACAAGAGCATTAGTGAGGTCGGGCAATGATGTTGGGCGATTAGGCCTGCCTCGCAGTCGGCGTTCCAATTCATCCTAAAGGTGTTCGATGGGGTTGAGGTCAGGGGTTTGTGCAGGCCAGTCAATTTCTTCTATACCGATCTCGACAAACCATTTCTGTATGGACCTCGCTTTATGCATGGGGGCATTGTCATGCTGAAACAGGAAAGGGCCTTCCCCAAACGTGCCACAAAGTTGGAAGCACAGAAACGTTTAAAATGTAATTGTKTGCTGTAGCGTTAAGGTTTCCCTTCACTGGAACTAAGGGGCCTAGCCCGAACCATGAAAAACTTCCCAAGACCATTATTCCTCCTCCACCAAATTTTACAGTGGCACTACGCATTGGGGCAGGTAGCGTTCTCCTGGCTTCCGCCAAACCCAGATTCGTTCGACGGACTGCCAGATGGTGAA
The DNA here is from genome assembly GCF_002910315.2 of Salvelinus sp. IW2-2015. NCBI lineage: Eukaryota > Metazoa > Chordata > Actinopteri > Salmoniformes > Salmonidae > Salvelinus > Salvelinus sp. IW2-2015. The sequence continues at coordinate 31,107,910 of NC_036863.1, read as the reverse complement.
GCYTGCTTCATCACTCCAGAGAACGAGCTTCCATTGCTCCCGAGTCCAATGGCGGCGAGCCCATTTCAGTTCTTGTGCTGACTGATGTTGCTTCCAGAGGCAGTTTGGAACTTGGTAGTGAGTGTTGCAACCGAGGACAGACGATTTTTACGCGCTTCAGCACTCGGTGGTCCCGTTCTCTGCGCTTGTGTGGCCTACCACTTCATGACTGAGCAGTTGTTGCTCCTAGATGTTTCCACTTCACAATAACAGCACACGGTTGACCAGGGCAGCTTGTTGGAACTGACTTGTTGGAAAGGTAGCATCCTATGACGGTGCGACYTTGAGAGTCACTGAGCTCTTCAGTAAGGCCATTCTACTGCCAATGTTTGTCTATGGAGATTGCATGGCGGTGTGCTCAATTTTATACACCTGTCAGCAACTGGTGTGGCTGAAATAGCCGAATCCACTAATTTGAAGGGGTGTCCACATACTTTTCTATATGGTGTACATAGGAAAATATGGGCTTCTTCTGACATTGAGATGCGCTGTCTGTCGTGGATCATGAGTCTTCGAAGTCGTCCTATAATTCATGTGGATACCAATATGCTTACATGCCCATTTATTCAGAAAAGCTCACCGCACACTCTGCCTCTCCCCTCCGAGCAGCTATTCCTTGCGCACCTAGAACCTAGAACGCTTTAATAGAACGTATTTTGGATTGTTTTTTGACGTTGTACTGTTGGGGAGACAGGGATAAAATCACACAAAGTTATCCCAACGATAGCTATTGTTATTGTTTTCCACTGTTTTTATAGTTATTGTTGTAGTGTGGACGCTGCTGTTCACTTGAATTAGAACAACTTTTATTTTTTTTATTGTTATAGTTATTGTCCTTGGTGTGGATGGCCCTTAAGCCTCTGGTAAGTGCCACTAGTTGTGAGTCAAGCTTATGCGCTGTATGTATGACAGGTTGTTTATTTGTTTATTGACCACAGGGCTTGGGGAAGACCCTCCAAACCATTGCGTTGCTGGGATACCTGAAGCATTACAGGAACATTCCAGGCCCCCACATGGTTCTGGTTCCCAAATCAACGCTACACAACTGGATGAATGAGTTCAAACGCTGGGTACCAACCCTTAAGGCAGTCTGTCTCATCGGGGACAAGGATGCAAGGGTATGTCCTGTATTTTCTCTTGATTGACACTGATTAAACATCCCCTTTCATAACACATTATCAGGTGGGTAGGTAACCAAGACCACTAATGACTCCTTTGACAAATGTTCTCCTTATTCACCAGGCGGCTTTCATTCGTGATGTCATGATGCCAGGGGAATGGGATGTTTGCGTCACATCCTATGAGATGGTCATCAGAGAGAAATCTGTCTTCAAGAAGTTCAACTGGAGATACCTTGTCATTGACGAAGCTCATAGGATAAAAAATGAGAAGTCTAAGGTATGAACTCAAATTAAAATAATTTAGGGATAAAACATGTTTCTTTTTCTACTTTTCAATTAATGAAGTTTGGCCTATACACAATCATTTTTAATGATTTGTATGTAACCTTTACATTAATCCTGTGTTGTCAGCTCTCAGAGATTGTCCGTGAGTTCAAAACCACCAACCGTCTCCTCCTGACTGGAACACCTCTGCAGAACAACCTCCATGAGCTGTGGTCACTCCTCAACTTCCTGCTGCCTGATGTCTTCAACTCTGCCAACGTGAGTCCTGCCTCTGTTTGTTCTCTCCATGTATTCCTCTTGTAGTGATATTCCTCTCCTTTAGATTCATGTGACTGGAATACCAAATCGAGGAAAAAGAAATTCATATATCGCTCCAGGCAAATGGAACTGCATTCTTTTGTTGTTTTGTATCAAAAGACCCTCCAGCAGTATCTTAATGTTTTTTGTTGTTCCATTTATATCACCAAGTTTCAATTCGCTTCAGTCAATCACTGAGCTCCTCAGCCCCACCTGACATGCTTCTTGTCTTTCCATGATGTGTCAGAGGGAAAGGTAGCCCCGAGCATAGGCTTCCCCCCTCAGGCACTGCTCTGTTCTGTTGTCAGTTCCTCCCAGTTTGTCTGGGATCCCTCCCCCCAGTCACCCCCAGAGGCAGTAGCTGATCATATGTATCCTGTCCTTTTCTCTAATCCCCTCTACATCTGAAGCCAAAGCAGAATCATCTTTTCTTTTCTTTTTCTTCTCTAAAATAACTTTTGCACTTTCATGGAAAATCTATGTGTTAAAAACAAAAGGAACATTTTTCTTTAATTCTCAGGACTTTGATTCTTGGTTTGACACCAACAACTGTCTGGGGGACCAGAAGCTGGTGGAGCGTCTGCATGCGGTAAGCTGTGTTTCATTACGTTCAGAGTTCACTGCAGGTTCCTTCTTATCTATATTTATTTTCAGTATAAATAATACATCCCGAGTGGCACAGCGGTCTAAGGCACTGCATCTTAGTGCAAGCGGCGTCACTACAGTCCCTGGTTTGATTCCAGGCTGTATCACATCCGGCCGTGATTGGGAGTCCCATAGAGCGGCGCACAATTGTCGTCCCAACGTCGTTCGGGTTTGGCCGGGGTAGGCCATTATTGTAAATAAGAATTTGTTCTTAACTGACTTGCCTAGTTAAATAAAGGTTAAATATATATTTTGTTAATGATATACACTGAGTGTACAAAACATTAAGAACACCTTTCTACTATTGAGTGGCACCCCCTTTTGCCCTCAGAACAGCCTCAATTTGTCAGGGCAAGGACTCTACAAGAAAGCATTCCACAGGGATGCTGGCTCATGTTGACTCCAATGCTTCCCACAGTGGTGTCAAGTTGGCTGGATGTCCTTTGGGTGGTGGACCATTCTTGATACACATGGGAAACTGTTGAGTGTGAAAACCCCAGCAGCGTTGCAGTTCTTGACACAAATGGTGCACTTGGTACCTACTACCATGCCCTGTTCAAAGGCACTTAAATATTTTGTCTTGCCCATTCACCCTCTGAATGGCACACATACACAATCCATGTCTCAAGGCTTAAAAATCCTTCTTTAACCAGTCTCCTCCCCTTCATCTACACAGATTGTGTATGTCATGGAAAGAGCAGGTGTTCTTAATGTTTTGTACACTCAGTGTATGTAATGAAATACTTGTAATACATGGGTAAAAATAGATTAATTAAAGCATTTGCTTTGTACAGGTGCTGAGGCCTTTCCTTCTGCGTCGCATTAAAGCTGAAGTGGAGAAAAACCTGCCTCCCAAAAAAGAGGTGAAGATTTACCTCGGARTGAGTAAGATGCAGCGAGAATGGTATGTGTTTGGTTCAAATACTTAGTACTTCCCAGTGTTGGCAATAGCTTTTGTTGGTTCAATGTTTCTACCTATGAAATTCAAGAAAAATTATTTCAAATGAAACAATGTTTTGTTCTATTTTTGTTAGGTACACACGGATTCTGATGAAGGACATTGACATCCTCAATTCTTCTGGAAAAACTGACAAGATGCGTCTCTTGAACATCCTGATGCAGCTGCGGAAGTGCTGCAACCACCCATACCTGTTTGATGGGGCCGAGCCTGGACCCCCCTACACCACCGACACTCACCTTGTAACCAACAGCGGCAAAATGGTGGCCCTGGACAAACTGCTGCCCAAAGTCCAGGAGCAAGGTGCTACATTCTCTCTGATCATTAAATGCTTTTACTGTAGTTTATCCCAACATTATTCATGTAAATTTGATGTCTTTATCTCAGAGCTTTGATCTGTGGTTGTTACTGTACATGTTCAGTTGTAACAGACTATGCAATAGGTTGTATATACAAACTCTGATAGATTCAAGTAAATAATGGTCCTTTAAAACCKCTTAAGGATCTTACTCTTTTTTTCAATTTTCGCCTAAAATGACACCCAAATCTAACTGCCTGTAGCTCTGGACCTGAAGCAAGGATATGCATATTCTTGATACTATTTGAAAGGAAAAACTTTGAAGTTTGTGGAAATGTGATATTAATGTAGGCGAATATAACACATTAGATCTGGTAAAGATAATACAAACAAAAACATATTTGAAATGCAAGAGAAAGGCCATACTTTCAGATAGGAGTCTAGGTGTAATTTAGATGTTGGCTACCAGATGACAGTAGTGTGTGTGTGCAAGGTCAGACTGATCCAGTGAATTACATTACTGRACAATATTTTGTATCAAGTCTGCCAGGAGTTTGTCCAAATGTGCTGAATTGGTCAATTGATACATTTTCAAGTACATAACTATAGAGAACATTCAAAAATGCTATGGTAAAAAAAACTTTTTACATTTTACACACTCCCAGGAATGTCATACATGATGGATCATTAGCTTATACATGAACTTTCACATCTAGGTGGTGAGGTGAGTGTGGAGCCAGAGACAGCAGTGGGGTCAAACTGTAGACCCCAGTTCCTACATTTGAACATAAAAAAATATTTTATCAAACAAAACGATGCTACATTTTATCTCTGGGACCCTCAGGATGACAAATCAGACACCCATCTCGTAGAGGTTAAAAGGGCAAGGACAACCTCATAGCATACAGGCTCAAAAGTTTGCATTTTGTTGAAGAATATCAGGATTCACATGTATAATTTCAAGTTTTTTCATGAAGCTTTCATGATGAGACGTTCATTTGACAATCAAATTAGCCATGCTCATTTAGAATTAATCAAACATTGCTGGCATGCAAGAAACCCCATGAATCATTTTCTGCCATGTTTTTTCCCCTTTGTGGAGATTGCATTTGAACTAGAGCTATGTGACCTGATATTGTATGCTGTTCTGTTCCCTAATGGAATTACTGTTTTGTCTCATTGGTTGCCAGGGTCTAGAGTCCTCATCTTCAGCCAGATGACCAGGGTCCTTGACATTCTTGAGGACTACTGCATGTGGAGAGGTTATGAGTACTGCCGTCTAGATGGGAACACTCCACACGAAGCCAGACAGGTACGGGGCATGACTTCAGCTGATGAGGCCTCATTGACCACAATCACAGGCTCCCATGGAAAACATAAGGAGCTGTATTGGAACAGTTCAATCAAACCTACCATGGTCGTGTTTTTGTAGTATCTTTACTTCAAAACACTGAACTCGTACTGACTGTGCTTGTAAAATTTGTGTAAAGTGTAATTAATTTAACTACATGAAACAAAACTGATATTTTAGATATTGTGTCTAACTAATGCATTAGCTTTATGGCCATGTTTCAAGGAAGCCATAGAGGCCTACAATGCTGACAACAGCAGCAAGTTCATTTTCATGTTGAGCACCAGAGCTGGAGGTCTGGGCATTAACCTGGCAACTGCAGACGTCGTCATCCTGTATGACTCCGACTGGAACCCTCAAGTGGACCTGCAAGCAATGGTTAGAAACATTTCAGTTGTGGCTTCCTTGGAAATGTACTTCTATATATATATATATATATATATATATACAGTGGGGAGAACAAGTATTTGATACACTGCCGATTTTGCAGGTTTTCCTACTTACAAAGCATGTAGAGGTGTGTAATTTTTTATCATAGGTACACTTCAACTGTGAGAGACGGAATCTAAAACAAAAATCCAGAAAATCACATTGTATTATTTTTAAGTAATTAATTTGCATTTTATTGCATGACATAAGTATTTGATCACCTACCAACCAGTAAGAATTCTGGCTCTCACAGACCTGTTAGTTTTTCTTTAAGAAGCCCTCCTGTTCTCCACTCATTACCTGTATTGACTGCACCTGTTTGAACTCGTTACCTGTATAAAAGACACCCGTCCACACACTCAATCACAGACTCCAACCTCTCCACAATGGCCAAGACCAGAGAGGCTGTGTAAGGACATCAGGGATACAATTGTAGACCTGCACAAGGCTGGATGGCTACAGGACAATAGGCAAGCAGCTTGGTGAGAAGAACAAACTGTTGGTGCAATTATTAGAAAATGGAAGAAGTTCAAGATGACGGTCAATCAACCTCGGTCTGGGGCTCCATGCAAGATCTCACCTCGTGGGACATCAATGATCACGAGGAAGGTGAGGGATCAGCCCAGAACTACACGCACGGACCTGGTCAATGACCTGAAGAGAGCTGGGACCACAGTCTCAAAGAAAACCATTAGTAACACACTACGCCGTCATGGATTAAAATCCTGCAGCGCACGCAAGGTCCCCCTGCTCAAGCCAGCACATGTCCAGCCCGTCTGAAGTTTGCCAATGACCATCTGGATGATCCAGAGGAGGAATGGGAGAAGGTCATGTGTCTTGATGAGACAAAAATAGAGCTTTTTGGTCTAAACTCCACTCGCCGTGTTTGGAGGAAGAAGAAGGATGAGTACAACCCCAAGAACACCATCCCAACCGTGAAGCATGGAGGTGGAAACATCATTCTTTGAGATGCTTTTCTGCAAAGGGGACAGGACGACTGCACCGTATTGAGGGGAGGATGGATGGGCCATGTATCGCGAGATCTTGGCCAACAACCTCCTTCCCTCAGTAAGAGCATTGAAGATAGGTCGTGGCTGGGTCTTCCAGCATGACAACGACCCAAACACACAGCCAGGGCAACTAAGGAGTGGCTCCGTAAGAAGCATCTCAAGGTCCTGGAGTGGCCTAGCCAGTCTCCAGACCTGAACCAATAGAAAATCTTTGGAGGGAGCTGAAAGTCCGTATTGCCCAGCGACAGCCCCGAAACCTGAAGGATCTGGAGAAGGTCTGTATGGAGGATGGGCCAAAACCCTGCTGCAGTGTGTGCAAACCTGGTCAAGAACTACAGGAAACGTATGATCTCTATAATGCAAACAAAGGTTTCTGTACCAAATATTAAGTTCTGCTTTTCTGATGTATCAAATAATTATGTCATGCAATAAAATGCAAATTAATTACTTAAAAATCATACAATGTGATTTTCTGGATTTTCTACATGCTTTGTAAGTAGGAAAACCTGCAAAATCGGCAGTGTATCAAATACTTGTTCTCCCCACTGTGTGTATATATATATATATATATTTATATATATTAGTGCATTCAGGAAGTATTCACACCCCTTCACTTCTTCCACATTTTGTTACGTTACAGCCTTTTTTCGCATCAATCTACACAATACCCCATAATATCAAAGCAAAAACAGGTTTAGAATTTTTTTGCAAATGTATTAAGAATATAACTTAAATATGACATTTACATTAGTATTCAGACACTTTACTCAGTACTTTGTTGAAGCACCTTTGGCAGCGATTACAGCCTCGAGTCTTGGGTACCGGTATGATGTTACAAGCTTGGTACACCTATATTTGGGGAGTTTCTGCCATTTTTCTCTGCAGATCTTCTCAAGCTCTGTCATGTTGAATGGGTAGCTTTACTGCACAGCTATTTTCAGGTCTCTCCAGAGATGTTCGATCAGGTTCAAGTCCGGACTCTGGCTAGCCCACTCAAGGACATTCAGAGACTTGTCCCGAAGCTACTCCTGCGTTGTCTTGGATGTGTGCTTAGGGTCGTTGTCCTGTTGGTAGGTGAACCTTCGCTCCAGGCTGAGGTCCTGAGTGCTCTGAAGCAGGTTTTCATCAAGGATCTCTCTGTAGTTTGCTTCGTTCTTCTTTCCCTCGATCTTGACTAGTCTCCTAGTCCCTGCCACTGAAAAACATCCCCACAGCATGATGCTGCCACCACCATGCTTCACCGTAGGGATGGTGCCATGTTTCCTCCAGACGTGACACTTGGCATTCAGGCCAAAGAGTTCAATTTTGGTTTCATCAGACCAGAGAATCTTGTTTCTCATGTTCTGAGAGTCCTTTGGSTGCCTTTTGGCGAACTCCAAGCAGGCTGTGATGTGCCTTTTACTGAGGAATGGCTTCCGTCTGCTCACTCTACTATAAAGGCCTGATTGGTGGAGTGCTGCAGAGATGGTTGTCCTTCTAGAAGGTTCTCCCATTTCTACAGAGGAGCTCTGGAGCTCTGTCAGAGTGACCATTGGGTTCTTGGTCACCTCCCTGACCAAGGCCCTTCTCCCCCGATTGCTCAGTTTGGCCGGGCGGTCAGCTCTAGGAAGAGTTTTGGTGGTTCCTAACTTATTCAATTTAAGAATGATGGAGGCCACTGTGTTCTTGGGGACCTTCAATGCTGCAGAATTGTTTTGGCACCCTTCCCCACACCTGTGCTTCGACACAATCCTGTCTCGGAGATCTACGGACAATTCCTTTGACCTCATTGCTTGGTTTTTGCTCTGACATGCATGGTCAACTGTGGGACCTTATATAGACAGGTGTGTGCCTTTCCAAATCATGTCCAATTAATTGAATTTACGACAGGTGGACTCCAATTAAGTTGTAAAAACAGCTCAAGGAGGATTAATGGAAACACCTTAGCTCAATTTCGAGTCTCATAGCAAGGGGTCTGATTTACTTATGTAAATAAGGTATTTCTGTTTATTTATTTATACATTTTCTAAAATGTCTTAACCTGTTTTCACTTTGTCATTATGGGGTATTGTGTGTAGATTGATGAGGGATTTTAGTTTTTTTACATCAATTTTAGAATAAACCTGAAACATAACATATGTGGAAAAAGGGAAGGGGTCTGAACTTTTTGAATGCACTGTATATTAACCATTTGGAAAAGTAAATATTAGTCAGTAGTAAGTATAAGTAATTATTAGTCAGTATTAAATAAAAGTAAATATGAATTATTATTAGTCACTTATGTGTGAAATTCTATGTCATGCATACAAAAATACTAGTAATGTTAGTTCATAACACTGGCTTGTATCTTGTCTTTTACTTTTACAAAGTGTCTTGTTTCAAAGAAATAGACACATCCATACACTGAGGCAATCAGTGTGTTTGTTTTTGCCTCTCTAGGACAGGGCTCATAGAATTGGTCAGAAGAAACCAGTGCGTGTGTTCCGCCTCATCACTGATAATACAGTCGAAGAGAGGATTGTAGAGAGAGCTGAGATGAAGTTGAGGCTAGACTCCATTGTTATACAACAAGGTATTCAGCATGGTTTTAATTTGCAACTTCGTGGTTTATCATTCCATGGCTTTCAAATCCATGTAGATCATATAAAACTACTAGAGGGGTTATGTCATAAACTCTCAAAGTTCCATAATGGGGTGAAATTTGCAGCCAGCTTGGTCAGGAAGAAATCCAAAACCAGTCTAATTGGAATGAATGGCAGTAGAGGCATAATGTAGGTGATGCATTTCCTGCTTTTACTTACACAGGAAAATTATGTAATGGAATTATAGTCAACATAAAATATTGTRATATTATAATTACAGTATGGATTTTTATACACATTTTCTGGATAAACAGCATCTAAAATATATGTAAACAGTCCATAAATGTCTCATGTTGTGTTTTCTTGGAAAGCTGAGTGCTATTATATGATACAATATCAGTACCTGCTGCATTTATAACTCATCCAAGTCCTATTCAGTGCCTTGGGTGTGAGAAAAGAGCTTTACAAATTAAATGAATTATTCTTATTATGAACTGATCTGAGCCTGTGTATGGCTGTGGATTAACTGCATTGTTTGAATGGAATGTTGGCATATTGGCAGGTGATTCCTCTAAAACTGCCTGGCTAGCTAGTTAACACACAGTGCAGATACTTTCTTCACATTCATTGTTTTTCACAATATCTTATCACAGCACTGACAAACTGTGGTTGACCAACTCCCTGACCAACATGGCTGACCTTTGGACCATCATAAGAAGGTTCATGTCCATTCTAGTATTCTAATTCCTAATTCTATGTTCAAATCCCTTAAATGTGTCCTTACCTTTAAAAAGAAAAAAATGTATGGTCTGACTCAGCAGACAGTAAATCAGACTTGGATTTGTTATTGGGACAGGCAAGACAGACCTTGGTTAGGCTTGAGACAAAATTAGACCACACATGTATACTGTACATGCATGCATACATGTACTTTATAGAATGATCTAGACCCTGAGACATGGATGGAAGTGCCTGCTGCAGGGTCTTGTACATTCAGTCCCACACCACAACTACTTCTCACATCTTTTCAACTTTCCAGGGAGGCTGATGGAGCAGTCCAACAAGCTGGGGAAAGATGAGATGCTGCAGATGATCAGGCATGGGGCCACTCACGTCTTCGCCTCCAAAGACAATGAGCTCACGGACGAAGACATCAACACCCTCTTAGAGAGGGGGGCAAAGAAGGTGAGTGAGGACCATGGGAAGGATCAGTACACAGTGTTTGGTTGACAGACTGGCTGCTTGGTTTTCTGTGCTCACCTGTCTTCACCTGTACCCAATTGTCATACTTGAGTAAAAGTAAAGATGCCTTAATAGAAAATGACTCAAATAAAAGTGAAAGTCACCCAGTAAAATACTACTTGGGTAAAAGTCTAAAAGTATTTGGTTTTAAATATACTTAAGCATCAAAAGTAAATGTAATTGTGAAAATGTACTTCAGTATCAAAAGTAGAAGTATAAATAATTTCACATTCCTTATATTAAGAAAACCAGACAGCACGATTAAAAAATTTGTAAAAAAAATTATTTTATTTTACGGATAGCCAGTGGCACGCTCCAACACTCAGACATAATTTACAAACGAAGCATGTGTTTAGTGAGTCTTCCAGATCATAGGTAGTAGGGATGTTCTCTTGATAAGTGTGTGAATTGGACCATTTTCCTGTCTTGCTAAGCATTTGAAATGTATGAAAAAAGTACATAATTTTCTTTAGGAATGTAGTGGAGTAAAAGCAAAAGTAGTCAAACATATAAATAGTAAAGTACAGACCCCCAAAAAACTACTTTAGTAGTATAAAGTATTTATTTACTTAAGTACTTTACACCACTGCCTTTTGACTTATCATAGACAGCTGAGATGAACGAGCGCATGGAGTCTCTGGGAGAGAGCTCCCTCAGGAACTTCACTGTGGACACCGGAGGAGCAGAGACCAGCCTCTACAACTTTGAAGGGGAGGACTACAGAGAGAAGCAAAAGGTATTAAATTACTACATGTTTTGTCATGACTCACGGTTAATAGCATCAAATAGCATTTTGCATTGACATTTTAGTCATTTAGCAGACTCTCTTATCCAAGAGCGATTCTTTTTCATTCTGGTCCCCCGTGGGAATCATACCCACAACCCTGGCATTGCAAGTGCCATTCTCAACCAACTGAGCAGCTTGATATGATACTGTACTTTGATTAGCTAAGTCCCTTGTGCCTCAGGTTGAATTTCATCTTAGATATTGAACTTTGTGAATATTGTGTGATAGAGGTAAAGATGGCATACATATACTATTCATAGATGCTTATGAAATAAACTTTATCAAACCACCGTAACCATGAAATGAGGTGTGCATCATATACCGTACACTGAGTTGGTTCACCTTGTGAGGGATGGACTGGTCTTTTTTTGTAGCTGAGTATGATGGAATGGATTGAGCCTCCTAAAAGAGAGAGGAAAGCCAACTATGCGGTAGATGCCTACTTCAGAGAGGCCCTGCGTGTCAGTGAACCTCGAGCCCCCAAGGTAACGCCCACTCACAGATCAATCACACAGAAACCGCCAACCGCCTTGCTTTGCATCCCTGCTTTTAAATGACATGCTTATTCAAGTGCTGTCCCAATCAAGGTTATTATACTAAACTAAAACTGAAACTGAAACTAAAATAAAAACAAAATTGGAAAAACTATTTAGTTAAATAAATAAAAATCTGAAAAACGAAAACTATACTGAAACTATTATATTTGACTACAAAATTAACTTAAAGGAAAAACCATCAAATTATCTTTAGTTCATTTTTTTCTTGGACAAGGTTTTCAAGCTTCTAATGGGGTTTTCTGGCTTCTGAATCTGGCGGGTAAATGCTTCTAGTAGATGCCGATGTTTCAGATAGGCCTAGCTTGTGCATCACTATCATTAGCTAACAGGGAAGAAATCCAAAGGCGAGCACTGAGTATGTCTGGGCCAAGCTAGAACAGCTTGTGAAGTTGCTGGAGCCGTTCACAATCTACACCGACCAACTTCAAACTGACAGCCAGTCGTAGTCGGATGTGGTGCCGTGCTTTCTCAACCTTGAGGCACACTTGCAGTCAATTACTATTGCAAAACAGTTGGCACAGGTCCTCCTGAAGTCAGTGTGAGCACTTCGCATGCATACTGAGTCTTCTGGCAGCCAATTTCGATCCATCCCCTGCAGCAGCTTGCTTGATGGACCCAAAATGTCTCTCTGTCACTTCGCTCAACAGACGGAGCCACTGATGAGGGAAGCAGAGTCTTTTGTACTTCAGTAAATCAGAGAGTACAGCCATGGGGCAGGAGTACCCCAAGAAGATACCAGCAAGATCAATCCAGCAAGCATCTCGACCACAGTGCTTCATAAATATAGCTTTCTCGCATCGAGGATTGTGTCTGAGTTCACTGTCCCAAGAGTCAACCTGGCAGGGCATTAAGTGCCCCGTGTGAGCTGAGGAAATGCCTGGAAGAGGTGAAGGGGGGCATGTTTAGAGTCACCTCCAGTTCTGGCAGGCAAGGATCGCTGTTTATCCAAAGCTGTACCCTGTGACACTGGATCTGGTTTCTGCCCCTGCATCCCAAGCGTTCGTGGAGAGAATATTCTCTGTCTGTGGACAACTGTCATCAAGCTTGAGAAACCGAACAACCACCTCACAAAATGTTCAAATAAAAACCAATAGAAATAAAACCAACATTATATCACAAAACTATAGTAACCGTGGTCCTCGTGTTCATGGAAGAGTTGCTAGTCAATCATTCGTAGGGTTGCAAAGTAAACTACCAGAAATTTGGTAACATTCAAACTTTGGTAACTTCCAAACTGGTGGCAGTTGTGAAAAAAAGTCAATACTTGGAAGAATTGCAGAGTTAATTGAAAATAATGTCTTTGTTGATTATATACTTTTTATGATAATTAGGCTATTTTCTCTTTAACCATATGGTCTATCCACTAGAAACTCATAGGCAATATAGACACAGATATAATAAATTAATACTGTATATGAATAAAAAAAGTGAGTTATTAAAGTATAAATGACCTAAATTGCCATAGATTACCTCTTCATTACCGAAATTATAGAAGATTCCGGTAACTTTGGTATATTACCGGTAGCTTTGCAACTCTAATCATTCCTCTTGTTTCCCACTTCTTCCAAATAATGATGGTCAAGAAGTCAGAATGATGACGAGGTATACGAAGAGGTATATGTTAATCTTGCGCACCAGAACATGATTAATAATGATGAATGTATTTCAGGCCCCACGTCCCCCCAAACAGCCCAACATCCAGGACTTCCAGTTCTTTCCCCCTCGCCTGTTTGAGTTGCTAGAGATGGAGATCCTTTTCTACAGGAATACTATAGGCTACAAGGTAAGACGGCTGTAGTTAAGTTCATTGTCTGAGGGATAAATAAAGTGTGCCTATGTTGACATAGGTAGCGTTAAGCTTAGCCATTTATAGTCATGTATTCTTGTTTCCTGCACATGGTATTGTGACTTGAATGTCCCTTCTTGCTGGTTCTACTTTACTGAAACAATTTACAAAGTTGAATATTTAAAAACAATATTTTGAAATCTGTTGGCTTGTGCTTTCACAGAGCCAACATATTAGTTGTGGGATGGTGAATAGAGCCCATAGAAGTGTGTCTCAACTCTGACATTTGTGAGCAGCATCCCAAGTGCTTAACTGTGCCAAGGCACTCGCTGCCAAGGCAGACTGCTGAACTGAGACAGATTGGAGCTTTTACTCCTCCATGTTGCCAGAACCACAGAACACAAATACACACACACATTCCCCCTATGCCACCTGATCCCAGGGTACATCTGCTCAGTTCTGCCCAGTTAGCCTGGTTCCCCAACAGGCCTGTCTATCGCTTCACCCAGCCTTAGGGGTCTCTCGCCCAGCTTAATAGCGAGAGACAGAGCGGTTCAGTGTTATGTCTCATCAGAGGTTTATCTAATATGAGCTGTGTCCGTCCTCTCCTCTGTGCTGCTGCAGGTGCCCAGGAGCCCTGACATTTCTAACTCTGCTCAGGTGCAGAAGGAGGAGCAGAGGAAGATCGACGAGGCAGGGCCGCTCAGTCCTGAGGAGACTGAGGAGAAGGAGAAGCTTCTTACACAGGTACTGGAGGGCGCTAGGCTAGACACAACTGTCTAAGATCCCTATAGTGTTTGTCACAAAAGGTGCCACATTATTGGACATGCTAAAGCTTGTATCTAACAAGTGCTGTGTTTATGGTGAATGTTATTTCGCAGGGGTTCACAAGTTGGAACAAGAGAGATTTCAATCAGTTCATTAAAGCCAATGAGAAATATGGCCGTGATGACATCGACAACATCGCTCGGGAAGTCGAGGGGAAAAACCCTGAAGAAGTCATTGAATATTCTGGTAAGATACCGGAGGTCCTCATCATCATAATGATCATCATCTATTATTCCATTACAGTTGTTTACTAGAGACCCATTCTTGTATGTATTACAGCTTATTATCATTTTATATGCTCCACGCTAGTCTTTTCATACTCTTGTTTTATTTTCAAGCCATTTTCTGGGAGCGGTGCAATGAACTCCAGGATATTGAGAAAATCATGGCCCAGATCGAGCGTGGTGAGGCCCGCATCCAGAGGAGGATCAGCATTAAGAAGGCACTGGATGCTAAGGTGAACTACTTTACATAAGTTGTTTAGATTTTCTAAATAAGTGCTCAAGTGTGTTGGATAGTGGCTGATAAGTATTTTTGTATTGATCTTTCAAATRAAATGATTACCTCTAAAACATATTTTTCCTTGTAAATACTGTGGAAATTAATTATTTGAATGTGATACTAGCAACCTTTTATTTTGAGTATGCGCCAAGATGAATTCTTAATTTCAAATTGACGAAATGGAAATGTTGTCTTGATTCATTTCAGGTTGCGAGATACAAGGCCCCATTCCACCAGTTGAGGATTCAGTATGGCACCAATAAAGGGAAGAACTACACAGAGGAGGAGGACAGGTTCCTGATCTGTATGCTTCACAAGATGGGCTTTGACAAGGAGAATGTTTATGAGGAACTCCGACAGTGTGTACGGAACGCTCCCCAGTTCAGATTTGACTGGTTCATCAAGTCCCGAACTGCCATGGTACAGTATACCCTGAACAGTTTGACTATGTTGTAGCTGTTCGAAGGGTTAGGTGAGCAAACATGGGCACGGGTATTGTTAACTCGAAATGACACAACGACAAGGTTCCAGTTTAACAAAGTTTTCTATACTATATGAACACACTACAAGGTAGCCATTACACTCAAGGCTAGGTCCATCAACCACAAGACATCCTGCGCATGCGCACTCTTGACTCAGTGATAGCCCCGTAATAACAGAAGTATAGGGATACTTAAAACATGAACTTAACAGGTATTTGATATGACACCTGGACTGCCTGTCAATAAACCCAGTTACAGTGTCTTAGTGTCCTACTTCTTTGCTTTCTCTGGACCCATCATAAAAACCTGTTTTATTACTTTTATTATAGAAAGTAGTACATTTGTAGTGAATTCAGAGATCATCTTGTTTGCTTGCCTGACATTTATAGTAGGTATGGCGGAATATAGAATTGAATTTGTTTCAATGTGTTCCTCCTTTACAATTTGAGATGGATGAGAATTCATGGGATGAAAGACTCCTATAGATTCAGTTTCATGCATCACTTGAATACAGAGACACTTACCTCTCTGYGGTTATTTTTCATTACTTTGTGCTTTGACAAAGTGGTATGTTACATGAACTGTTTTGGTTATTGAAATGTCAATATTATGAACAAAAACTGTAATAACCACACAAGAGCATATTGAATGAATATATATTTTTGTTGTTGCTACAAACAGACTGGCTAACAGAGAGGAACAGCAGACATACATTGTACTATTGTTTTCTTGTTCTCTGCTAACAGCTGTCTCTTGTTCCCCCAGGAACTCCAGCGACGTTGTAACACTCTCATCTCCCTCATCGAAAAAGAAAATATGGAGATTGAGGAAAAGGAGCGTGCTGAAAAGAAGAAAAGAACACCAAAAAGCCAGACGGTAATTGATCTTACCATTTCAAAAGAATAATATACAGATTTGAACTATTTTAATGTCCAAAATCCAACAGGTGTATTGGCTGACCATCTTGAGGATTCTGAACCATGTTACCATGACAAATGGATCAATACTCAAGTGTTAGAATATTAATATTTCATACATACCTTGTAACATTTACACATAGACATGCAATTGATTTGATTCTAATGTCATTTTTATTCTAAGGCTCACAAAAGGAAGGCAGATGCGTCATCAGAAGGCACAGGACGCAAAGAGAAGAAAGCGAGAGCCTGAAGATGTCATGTAATTAATGTAGCTCCCAGCAGGCCCAATCCTAACTTGAAAGATAAGTCATTTGATTTACGCACACAGTTCTCAAGTTAGGATTTGGCCCATCAAAAACAAACAGCATTAATCACCCACACAAAAAATACAAACACAACCTTCAATAGTTGTAGTAATTTCTGTGGAAGTGTGGCTTCTCATTTTTAAGACATTTTGTATTACTCTTTTTTTGCAATTGTTTGATGACCTTTGAAACTCAGCATGCTATGTGTAAACTCAGCAAAAAAAGAAACGTACTCTCACTGTCAACTGCGTTTATTTTCAGCAACGTGTAAATATTTGTATGAACGTAACAAGATTCAACAACTGAGACATAAACTGAACAAGTTCCACAGACATGTGACTAACAGAAATGGAATAATGTGTCCCTGAACAAAGGGGGGGTCAAAATCAAAAGTAACAGTCAGTATCTGGTGTGGCCACCAGCAGCATTAAGTACTGCAGTGCATCTCCTTCTCATGGACTGCACCAGATTTGCCAGTTCTTGCTGTGAGATGTTACCCCACTCTTCCACCAAGGCACCTGCAAGTTCCTGGACATTTCTGGGGAGGAATGGCCCTAGTCCTCACCCTCTGATCCAACAGGTCTCAGACGTGCTCAATGGGATTGAGATCCGGGCTCCTAGCTGGCCATGGCAGAACACTGACATTCCTGTCTTGCAGGAAATCACGCACAGAACAAGCAGTATGGCTGGTGGCATTGTCATGCTGGAGGGTCATGTCAGGATGAGCCTGCAGGAAGGGTACCACATGAGGGAGGAGGATGTCTTCCCAGTAACACACAGCGTTGAGATTGCCTGCAATGACAACAAGCTCAGTCCGATGATGCTGTGACACACTGCCCCAGACCATGATGGACCCTCCATCTCCAAATCGATCCCGCTCCAGAGTACAGGCCTCGGTGTAACGCTCATTCCTTCAACGATAAACGCGAATCCGACCATCACCTCTGGTGAGACAAAACCGCGACTCGTCAGTGAAGAGCACTTTTTGCCAGTCCTGTCTGGTCCAGCGACGTTGTTGCCGGTGATGTCTGGTGAGGACCTGCCTTACAACAGGCCTACAAGCCCTCAGTCCAGCCTCTCTCAGCCTATTGCGAACAGTCTGAGCACTGATGGAGGGATTGTGCGTTCCTGGTGTTACTCAGGCAGTTGTTGTTGCCATCCTGTACCTGTCCCGCAGGTGTGATGTTTGAATGTACCGATCCTGTGCAGGTGTTGTTACACGTGGTCTGCCACTGCGAGGACGATCAGCTGTCCGTCCTGTCTCCCTGTAGCTCTGTCTTAGGCATCTCACAGTACGGACATTGCAATTTATTGCCCTGGCCACATCTGCAGTCCTCATGCCTCCTTGCAGCATGACTAAGGCAGGTTCACACAGATGAGCAGGTACCCTGGACATCTTTCTTTTGGTGTTTTTCAGAGTCAGTAGCAAGGCCTCTTTAGTGTCCTCAGTTTTCATAATTGTGACCTTAATTGCTTACCGTCTGTAAGCTGTTAGTGTCTTAACGACCGTTCCACAGGTGCATGTTCATTAATTGTTTATGGTTTATTGAACAAGCATGAGAAACGGTGTTTTAAACCCTTTACAATGAAGATCTGTGAAGTTATTTGGATTTTTACAAATTATCTTTGAAAGACAGGGTCCTGAAAAAGGGACATTTCTTTTTTTTGCTGAGTTTGTCTACGGATGTGTTTTGATTGTTTCATTTCTTGTGTAGTTGGCGTGGTGGTGAAATAGSAACCTTTGTATGTTTGTTTTTCCTCTATTTTTGTGCATGGCTGTTTTTGAAGCCCTGTGTTTGACACATTGTTATTATGTTACATCAAGCGGTTCCCTGTATGCACCTTATATAACCTGTTGCTTTGCACATATCCTCAGCTCATTTTATATTGAGTTTAATTCCATTGATCCTTTTTAAGTGTTGGTATCCGAACAAAAAGTACCTGTTGTATTTTGCTTTTCCTGTTAATTTTTTTCATGTACGAGTTCATTAAACAAAATCCAACCTTAGTTATACTGTACTTTACCGTTTTTTGAGAGTAACTTTTATGTCACACAAAATCCCAGTTCACATTATATTAAACTCATCAAACTAAACTAAAGAAAGCTGTGACCCCACAGGAGCAGATAGTATTACATAAGATAAGGGTATGTGTAAGTACAAATCTGGGTTTGGCGGATGCCAGGAGAAAGCTACCTGCCCCAATGCATAGTGCCAACTGTAAAGTTTGGTGGAGGAGGAGTAATGGTCTGGGGCTCTATCTCATGGTTCGGGCTAGGTCCCTTAGTTCCAGTGAAGGGAAATCTTAATGCTACAGTATACAATGACATTCTAGATTATTCTGTGCTTCCAACTTTGCGGCAACACTTTAGGAAAGGCCCTTTCCTGTTTCAGCATGACAATGCCCCAGTGCACAAAGCCAGGTCCATACAGAAATGGTTTGTTGAGATCAGTGTGGAAGACCTTGACTGGCCTGCACAGAGCCCTGACCTTAACCCCATTGAACACCTTTGGGATGAATTGGAACACCTACTGTGAGCCAGGCTTAATTGTCAAACATCAGTGCCAGACCTTACTAATGTTTTTGTGGCTGAATTGAAGCAAGACTCCGCAGCAATGTTCCAAAAAATTTGTGGAAAGCCTTCCCAGAAGAGTGTAGGCTGTTATAGCAGCAAAGTGGGGGACTCCATATTAATGCCCATGATTTTGGAATGAGATGTTCGACGAACAGGTGTCAACATACTTTTGGTCATGTGGTATATATTGTATTGACACTGACTGCTGTAACATGTTGGACCCTCATTTTTGTTGGCATAAAATGTGTGTGGTTCCCCTTTTACAAATTCTAGAGCAATAATATGCTTCACTGAGCAATGATTAATCTAAGCTGCTCATTTATTATTGGGAGGGAACTCTTCGTGATTCATGGAGGATGCAGTTACACTATATGTCCACATGGGGGCATTTTAACGCTGTCCTAGAATAAGAGGCAGTCTTGAACCAGGTGGCTAGTCTGAGAATATACTATAGTATATTCATCATGTCATTTATAACCTGTTAAGAAACCAATGATATTGCAAACCACCCTTCAGTATGTGGATATTCCCCTTGAATCCAACTCAACTCGTTTTTTATTCTGTTTTCAAAAAGCAGTAATTCAAATCACACATACTTTTACCTTTAATCTAATTGAAATAGAATCGCTGCTTCAGAGCTGTGAGTTTACTTTAAGCTGTGAGACTGCTAGCATGATCTGATTGAGACCGTGATATTAGGCCCTGCAATTTGCAATTTATACTGTAACTAATACTTACAAACATCTGTAGAAAAACTGTAAGTGATCCTCGGTAGCATGCAGATCTTTAAGGTGTCTTCTGCCAGAGCTTTAAAAAGTATGTGGAGCTACATGGAGCCTAGTTCTAATTAACACATACAGTAGCTGTGATTACTCAGGTGTGATAAATGTTAACAATGTTACATCCTTCCTAATGCATGGATTATCTAATTATCAGTGAATAGGGAGGTTCTCATTTGCCGCTTTTCAAATAGTGTAATTGGTGTGAATCACTAGGAGCTTTAGTTTGGGTCACTTAGTTGATACACAATTTAAATTCTGACAGGTGACAACAGTACACCTATTTAAGCAGAATAAACTACATACGATGCATAATGCAGAGTTAAAATTAGATGTATTAGATGTTAGATGTATTATGTTTGTGTACATTGTCAATCAGGAACATCTTATACTGTGGGCTACTGCATCATCTGAAAGACAACATTGTGTGACACACTGACACTGCGTCAAATAGTTTTTTCTTTGTGCTGATGAATATGATTCCCTTACTTTAAGAGTGAGATTCATGCCATTGTCCTCCTAGAGAATATCCCAAGGTGAACTGTTGTCTTATAAATGCTCTGTGAGAAGAAGGGAGCCATGATGCATGACAGCCCTCATAAAACTTTGGTCCCAAATCGTAGAGCCAGCCTATCTATAATTAAGAAATAATGAGGCCCTCAGAGATTGGCATCAATTGATTAGAGGAAAGAAAAGAGCAAAAACTAAAAGAAAGAAAAGCAACAACAGCCTCACAGAGGAGGATCAGCATCCCTCCATTCAATGTGTTTGCCTTGATCTCAGTCCCAGGTGAGACTGGGCTGATGAAACACGACTTAAGACAAGTTAGAAAGGTGATGTTTTCAAGTTTACTTGTTTCTTGTCCCTGTGTAGATGGTACACAGAGATAATTCTCGGTCGCAAAGATAATTTGTCTGTTGACATTAACACAATATTGACTCTGTAATMGAGTTTGTAATCGATTTCTCCAAACATAGTCTCAGTTTTTTTTCATTTAATTACTATCTTCCCCTTGTGATATTGCTGGAAACTATGGTGTATCAAAGTGTGAACTTCCATCTGAAATTACTCAATAGAAAATAGATTGTGTGAAATGGCCAAATTTGAATTGGAGTTGCCTTTAGGTGGTTTTAGAATTATTTAAATTATGGGTGAAGAGATAACATCTCTCATTGTACCTGTAACAACTGTTGATATTCATACAAACTAGACAGAGTTATGTTTAGATACATTTCTTGATTCACTACACTGATGTGAAAAATCCATATGTCTTTGTAATTGTATTTTTAAATCATCACGATATGTCTAATAAATCAATGTGTGTTTATTTAATGAAAATAATATATTTTTAAAGTTATTTCCCTGAGAATCCTTTGGCCCTTGAAATGCTCAGTCTGATCGTGTTGGCGTTTGGAAAGAAATTTGAAGATATCTACATACACAGCCCTGATTGGCTGATAGTATGGTCTAGAGCCCACCCCCTTAACCAAATGAAAAGGCATTGGTCTATTATAATCAGATCACATTGTGACTTCATGATGTGGGCTAAAAGTTCCATCTCACCTTTTTTTTTCAAACAGCTCATACACAAAAAAGGCATTATCATCATTGTTCCAATTTCATTGTGTTATTCAACCTGTTATTTCAACCAAAAATCCTTTAAAAAAAATGAAGAACTGCACTGTTTTTTACTGCACTACCCCTTTACCACTATTTTCTCAGTTTATATATGTGAACCAGTCAAAATGGCATCAGCTCTGTCTGCGAGGAAGACACAATGTTGCCCCTGAGACTATTTTGGCCAACTAAACACCCTGTGAACAGTACATGATAATAGCTGCTATTCTCACTGTCAGGCCCAGCAATAGAGGGGTGAGGAAACCTTGGCCTGTCTCCAAGTCATTTTCCATCACTTGACGGCTGCCAGTCAGGTGATGAGAGATGACACCCTGTACATTTACAGCACTAACTGCTGTCTGGTGAGAGAACAATGCTCTACGTATGGCAAGATGACTATTCGGTCTTACAAACCAACTAACAATGCTAATGATGGGGTGTTTCATGATTTGTCTTATCTTTCAGTAAGAACCAGTGTTTTCTGCAGAACCTGTTCAGGACTAAAGTGACCTACTTGTTGGACCAAATCACCTCACCAATCACTCTAAATGAACAACAATCAATTTTTTTTTTATGAATATTGTTTATATTTGTAATTATGCACCTCATTAGGTTGCTGTAAGAAGAGCTATATGCGGTCCACAATATCGGTATGACCTCCCAGTCTAATATCACTTCACAGTAGCGTTCTGATGCATGATAGGTGCCAAAGCCCTGTGTAGTGGTTTACAGATTTACATTCACACATGACCRGATCACAATGTCCCAAGGCGAATAGGCTGTTTATTCCATGTGGGGGAAGGAAACCATTGTGCACAGCTCTGTGTAGGCCTACTCTAACAAAGGTACTGTTTGTGGCAGAACGGTATGGCATGTGCAGTGCTAACATAATCACTTGATTTCCAAGTTTTTCTTAACAGTATATTGTTTCTATGTATATTGCTTTGCCTATCATATGTATAATTCATATAATTTCCACAGGTGACATCAACATGACAGCAAGCCAGCAGAACTACATATAATGTTAAATGATAGCATACATCATAAAGAAGAAGAGTCTTACTTTGAAAGCCTGTAATTAATTCAGCTTACCATTCCTCCTACTTTTGACACCCAGTCCTAATATCCTGGGGCCTCCTCTGCTGCTGGCTTGTCTCCCAGTGCCTTGCCACTATGCCTTAGTGTAACTGTTAGTTCTGCTGTCAGAACTGCCTGCTGCTGCCTTTCTTTTGTATTGTTCAGCCAACGCCAAGTACTTTTTCATAATCTCCATCTGCTTTCCCACCTACCCATGTGCCATTCTTCCATACCCTCCTGCATCTTGTGATTCATTTGTTCCCCGAATAGAAATAGCACATACACCCTGTGGTACAGCCCGTACTGTCTTTTATCAAGCACAGCAGGTCATTCTAACAGTACACCTGTTGACCAGCTCCTAAAACCCAGACCTTCAATAAGCCCCCCGCTTCTCTGTCCACGCACATCTGGACACTGCTGCTGATTGGAAATCAATATGGCTTCATGAGACCTGTGTATGTTTCACCTCTCATACACTGTTAAAAAGTCAGACAAGCTCTGCTGGACCTCTGTTTTTTTATAGGCACAGCGACATGGCACCGCCCTTAAAAATAAAACGTGGAAAGAACACCTGTGAAAAAARGTGGTTTTTGAAAACGTGTGACGTTTGATATTTTCACGAGTCAGACGTGTTTTTCGGACACTTGTGGCGTTTCACATGGATTTTTCACATGACTCAGACACGTTGTTTCCAAACATTTCACGTGATATAAATTTGRTTATAACGGGCGGGATTAGAACCCAGGTCTCAGCCAACGTCTTCACCATTAGACCAAGAGGGGCAACACTAATTTTGAAGTCGCAGGCAAGGCTACCTCATCACATGACCACGAGCAACCATGACTGACTCATGTCACCTACACTTTCACGTGTGCATTTTCATATTTTAAAGTCAATTTGGGCTGTCAAACAATTCAACAATGTAATCGTGTATATCGCAGGATTGAGCTGTAATTTCAGATTTTTTATACAAAAAGCATTACAAGWATTTTGACGTCTTGATTTTGTCCAAAGTAACGATTAGCAAAATCTGGTAAATTGATAAACACTTTCTTTAACCTCAGAGTCAATTTGTTTTGACTTCGTATTGTTGTTTTTAGCTGTATAGATGATGCATTTTGCATGTTTTCAGTGTATTTTGAAAGCTTTCACTAAAAATTCAAACAATTATCTGATTAACAACTGACAGCGCTAATTTTAACATGTTGAACAGGATAAATAAGGAGACACGGAGCGCTAGCCTCTCTGTTCTTTTCACTGGGCTTTTTCCATCGGTCAATAACCAACATATTGTAATGAAACAGCAGGTAGCAGGTCTCGAACCCTCGACCTTCTAGCCCGAGGTCCGGCGCGCTATCGACTGTGCCGCAAAAGCATGCTCGTGCGGTARAGTCGATTTCCGCGCATATAAACCCAGGGTCGTTACACTATGAAGAGAGGCGTTCACCTGCAGCAGTAACATTCCGAATGGATGGCTCATCATTTTTAATTGAGTTGAATTATTATACTCAGGTAGGCTTTTACAGAATGGCATTACAGAATTTGCAATTGCATATGTGGAAACATTGCTACTGCAACGTGTTAACACCACCTTTTCAGATGTGAGGAGAATAACACTTTTTCCCCATGTTATATTTTCACATGCGAAGGTTTCTTACATGTGAAACTCCAAATTTTAGATTTCACAACTTGCAATTCCACATGAGTAATGTTTTCACATAGGAAACTGCATATCATATTTTCACATGAAAGTTTTGACCATGTAGTGGAATTCACATGAGGTGAAAGCATGTTTTTTTTCCCTCACATGTGAAAAGGTGGTGTGAACAACTCTAAATGTAATACATACGAAAATATGGTTTCACATGTGTAATTTAAGCTCAACATGTGCAAACAGCTATTTCACATTTGAAAATGTGATTTTCACATGTGGAAATGCAAATTTGACATGTGTTTTTTTTGTAAGGGCAAACTGGGTCACCTGTCACTTTATTTAAAAGAGAGAGCCCCGCATCCAATCTCACAGCAGATGTGTTCTGATCTGAGGAAAGGGACTACTGTATTACAGAGGCAGCGGAGCTCTGATTTTCCCCAACACCTGTAGAGGTGCTTGAATTAACCTCTGTATTCAGTCACACAGTGATTCCACTACCCGGGGCAGGACATGGCCCAGATTACTCATTACAATCTGAATGACTCCCAGTCCAAGAGCCAGAATGCCATTCGCACTTTTTCTGCCTGTTAAATGAGCTGGAAATCCAATCTCACAATGTATTTTTGAGGTGGGAGGAAGAATGTAGCATAACTCATTGTTCATTTCCTCCGAAAATAAGACAGAAAACAAAAGTATATCAATATACAGTAGAAATAAAATGTTCTTTGATTTTCAGTTTTATGTAGAAATAGAAACCCATGGGCAGTAATTTCTCAGTCTTCTAAATAATGTGTGCTTTTTTACCTTTACCATTACTTCTCTGTTTACTTGTAACGATCTAGCCTGGCTGACGCAACACGTGTGGTACACAGCGAGGGAGAGCTGTGACACACTGGTCTGGACAGGCGAACAGTATTCGCTGTTAGTGTGGTATTCAAACAGAAGTTGAGGCTTAAGCTTTGATTGGTTCTCTCAACAACAACAAAAGGATCTGGGGGTTGAGACCTCCAGTTATTTGGATTTGAAAATCCAACAGTTGTATTGGAACGGGGCGACGCTCGGGGGCTGTGTGTGGCTGTTCCTGTTGGTAGTTGAGTGAGAAAGACACCAAGGGGAACCAATCAGTAAGAAGCACAGCCCCCTTCATTATTGACACATCTTGCCTACAACATCATGGAGCCTTTCCAGACTAGTAATGATCAGTATTTTTGTAAACAATTTGAAATGTGTATTCATGGGCTCTAAAGTGGTTTGTCTCAGAGTAGGGGTGGAAGACACACACCAAAAAATTATAGACAATGTACATGCATTTTATTATACACCCCTTGTATTTACGTGATAGAACCTATGTTTTGGCACACTAAATTTACTTCAGGGTGAATGTGCAACTTTCCTCCTCTCTTAAAGTGGTTGATCTGCCCAACCAACCCTGGGGAGGTATAGGCATATTCTTTTGTAGTCCCCCTTTAATATCATGCAAATGCTAAGAAATGGATTCCAATTTGATATTCATGAGAAAATGCTTTGTATTGAATTTCATTTTCAACACCCTACAATGTTTCATTTATGTAGCCCAATACAAGGTTTATAATAATGTTTTGTCAAAATGTCACTTTTGATTTCAGTTTTCCGATTCTCTTTGTGAATGGTCATTGACAGATGAAAGGCACATTGTCTAGCTGTCTTGATTCTAACAGAAACATCTAGACTAGAGCTTGAAATTGTTCAGTGGTCCTATTCTTTGAGATTAAAAGTAAATATCAATCTTGTTTTTTCTCTCAATTGTATTGTATTTGATCTATTTGGACATGCCATTTATATTTTGTTGTAAATTTGGCATCTATAATAATCATCGTCATATAAATCAAGATCTGTATGTGGGCTGGTTTTTCTCTGTCAGTCTAGTATATGCCTCATTGGATTTGACAGCAGTAAGTATTCTGGCATGCACTGCTGCACATTTTGTTTCTTAGCAACAGGTCTCCAAATAATACTGTACAAGAGTGATTTGTGATGGCTAGTTTCAGGCAAAGTGATTGAAATAATAATATTTCAATAATAAATGCTTAGGAATAATATATTACTATATATTCTTATCCGAAAGCACTAGAATGTTGTTACACTAAAAAAATCTCACACTTTCGAACTAAAAAATATTACCCCTCTGACTTAAAATTTTAAGCATMAACTAATGTTACATTTTGTTAACTCAACTTGATCTAGTTAATAGGCAAAGCATTTCAATTACAGGGGTAACATAATAAAGTGAAGGACAGTAGCTAGCTGTGATATATTACTTTGAGCAGTGCAAATCTACATGTCTAGAAATTGTTTTCCTTCAGATTATTGCAAATTTCAAATCGCCATGGAGAAGTGCTGTGGCTCAAATTAGACCCCCCCACTGGTATCTCTTTAGCATTCAGGCTTGTCTGGCCTGATGTACAGACAAACTGGAAATTGGTGACAAATTTATCCCAGCTCAGCTACTCCAGCACCATTAGTGAGCTGTAACTACTGCATGAAAGCGGGAAATACCAAGCATTAAGAAATATGAAGGCAGTGACATTTCAGGCTTAAGGGTACTACCAAAAGTAACCCTTTCTATGCTCATGGGAGCTGTATGTCTTTTCTCTAGGTCAATAAGTCATAGTAGACCTCTAAAATGATACAATGGAATTAATTGAACTATTTAAGTACGTCCAGGGATGAGAATACTTTGATGCCTTCTAGGCTGCTATGTACAGACTGGAAGCAGTCAGAACCAACCACACTTGAGGTGAAATTATTGACATGGTCTGGTAATAAAAGGATGGTCAGTTGTAAATATCAACATCATTAATTCAGCCATGGTAAACGGTGGCCATGTCAATAGATCATACTACAATGCACAGAGCTTATTTGGGGAGAAACTCAGGAGTAAGAAAGTCCATATTTTCTCCACTGACAATGGTCCTGTGCCAAAGGCACAAGGCACTTTCTTTTAAGCAAAGCCATGTTTTGCATCCATCATTCTGTCCATTAGATTTCTTAAGGGAACTCTCAATGAAAGACGACCATGCCCCAATCCCTACTGAGTAGCACTCCCTATCTGTGGGGTAATGAAATATTTTTATCTATCTTTTTAAAATTGTGTAGATTCAGTATGTACTGTATGGTTATACTGCATATGGGAAACCATACAACAATGTATATTCATGCAATAGCTTTAATGTAAGCATTAATAATTCATGCTGAAAACCTGTTTCAGAGAATGATACAAAGTTTACATGTAAAATCTATGCCATATTATGATATTTTTTTTTTTTAAGATATTAAAAAAATAAGTAACATGCAGTATTTCTTTGTGCAAAAGTGTCAATGTCAATGTRACCCTGGGGTGAATAGTGTTGAGTGAACATTGATGTATCATGGGAGATTAAATTCATTTCTATATCTTATGCCTATCGTACTTCATCTAATTCCTGACACGGTAGTGTGTATCACCATGATACTGTCACGACTTCCGCCGAAGTTGGTCCCTCTCCTTGTTCGGGCGGTGTTCGGCAATCGCTGATCCATTTTTTATTTTCCATTGGTTTTGTCTTGTCTTCCATCACACCTGGTTTCTATCCCATCAATTACATGTTGTGTATTTAACCCTCTCTTTCCCTCATGTCCTTGTCGGTGATTGTTTGTTGTATGTTTTGTGCAAGTCATGTTCTGGTGTCATGTTCTGGTGTTCGACGGGTTTTGTACCCTTTTATATTATTTTTGTATATATTGTTTTTTGGAGTTTTTTTTTGCATTTATTAAACTGCTCCGTTTATACCAAGTTCACTCTCCTGCGCCTGACTTCCCTGCCACCAGCACGCACCCATTACAGAATCACCGACCCATTTATGGAGTCAGTTGGACAAGGTACCCCGGCCATAGAGGTGGAGGAGCGTGTCCAGGAGCATGCAGCAATACTTCACCATCTTGGTATCGCCATGGACCGCGTTGTCCAGAAAATGGACCGCTGGGAGAGACAGGGAGTTCTTCCAGCGCCTCCACCAGCACAACCGGGGTCTCTCCTGAGTGCCTCTGTTCCTCCTGGTTCCAGTGGGATTCGTCTCTCCCTTCCCCAGGAGTACGACGGAGAGGCTGCGGSCTGCCGGGGGTTCCTACTTCAACTGGAGCTARACCTGGCCACCGTCCACCCGGCTCCATCGGGCCGTGAGAGGGTGTCCGCCCTCGTCTCATGCCTCACCGGGAAAGCTCTGGAGAGGGAGATGCGGCGTTGTACCAGTTTGAGGACTTCACCCGTCGTTTCCGGGCAGTCTTCGACCACCCGCCCGAGGGTAGAGCGGCGGGTGAACGACTCTACCATCTGAGGCAGGAGACGAGGAGCGCCCAGTAGTTCGCACTGGAGTTTAGGACCCTGGCTGCCGGTGCYGGATGGAACAACAGGGTCCTGATCGACCATTACCGCTGCAGTCTGTGTGAGGACGTCCGTCGGGAGCTGGCCTGCAGAGACACTACCTTCACGTTTGACCAGCTGGTGGACCTGTCCATCCGGCTGGACAACCTGCTGGCTACTCGCGGACGTTCAGATCGGGGTCTGGTGGTTCCATCCTCCCGCACCCCCTCTCCGATACCCATGGAGCTGGGAGGGGCGGTGCGCAGGGAGACCAGAGGGGGTTCCCGCTCGTGCACCATCTGTGGCCGCAGAGGTCACACTGCCGGTCGGTGCCGGGTTGGTTCCTCTAAGAATCGAGGCAGCAGGCAGGGCGTCACCCCAGGTGAGCCGGCACCATTCTCACCCAGAGCCCTCTGTTGCACAAATGTTTGTGTTTGTCACTTTTCCTGAGTTTTCCCCGCATTCCCAGCATAAGGCGCTCGTCGATTCAGGCGCGGCTGGGAATTTCATTAATAGAGCGTTAGCCCATAGTTTAAGGATCCTCATTGTTCCCGTGGATGTGCCTTTCCCCGTTCACACTTAGATAGTCGACCATTAGGGTCAGGGTTGATTAGGGAGGTCACCGCTCCTTTGGGCATGGTGACGCAGGGGGGTCACACAGAGAGAATTAGTCTTTTCCTTATTGACTCTCCTGCGTTTCCCATGGTGCTGGGCCTACCCTGGTTAGCTTGTCATAACCCCACTGTTTCTTGGCCACAGAGGGCTCTCACGGGGTGGTCGCGAGAGTGCTCAGGTAGGTGTGTAGGGGTTTCCGTTGGTGCTACTACGGTGGAGAGTCCAGACCAGGTCTCCACCGTGCGCATTCCCCCTGAATATGCCGATTTGTCTCTCGCCTTCTCCAAAAAGAAGGCGACTCAATTACCATCTCATCGGCGGGGCGATTGTGCGATAGATCTCCTGGTAGACGCTGCACTTCCCAGGAGTCATGTGTATCCCCTCTCACAGGTGGAGACGGAGGCTATGGAAACATATGTCTCCGAATCCCTGCGTCAGGGGTACATTCGGTCCTCCACTTCACCAGCCTCCTCGAGTTTCTTTTTTGTGAAGAAGAAGGTGGGAGGTCTGCGCCCGTGTATTGACTATCGGGGTCTTAATCAGATCACTGTGAGGTGTAGTTACCCGCTACKGCTCATAGGCACAGCGACTGAGTCAATGCACGGGGCACGCTTCTTCACTAAACTAGATCTCAGGAGCGCTTACAACCTGGTGCGTATCCGAGAGGGAGACGAGTGGAAGARGGCTTTTAGTACCACCTCAGGGCACTATGAGTACCTCGTCATGCCGTACGGGTTGATGAATGCGCCATCAGTCTTCCAAGCCTTTGTAGACAAGATTTTCAGGGACCTGCACGGGCAGGGTGTGGTGGTGTATATTGATGACATTTTGATATACTCTGCTACACGCGCCGAGCATGTGTCCCTGGTGCGCAGGGTGCTTGGCCGCCTGTTGGAGCATGACCTGTACGTCAAGGCTGAGAAGTGCTTGTTCTTTCAACAGTCTGTCTCCTTCCTAGGGTATCGCATTTCCACCTCAGGGGTGGAGATGGAGAGTGACCACATTTCAGCCGTGCATAATTGGCCGACTCCCACCAAGGTAAAGGAGGTGCAGCGATTCTTAGGGTTTGCCAACTACTACCYGAGGTTTATACAGGGTTTTGGTCAGGTAGTGGCTCCCATTACCTCACTGCTGAAGGGGGGCCCGGTGCGCTTCCAGTGGTCAGCTGAGGCGGACAGGGCTTTTAGTCTCCTGAAGGCTCTGTTCACCTCYGCTCCCGTGTTGGCCKATCCGGGTCCCTCTTTGGCGTTCATAGTGGAGGTGGACGCGTCCGAGGCTGGGATAGGAGCTGTGCTCTCTCAGCGCTCGGGTAAGCCACCGAAGCTCCGCCCCTGTGCCTTCTTCTCGGAGAAGCTCAGCCCGGCGGAGCGAAACTATGATGTGGGGGACCGGGAGACGTTGGCTGTCGTCAAGGCCTTGAAGGCGTGGAGACATTGGCTTGAGGGGGCTAGACACCCTTTTCTCATCTGGACTGACCACCGTAATCTGGAGTACATCCGGGCGGCGAGGAGACTGAACCCTCGCCAGGCAAGGTGGGCCATGTTTTTCACCCGTTTTGTGTTTACCCTTTCTTACAGACCAGGCTCCCAGAACGTTAAGGCAGACGCATTGTCCCGGATGTATGACACAGAGGAGCGGCCCATGGATCCCACTCCCATACTCCCCGCCTCTTGCCTGGTGGCGCCGGTAGTGTGGGAGCTGGACGCGGACATTGAGGAGGTGTCACGTGCAGAGCCKCTCCCCTCCAGTGTCCAGCTGGGCGTTTGTACGTTCRGTCTGCTGTCCAATCACATTCCACAACGGCCGTGGTCGCACCTGTCGGTAGATTTCCTGACCGATCTTCCTCCTTCACAGGGTAACACCACGATCCTGGTTGTTGGGTATCGTTTCTCTAAGTCCTGTCGTCTCCTTCCTTTGCCCGGTCTCCCTACGGCTCTACAGACTGCGGAGGCCCTGTTTACACATGTCTTCCTGCACTACGGGGTGCCTGAGGATATAGTGTCTGATCGGTGTCTCCAGTTCACGTCGAGGGTCTGGAGGGCGTTCATGGAACGTCTGGAGGTCTCGGTCAGCCTTACCTCAGGTTTTCACCCCGAGAGTAACGGGCAGGTGGAGAGAGTTAACCAGGATGTGGGTAGGTTTCTGAGGTCTTATTGCCGGGACCGGCCGGGGGAGTGGGCAGCGTTCGTGCCCTGGGCAGAGAAGGCCCAGAACTCGCTCCCCGCCACTCCTCCACTAACCTCTCTCCCTTCCAGTGTGTATTGGGGTATCAGCCGGTTCTGGCTCCTTGGCATCAGAGTCAGACCGAGGCTCCTGCGGTGGATGACTAATTCCGGCGCGCAGACGAAACACGGGACGCCGCCCATGTCCACCTTCAGCACGCCGTGCTGCGCCAGAAAGTTGGCGCAGACCGTCACCGCAGTGAGGGACCGGGTCTGGCTCTCGACCCGAAACCTGCCCCTCCGCCTGCCCTGTCGGAAGCTGGGTTCGCAGTTTGTGGGGCCATTTAAAGTCCTGAGGAGAGTGAACGAGGTTTGTTACAGGTTACAGCTTCCCCCCGATTACCGCATTAACCCCTCATTCCATGTGTCTCTCCTCAGGCCGGTGGTGGCTGGCCCGCTCCAGGAGTCTGAGGTGCGGGAGGTTCCTCCGCCCCCTCGATGTCCCTCGACATCGAGGGGGCCCCGGCGTACTCCGTTTGTTCCATACTGGATTCGAGACGTCGGGTGGGAGGGGTATGGGAGGGGTCTGGGAGGGGTATGGTCCGGAGGAGAGATGCTGGGTTCCGGTGGAGGACGTGTTGGATCTTTCTATGCTGCGAGAGTTCCACCGTCTCCATCCGGATCGCCCTGCGCCTCGCCCTCCGGGTCGTCCCCGAGGTCGATGTAGACGCGCTGCTGGAGCCGCGCGTCAGTCCCTCTCCTTGTTCGGGCGGTGTTCGGCGGTCGACGTCACCGACCTTCTAGCCATCGCTGATCCATTTTTCATTTTCAATTGGTTTTGTCTTGTCTTCCATCACACCTGGTTTCTATCCCATCAATTACATGTTGTTTATTTAACCCTCTGTTTCCCCTCATGTCTTTGTCGTGATTGTTTGTTGTATGTTTTGTGCAAGTCATGTTCTGGTGTCATGTTCTGGTGTCATGTTCTGGTGTTCGACGGGTTTTGTACCCTTTTATATTATTTTTGTATATATTGGTTTTCTGAGTTTTTTGAGCATTTATTAAACTGCTCCGTTTATACCAAGTTCACTCTCCTGCGCCTGACTTCCCTGCCACCAGCACGCACCCATTACAGATACAGTATGTGATGTTGGGAGATCACTTTGTGCTAACAACATATATTTTTTCCCATTTTACCCCAATCATGATGAGCAGCAGGAAATTAAATGATAAACAATGGTGCGCACATCATTTGGATAAATAAAACAATTGAATTACTGTTGACTTTCTTCAGGACTGAATTTGTCTTTATTAGGATTCTGCCCAGATGATGGATTCAGGGTGTCAGGTCTTTCTCTACCTGCCAGTTGATGAAATGAATCTCTTTAGGATTGATTTGCTAACTTCCCTTTTTTCTCAGGATGTGGGCTTGACAGAGGGTCAGTGAAGACTGGCAGAAGAGAGAATAATCTGTCCATACAAGATGGAAATGGAGATAAGAGCAAGATACATCTTTAGTGAGCCATGGAGACTTTCAGTGTGTCCCTCACTCTGCTTTTCAGCATTGTGTTGTTGTTGATTTGTGGTAGGCCTACTATGAGCTAGTACATAGTACTGACATAGACAGTACATTTATTGTGAAAGAACATTATTACTGCATTTGAAATATTATTGTTATTAGGCTATGTTGCCAGTTTGAGCCCAAATAACCATACATTTGGCACTATCTGTTGTCCATTCATTTGTTGAAGACTTCATCAGGATAGTGTTGTTGAGAATTATTGAGATTTTTAAATCCCTTACCTAAATTCAAGAGTGAATTTCTGAATAAATATGTGATCATTTCAACTGTCTAGCACCTCAACAAGAAGATCTGACATCTCAAATGAGCTTCAGAAACAGCTCATCAAGGCTACCTTTATGCATGCTTTACAAGGCATCAGGAAAAGTACATCTCTTTCATCCCTTGTGAGCATAGGTTTGAAATCCACTACAAAGAGATCAACACTTAGGGAAAAAAGTACGTATGAAAGGTAAAGGCCTGGAGTTGAAAGGAAACCCGACTTGTTTTTAACTGTCATACGTTTTTAAGAAATAAAGCAAGAATTTGAATGTAACTAAAGCATGCAGTACGGTTATATTTCATTCTCACATAAACTTTTCTTTCTGTTCAGTCTCCTACCTCCAGTCAGTGTATGTACAGTAGCTATAATAACATGTTATAATAATATGGTTAGTAAAGTTAAAGCAGGAAGCAGTCACTAACTAAGCATCTAGGAAATAAAATGCATACATCAAATAAAGGGAGGGTCTTTGAAAACTAATTATACTAATACCACTTCAAGTTTTATACAAAATCTACTTTTCCCAGCCAACTCCGCTCATGTTAAAATAGCTCATTGGAAATGAGCACAGTGGCCTCAACAGAGCATTTAATTTATAGATTTCTGTTTTGTCAGATTGTTATGTATTTATTATATTCACTCACTTATTTTATTGGGTACAATGAATGTTGCTGGTTAAAAAAGACTGATTTCAAGACAAACATATTTTTGCTTGTTAATTGAGTTTGAGTTTTTTTTTTTTTTACAGGGACAGGGCACATTAATCAACGTTTCAGTAAAAGTGCCGGTTTTAGCCAGTCGGCTAATTTTCAATCGCAGTCCCTGGGCAGGTTATTAAAAACAATTACAATACAGACAATCAATGAGCAGTGAGCACACGCAGAGCAACATGGGCGGCAGGGTAGCCTAGTGGTTAGAGAATTGGACTAGTATCCCCTAGGAATCTCCTCGAATCCCCTAGGCTGACAAGGTACAAATCTGTTGTTCTGCCCCTGAACAGGCAGTTAACCCACTGTTCCTAGGCTGTCATTGAAAATA
Organism: Salvelinus sp. IW2-2015; assembly: GCF_002910315.2. Lineage (NCBI taxonomy): Eukaryota > Metazoa > Chordata > Actinopteri > Salmoniformes > Salmonidae > Salvelinus > Salvelinus sp. IW2-2015. Next base: position 31,073,769 of record NC_036863.1, on the reverse strand, counting down.
AGATTTTGTTCTTAACTGACTTGCCTAGTTAAATAAAGGTTAAAAAAAAGGACAAACAAGACATAGCATGCAGACAGAGCAACATAGCACAACATGCAAAAGCAACAAAATGGTTTGACCTTATGAGGTTATTGATAGTGGAGATTAGGGTATGAACCAGAAAATCCCACCTGCCCTTCTGGGTTGTAATTGATAGAATAGTGTTGGACGAAGACACCGGTCTCTCAGGACTCCTCTAGTGATAGATTGAATTAGCACTACTCTCGGTAATTTGAGCACAAACATGTGCACTCACATAATGCTGATGCAACTAAATACAACCTTGTTCAAGTATTAGCTCGATAAAAGGAGAGGAGAAAGGCCAGAAACACAATGTCTAATCTAGTTATTTGTGTACCTATCTTTTCGATTGAGGCATATAGCTGGATCTACACAACAGATACCACAGGACATGAAACCATCTCAACATAACACTTTTGATGTCTAAAAACATCTGACAAATATGGGTTTTAGAGTGGGTTTTTAATATGGGTTTTAGAGTGGGTTTTTAATATGGGTTTTAGAGTGGGTTTTTAATATGGGTTTTAGAGTGGGTTTTTAATATGAGTTTTTAAATGTTAACTGCACCAGAGATTTGGGACTTAATGAGTAATTATAAATAATTTAAAATTAAGTTCTCATTGGTGCGTCTTGGTAATAATTTAATTAGAGATAGTTAATGATATAGTTTTTCTACATAGTATACCTATGGTGAATAAGCACAGTAAAATGAAGTGTGACCTGCAAGAGGCAGTGTCTCTTGTGATTTATATGTCATTATTGGGAAATAAACAGGAGAGCTTGTTTATATATTAGCAATTCCAAAGGCCAATGACAGTTTCTCAGTTCAGAGGCTGGGGCAGCTGTGTTATACAGCATTTATCTGGCCCAGCAGGCCTGTAGATCTAACTATTACAGGTCTCTATATATCTGATTAGACATGTAGCACTAACTGACCCAATTGCAATTAACAGTCCCTGGATTTTACAGGTTTCTCCCCGGCAGTTTACTCACTCACTTTACAGCTCCCTCAAGGTAACATGTTTTATTTTCTAACATCAAAATGTTTGTGAGGATAAAAGCCACTGACATGTTTGCATTAGGGTCTGAAATATAGCAGCTGGGGTGATGATTCATACCGAAATGTCATATCAATTTCCTTTCATACTTTTGCAGGAAAACCAAACCATTTATATTGTGTGGGACATGCGGACTTAAACAACCTCAATATTCATGGTATTGTATAAAGAAATGCCACCAGAAGCACAATGATAGACACAGCAAGCACCCAGTGACCTTAAAGGAGCAATAGAAAAGCGACAATATGAAGGTGCCAGAGAAATGCCAGGGCAAAACACACTTCTGTTCCCTGTCCTTCTGTGACCCATTCTTCAACAAAACCACCTTAAGATCATGGGGTCAGATGCAGGTCGTCTGTTTTTGGAATCAGTAGATAATGGAATCCAAAATTGAATGAAATATTCTTGATGAAAATGTGACAGAAACAGGAAATCCTCTGGGGAATGGGAAGGAATAAAAAATTGATAAAAAGCTATAAAATGTGTTCTGTACTTGCATTGTAACCTCATGAGTCAACTGAAATCTTGAGTTCACCTCAGCTAGTTGTGCTCAGTATAAACAACCTTTACCTATCGACCTCTTCCCAGGTAGGTAGACCATTCATTAATCATGATAGCAAGTGGTACACCCCTTCAGGGCACTTATTAAGGTTTACACTTTTGCATTACCAACAAATACAGCATAAAATATGCAATGAAGGAAATCCAAAAGCCCTCTCTCTTCTTAATTCTTACTTTAAAGCAGGAGTCTAACAGGATGCTGTATCGGTTTTCTTAATCTATTTAGGCATTCGATGTGGTTCAAGAATAATCTTTCTAAGCCTTGGACGTGACATGGCAGAATCTCAGCCTTATTTGTATTGGGGGATTAGGACATGCATTTCCTGACTGCATGACAGTAATATGCGACTGATTTGCCTGTTTAGGCACAAGGCTTTGAAACAATTTCACCCTTTAAATAAAAGTTGAAATATCCTTTAATTTATTGTTTCTCAACCATACCCTTGAATAGAACATTGTTGTGAGGTCAAGACTATTACTGTTTTCCTCTGAATAAAACATGAGTGCCATAACTGCCACCCTTCAGCCCTCTGATTTCCTCTGTTGGAAGTTAAGCAAGGTGGGGCCTTTTCGAAACCTGGATGGGAGACCATAAGATTCGGGAGGCGTGCTCTGTTGTTCAGAAGGCACGCTAAATGGATGTAGTGACTCTCAATGGTCATTCAAAGATCGTATTTCACTTGTCACAAGACAATGGGTGTTAACCCCAGTGTCCTGTCTGAATTCCCAACCTGACTGCCCATGCTACCATGACCACCTGAACACCCTGGCCTCAGATTGGCTCATTCAACTCTTCACCTCTCCTCTGCAACTCTTCCCTGGGTCATTATTAAAAAAGAGAATGTGTTCTCAACTTCTTCATCTACTTACCTGGTCAAATATAGGTAAATAATGTTAATTTTAAATACCTTTAATGAATAAATTCAACAAAAAAAGGATTTTGCTTAACATGTTCTATCCTATGCAAAGAGGTGGACGGGCTGTCCATCAGCCTCCTGCCCATAGACATGTTTAGATTAGCTTTAAGTGATAAGGGAGTGCTGGAATAATTATTGGTTGGCAGTAATCCTGAAGGGATTCATAAAAATCCTTTGTTTGTCTTCTTGAGGGCAGAGAGGTCTTTGGAGACAAACTGTGGAAAGTGTGGATTACTGTGGAGGTAAGGTCTGCATACAGATAGTATATGATGTCAAGGACTTTGCTGCAGACTCTTTTAATAGCAAGAGCAAACCTACAATGCTTATGAGGTCACAGAGTTAAGTTATAACGTCATACTCATCAAGAGCTGTAAACACTTCTAACATTATAAATGATAGGAAAGTAAAAAGAGAAAATCTGCATGAACTCGGACAAAATTCAAACCTTTCATCTTTTCATGTTCTATCAAATCTGTAGGGGAGAGCGGGGCTGGTTCTCACATTTTTATGTATATATTACTCAGCAATGATTTTAAACATTAACAATAAGACATTACATGTTTTATTTTGGTGGTGAAAAACACCCTCCAGGTTTTTAGTTATGAGCACTGTGACCAGAAACAACCAGTGTGAGAAGCAGCTGCATTCTCCTCTTCTACTAGATGGTGCCTCGCTCTTCACAGCTCTGTATTCATTTTTCTTTTTATTATCTTCACATCCTCTTACAATCTAGTACAATTTTCAGTTCTGTGACTGAACCTGACTGAAAACCAGGGCTGCAGGTTAACGTCAACCAAATCAAATTCTTACAGTGCAACTTTCCTTGCTACCGCACTATGACATTTTGAGGGTAGCAAACGGTCACCAAGTGACAAAATATCACCCCACCTTTTAAAACACCCTAACTGGTTTGACACTCCTAATTAGAAGTTTTCAGAGTGAATTTACCCCCAGCTGGGGTGACATGACTTAGTAAGAGTTTTACAACCTCCTTCATTGATTTGCAGATTATCTCACACACTGGAGCCTGTCCTCCCTTCGGGAATAAATGTGGGAAAGAGGCTGGAAATATCCCTGTCCTCTCCAGGGTGTGAGAGATCAAGAAGGAGAAGTAAGTAGACTGAAGCCAGCCCCAGCCCCCTGACTCTTCTCTTTGTTCCTCTCTTAAGGTTAACCCTTTGCTGTTCTGTCTTCCACACTGATTCTGAAGATCCACTGGAGCACGTCTGCAGTCATAATACAACCATACCCTATGATATTTTGACCTGGCTATAAAATAATTAAGATAGAGGAAGTATGTAATAGGATTACTGGACAATTTTTTGTGACCACATTTTATTTTGTCATTTTCCGACTTTGTCGGGTAGGGGGGGGGGGGGATTACAGGTACAATAGATACATTCTGTGGTCTGACACTCAAAAAGGGTACAGGAGTACAACGTATTGAATCATTTCACTTTGGAAACAATTATTATTTTTGCATCCACACCCAACCTGCTATCCCATTCCCCCAACCCCACCCATCCAACATGTCTCCATTTAACCTCAACCAACCACTACCCTTCCCTCCCCCCACCACGTATTGACTAAGTCCCCCTCCCCTCTACCCCCTAAACATCCAATGTTGCTTGTCAACCGAGGATGCTTTTACATCCACCCTCCTGCCCCCTCTCCCGGAAACCAGAGAAAACCCTCCCCCATACCAACCCTTCCCTGTGGGCCTGAAAGTAAAGAAAGTACAAAAAGATGAAAATATGTATCTATACTGAACAAAAATATAAAAACAGCATGCGAAATGTTGGTCCCATGTTTCATGAGCTGAAATAAAAGCTTATTTCTCTCAAATATTGCACAAATGTATTTACATCCATGTTAATGAGCATTTCTCCTTTGCCAAGAAAATCCTTCCACCTAACAGATTTGGCATGTCAAGAAACTGATTAAACAGCATGATCATTACACAGGTGCACCTTATGCCGGGGACAATAAAAGGCCACCATAAAATGTGCAGTTTTGTCACACAACGCAATGCCACAGATGTCTCAAGTTTTGAGGGATCGTGCAATTGGCATGCTGACTTGAAGAATGTCCATGAGTGCTGTTGCCAGGGAATTGAATGTTCATTTCTCTACCCAATGTTGTTTTAGAGAATTTGGCAGTACATCCAACTGGACACACAACCGCAGACCACATGTAACCACACCAGTCCAGGACCCCCACATCCGGCTTCTCCACTTGCAAGATCATCTATTACCAGCCACCCGGACGGTTGATGAAACTGAGGAGTATTTTTGTCTGTAATGAAGCCCTTTTGTGGGGAAAAAACGAATTCTGATTGGCTTGGCCTGGCTTCTCAGTGGGTTGGCCTGGCGCCCAAGTGGGTGGACGTTTGCCGTCCCAGGCCCACCCATGACTGCGCCCATGCCCAGTCATGTGAAATCCATAGATTACGGCCTAATGAATTTATTTAAATTAACTGATTTCCTTATATGAACTGTAACTCAGTAAAATCATTGAAATTGTTGCATGTTGCATTTATATTTTTGTTCAGTGTATAAATACTGAGTATACAAAACATTAAAGACACCTTCTCTTTCCATGACAGAGTGACTGACCAGGTGAATCCAGGTGAAAGCTATGATCCATTATTGATGGGGGCGCAACTCAATAGGAAGTTGTTCCTAATGTTTGGTATACTCACATACGATATACTGTATATACAGTATATTGTATGTGTTAGGCTTTATAGATTGTTTATTTGTATGTGTTGGGTTTTAGCTAAGATTATTCTTAACAGTGTCAGGTATATTTCTCCAGGTCTCAATTGTTCCTTGACCAGCACCATTCATTCTAGCTGTCGATAATTATAATGTTATAACTTCTAATAGTAACTGTATCTACTGGTGAATCGGGAGAGAGTGAGGTGATTGTCATCTAAGAGCCAACATCTTTTTTTGCGGCAGTGCTGCCTGCCAGCAGTAATCGTCTCTGATTGATTGAGAGATTCAAGGAGCTATTATCGTTAAGTAACATAATAGATGCAAAGCATTGAATATATTGAATACATACTCCCACATCATATAAAGGAATGTGCATACCTGATTTAGAGGGCACAGTGAACAGTTGGGAGTTGGGGCCAATTTCATGGATTATTGGACTATTGAAAGTTTGCAAGGGGGGTGAACTCCTTTTGGATTTTGGTCTTCCCTTATCACTTACCAGTGATGCAATGGTGATAAAATGTGAGGAAACATCCTGAAAAATGTATGCAGCAGTTCCAGTCTTTCATACTAATGGGTTCTGAGTCTGAACCTACTACCTTGGGAGAGAGATCTTTATCTTTATTTACTTTACTGACACACAACTGGGTTACACCTTATTTTGCAATCTTCTACATACCAGATATTCAATTCATTCTAATTAAATTGTAACAACCTTACTATTGTATTATTGCTATATTCTTTAAAACTAGAAACTTTACGTATCATTCGGTAGCAGGTACCATTACTTAAAGTAAGCAACAGAAGTACACATTGTTATTACATTGTTATTACATATATAGTACCAGTCAAAAGTTTGGACACACCTACTAATTCAACGGTTGTTCTTTATTTTTACTATTTTCTACATTGTAGAATAACAGTGAAGACATCAAAACTATTAAATAACACATATGGAATCATGTAGTAACCAAAAAAGTGTTAAACAAATCAAAATGTATTTTATATTTTATATTCTTCAAAATACCACCCTTTGCCTTGATGACAGCTTTGCACACTCTAGGCATTCTCTCAACCAGCTTCATGAGGAATGCTTTTCCAACAGTCTTGAAGGAGTTCCCACATATGCTGAGTACTTGTTGGCTGCTTTTAGACTCTGCGGTCTAACTCATCCCAAACCATCTCAATTGGGTTGAGGTCAGGTGATTGTGGAAGCCAGGTCATCTGATGCAACACTCCATCACTCTCCTTCTTGATCAAATAGTCCTTACACAGCCTGGAGGTGTGTTTGGGTCATTGTCCTTTTGAAAAACAAATYATAGTCCCACTAAGCGTAAACCAGATGGAATGGCGTATCGCTACAGAATGCTGTGGTAGCATGCTGGTTAAGTATGCCTTGAATTCTAAATAAATGTAGCGGTCATCGTTGCATGAAGAAGTGGACCAAAGCGCAGCGTGGTAAGTGTTCATGATTTATTCTCAAAAAACACTTGAACAAAATAACAAAGAGCAAAACGACAACAAACAGTTCTGTCAGGTGCAGAAACACAAAACAGAAAATAACTACCCACAAAACACAGGTGGGAAAATGCTCCCTAAGTATGGTTCCCAATCAGAGACAACGATAGACAGCTGTCCCTGATTGAGAACCACACCCGGCCAAAACAAAGAAATACAAAACATAGAAAAATTAACATAGAATGCCCACCCAAATCACACCCTGACCAAACCAAAATAGAGACATAAAAAGCTCTCTAAGGTCAGGGCGTGACAATAAATCACTGACAGTGTCAACAGTAAAGCACCCCAGACCATCACACCTCCTCCTCCATGCTTCACAGTGGGAACCACACATGCGAAGATCATCCATCCCCAAATCTCACATTTGGACTCATCAGACCCAAGGACAGATTTCCACTGGTCTAATGTCCATTGGTTGTGTTTCTTGGCCCAAACAAGTCTCTTCTTCTTATTGGTGTCCTTTAGTAGTGGTTTCTTTGCAGCAATTCGACCATGAAGGCCTGATTCACACAGTCTCCTCTGAACAGTTGATGATGAGATGTGTCTGTTACTTGAACTCTGTGAAGCATTTATTTGGGCTGCAATCTAAGGTGCAGTTAACTCTAATGAACATGTCCTCTGCAGCAGAGGTAACTCTGGGTCTTCCTTCCCTGTGGCGGTCATCATAAGAGCCAGTTTCATCATAGCACTTGATGGTTTTTGCGACTGCACTTGAAGAAATGTTCAAAGTTCTTGAAATGTTCCGCATTGAGTGACCTTCATGTCTTAAAGTAATGATTCAGTGTCGTTTCTCTTTGCTTATTTGAGCTGTACTTGCCACAATATGGACTTAGTCTTTTAACAAATAGGGCTATCTTCTGTATACCTCCCCTGGCTTGTCACATCACAACTGATTGGCTCAAACGCATTAATAAGAAGGAAAGAAATTCACAAAATTAACTTTTAACAAGGCACAACTGTTAACTTCTTATGGCTGCAATCCCGTTAACGGGATGATATGACACAGCCAGTGAAAGTGCAGGGCGCCAAATTCAAACAACAGAAATCTCATAATTAAAATTCCTCACAACATACATGTATCTTATACCATTTTAAAGGTAATCTTGTTGTTAATCCCACCAAAGTGTCCGATTTCAAATAGGCTTTTCAGCGAAAGCACCACAAACGATTATGTTAGGTCACCACCAACTCACAGAAAAACACAGCCATTTTTCCAGCCAAAGACAGGAGTCACAAAAAGCAGAAATAGAGATAAAATTAATCACTAACCTTTGATGATCTTCATCAGATGACACTCATAGGACTTCATGTTACACAATACATATATGTCTTGTTCGATTAAGTTCATATTTATATCCAAAAACCTCAGTTTACATTGGCGCCATGTTCAGAAATGCCTCCAAAATATCCGGAGAAATTGCAGAGAGCCACGTCAAATAACAGAAATACTCCATCATAAACTTTGATGAAGATACATGTTTTACATAGAATTAAAGATACACTTGTTCTTAATGTAACCGTTGTGTCAGATTTCAAAAAGCTTTACGGCAAAAGCACAATATTCAATAATCTGAGAACAGCGTTCAGCCACAAAAAGAAGCCATACAGTTACCCGCCAAATTGTGGCAGTCAACAAAACTCATAAATAGATTTTAAATCTTCACTTACCTTTGCTGATCTTCGTCGGAATGCACTCCCAGAACTCCCAATTCCACAAGAAATGTTGTTTTGTTCGTAATGTCATCATTTTATGTCCAAATAGCTATTTTTGTTAGCGTGTTTGGTAAACAAATCCAAAGTCAGGAAGCGCGTTCACTAAAAGCAGACGAAATGTCCAAAAGTTCCGTAACAGTCAGTAGAAACATGTCAAACGATGTATTGAATCAATCTTCAGAATGTTTTTAACATAAATCTTCAATAACGTTCCAACCGGAGAATTCCATTGACTTCAGATGGAACAGAGCTCCCTCTTATGTGAACGCGCATGGTCAGAGCATGGTCAGGTCATGGTAGACCTGACTCATTCCTGTCTCCTTCGGCCCCACTTCACAGTAGAGGCATCAGACAAAGTTCTACAGACTGTTGACATCTAGTGGAAGCCGTAGGAAGTGCAAACTGATCCATATCCCACTGTGTATTCAATAGGGGCTGGGTTGAAAATCGACCAACCTCAGATTTCCCACTTCCTGTTTGGATTTATTCTCAGGTTTTTGCCTGCCATATGAGTTCTGTTATACTCACAGACATCATTCAAACAGCTTTAGAAACTTCAGAGTGTTTTCTATCTGATACTAATAATAATATGCATATATTAGCAACTGGGACCGAGGAGCAGGCAGTTTACTATGGGCACCTCTGGGCACCTTTCATCCAAGCTACTCAATACTGCTCCTGCAGCCATAAGAAGTTTCTTAATTATGGATGTGATCAAATCGATGAGCATACAGGTTCTCCTCCATGAGAAACAAGTCTCTAACTTTTGGCTCTAGTCAATCTGTATCGCTGAACCATTGGAGATCTTGCGATCGAAATGTGAAGGTAATTTCCAATAGAGCCAACATATGCAGCGTTTACCGTGAATGCAGTCTCTGCTTACGTAGGAACGTTGCCTTTAAATTTGAATCATGCTGTAATGCTGAACTTCAACAATATGGTTGAATAGAGCCATTGTTGAATAGAGCCCTCCAATGTTACTTTGACCCTTAGATAGCCATTGGCTTTATTAAGATGACTTTTTGTTTTTACCATTCAAGGCATTTCTGTCAACAGAGGAAATCTTGAATCTGGGAACAATGTGAGCTAGAGGTAAATATCTATTTGCCAATAGCTCATCTTTATCATTCACCTGCCTCACCACTTTCTGCCTGGTCTTTAGGGGCTGATCCATGCCCTGACTGCTACAGAGTTGGTCAGAAAATCCAATAAACCTGGGATTCGTTTTTCAAGTTCAACCCCCTCAACACAGGCTTCCCTGGTCTGATCTATTGGTAATGCCTCCCTTTTAAGGTGCCCTTTATGCTTAGTTCTTATTTTCATCTGAAATCCCACATAAACTTTGCCCATTGTGCAATCAATCCTGGAGCATCTTCACAGTTAGATTCTTGTACTCACAGCAGGACAGTTGTTAACAGTAGTGTAGGTTTGGCAGCACATCAAATATTTGTTACATCATGCCAACTTTATTGTCCACTTGGACTCGGACAAACTCTCAAAGAACTGCTTATATATGAGATTAGTTCCATTATAAAGGTTGGAAAACTGCTGTATTCACAAAGTGTCAACTGGGAATTGAATTGTAAACAGTGTAGACCAGTAAACCAAAATTGGTTCTGTGAAAATTCCCAGAACATTCGTTAGATTGCGGCAAATGTTCTCATAACTAAAAAACTGTCCAGTTGTGCTGATGATTATACAATGTTTGAATATAACATTCGCCTGACATTGTAAGAACGTTTCCAGAAAACATTTAGTCTGTTCTTAAAGGTTCCCAGAATGTTTCATTAGGTTGTGGAAACATTCTGATGGGAACATTATAAGAACATCACAAAAGATATGTTCCCAAAACACAAAAACTGTCCAGTCATGTGAATGATTATACAATGTTTATATTAGGGTGCAAAAAGCATTCACCTGATGTTGCAAGAACGTTCTCAGAACAAATGTTTTATGTTCTTTAAAAGTTCCTAAAACATTTCTTTAGGTTGTGGTAACATTGTGGGGACATGACAAGAGATAAGACCCAGAACAAAAAAAATGGCCAGTCGTGCTGATGATTACAATGTTTCTATTAGGTTGAAAAAACATCTGCCTGATGTTGCAAGAACAATCCTAGAACACATTTGTTATGTTCAATAAAAGTTCAGATGTTTTTTTTAGGTTGTGTTAACATTGTGGGGATATTTACATTTACATTTACATTTAAGTCATTTAGCAGACGCTCTTATCCAGAGCGACTTACAAATTGGTGCATTCACCTTATGATATCCAGTGGAACAACCACTTTACAATAGTGCATCTAACTCTTTTAAGGGGGGGGGTTAGAAGGATTACTTTATCCTATCCTAGGTATTCCTTAAAGAGGTGGGGTTTCAGGTGTCTCCGGAAGGTGGTGATTGACTCCGCTGACCTGGCGTCGTGAGGGGTTTGTTCCACCATTGGGGTGCCAGAGCAGCGAACAGTTTTGACTGGGCTGAGCGGGAACTGTACTTCCTCAGAGGTAGGGAGGCGAGCAGGCCAGAGGTGGATGAACGCAGTGCCCTTGTTTGGGTGTAGGGCCCTGATCAGAGCCTGAAGGTACGGAGGTGCCGTTTCCCTCACAGCTCCGTAGGCAAGCACCATGGTCTTGTAACGGATGCGAGCTTCAACTGGAAGCCAGTGGAGAGAGCGGAGGAGCGGGGTGACGTGAGAGAAACTTGGGAAAGTTGAACACCAGACGGGCTGCGGCGTTCTGGATGAGTTGTAGGGGTTTAATGGCACAGGCAGGGAGCCCAGCCAACAGCGAGTTGCAGTAATCCAGCGGGAGATGACAAGTGCCTGGATTAGGACCTGCGCCGCTTCCTGCGTGAGGCAGGGTCGTACTCTGCGAATGTTGTAGAGCATGAACCTACAGGAACGGGTCACCGCCTTGATGTTAGTTGAGAACGACAGGGTGTTGTCCAGGATCACGCCAAGGTTCTTAGCACTCTGGGAGGAGGACACAATGGAGTTGTCAACCGTGATGGCGAGATCATGGAACGGGCAGTCCTTCCCCGGGAGGAAGAGCAGCTCCGTCTTGCCGAGGTTCAGCTTGAGGTGGTGATCCGTCATCCACACTGATATGTCTGCCAGACATGCAGAGATGCGATTCACCACCTGGTTATCAGAGGGGGGAAAGGAGAAGATTAATTGTGTGTCGTCTGCATAGCAATGATAGGAGAGACCATGTGAGGATATGACAGAGCCAAGTGACTTGGTGTATAGCGAGAATAGGAGAGGGCCTAGAACAGAGCCCTGGGGACACCAGTGATGAGAGCACGTGGTGCGGAGACAGATTCTCGCCACGCCACCTGGTAGGAGGACCTGTCGGTAGGACGCAATCCAGCGTGGGCCGCGCCGGAGATGCCCAGCTCGGAGAGGGTGGAGAGGAGGATCTGATGGTTCACAGTATCAAAGGCAGCCGATAGGTCTAGAAGGATGAGAGCAGAGGAGAGAGAGTTAGCTTTAGCAGTGCGGAGCGCCTCCGTGACACAGAGAAGAGCAGTCTCAGTGAAATGCCTAGTCTTGAAACCTGACTGATTTGGATCAAGAAGGTCATTCTGAGAGAGATAGCAGGAGAGCTGGCCAAGGACGGCACGTTCAAGAGTTTTGGAGAGAAAAGAAAGAAGGATACTGGTCTGTATTGTTGACATCGGAGGGATCGAGTGTAGGTTTTTTCAGAAGGGGTGCAACTCTCGCTCTCTTGAAGACGGAGGGACGTAGCCAGCGGTCAAGGATGAGTTGATGAGCGAGGTGAGGTAAGGGAGAAGGTTCCGGAAATGGTCTGGAGAAGAGAGGAGGGGATAGGGTCAAGCGGGCAGGTTGTTGGCGGCCGCCGTCACAAGACGCGAGATTTCATCTGGAGAGAAGAGGGAGAAAGAAGGTCAAGCACAGGGTAGGGCAGTGTGAGCAGAACCAGCGGTGTCGTTTGACTTAGCAAACGAGGATCGGATGTCGTCGACCTTCTTTTCAAAATGGTTGACGAAGTCATCAGCAGAGGGGGAGGAGGGGGGGAGGGGGAGGAGGATTCAGGAGGGAGGAGAAGGTGGCAAAGAGCTTCCTAGGGTTAGAGGCAGATGCTTGGAATTTAGAGTGGTAGAAATTGGCTTTAGCAGCAGAGACAGAAGAGGAGAATGTAGAGAGGAGGGAGTGAAAGGATGCCAGGTCGCAGGGAGGCGAGTTTTCCTCCATTTCCGCTCGGCTGCCCGGAGCCCTGTTCTGTGAGCTCGCAATGAGTCGTCGAGCCACGGAGCAGGAGAGGAGGACCGAGCCGGCCTGGAGGATAGGGGACATAGAGAGTCAAAGGATGCAGAAAGGGAGGAGAGGAGGGTTGAGGAGGCAGAATCAGGAGATAGATTGGAGAAGGTTTGAGCAGAGGAAGAGATGATAGGATGGAAGAGGAGAGAGTAGCGGGGGAGAGAGCGAAGGTTGGGAGAGGCGATACCATCGAGTAGGGGCAGTGGGGAAGTGTTGGTGAGAGCGAGAGGGAAAAGGATCAAGGTAGTGGTCGGAGACTTGGAGGGGAGTTGCAATGAGATTAGTGAAGAACAGCATCTAGTAAAGATGAGGTCAAGCGTATTGCCTGCCTTGTGAGTAGGGGGGAAGGTGAGAGGGTGAGGTCAAAAGAGGAGAGGAGTGGAAAGAAGGAGGCAGAGAGGAATGAGTCAAGGTAGACGTGGGGAGGTTAAAGTCACCCAGAACTGTGAGAGGTGACCATCCTCAGGAAGGAACTTATCAGGGCGTCAAGCTCATTGATGAACTCTCCAAGGGAACCTGGAGGCGATAAATGATAAGGATGTTAAGCTTGAAAGGGCTGGTAACTGTGACAGCATGGAATTTCAAAGGAGGCGATAGACAGATGGTCAGGAAGAAAGAGAGAATGTCCACTTGGAGAGATTGGAGATCCCAGTGCCACCCCCCGCTGACCAGAAGCTCTCGGGGTGTGCGAGAACACGTGGGCAGACGAGGAGAGAGCAGTAGGAGTAGCAGTGTTATCAGTGGTAATCCATGTTTCCGTCAGTGCAAGAAGTCGAGGACTGGAGGGAAGCATAGCCTGAGATGAACTCTGCCTTGTTGGCCGCAGTCGGCAGTTCCAGAGGCTGCCTGAGACCTGGAACTCCACGTGGGTCGTGCGCGCTGGACCACCAGGTTAGAGTAGCAGCGGCCACGCGGTGTGAAGCTTTTTATGGTCTGGGATATGACAGAGATAGGTCCCAAACACAAAACTGTCGCAGTTGTGATGACATTCTTAAATGTTTTCCACTGCACCCCTGGGATCTGACTAACACAAATATAAAGCTGTTTACACTTTACTCTGACTTCCAGGTTGTGGTCTTTGTCTTTGCAATAGAGAGGATAACTAAATCTAGAAAAAAAATGTATGCTCTGTTCGTGACTTTACTTTCTTAATCTGATGACTGCTATTTATCGAATTAACTAACTATGTTTAATTGTTACCCAATGAATCATGTAACAATTAACTCATTAGGAATTTGGGCCTAATTTACCATCTCCCAAATTAAACTCTAAAGGTCTTTACCTATACATCCATAAACAGTCAACGTATTAATGATACCCTCTTATCATATCATCATTCTGAACAGTCGTAACCTTCTTGGATCTGCAAAAACAGCCTTACTTATGATTCAGTACTACACAAATTGGTTTAATTATGTATTTACTAGCTAACTAAATAATAACACATAATAAACATACTCACTTAATACATGAGAAAAAGGTCCCTAGCGGACTGACACAATATGGTGGCTTTTTACACAACGACATGGAGAAGGAGAGAGAGAAGAGAGAGAGAAGAGAGAGAGAGAGAGAGAGAGAGAGAGAGAGAGAGAGAAAGAAAGACACTTATCGTTGATACATTTTAGAAACAATTCTCACAGTTTTCATATACTTTGCACACGAACCGAATTAAGAAATCATGAATGTATTTAACGTTACGTGGAATTACTTCGTTCGCCGTTTTTTCTCTGTTGGAACAGCCCTCCTTAGGAAGGTTGTTGGCTTTCAGCGGCACGTTTGAATGGCTCTGATTGTCCGAAACTCGGGCATGGCTACTTACTATGCACAGCTTATAGGAGATATATTCTCTTATGGCTCCTAAATTCACATTCCTATCTTAAAAAAGTACTTTCATAATTCTTTATCTCATATACAACGTAGAGGATAGAGACTTGAACATAAAGGGGATATACCAAGTGTCGTGTCTTTGACTATGCCAGATTAATTGCTATGACATGCTATTCTATAAAATAATTTCTCCGTAATTAATATTACCTGATTGAACTAATCATGTAAATAATTATTACTAGAGAGGACACCACGAAAAATATTTATAGAGCTGTTATCTTCCGAATAAACTCTTAAAGATTTAGTAATATTTTACTAAATAGCAGTCACATTAATCGTAATTTTATTCAGTCTCATCTGAAAGTTGTAAGTCCTTGATTATCTGCAAGAATCCTGGCTAAACAGTTGAATCAGCAATACAAAATTGGGTTTAATTATTTATTTACTAAATACCTAACTAATCACACAGAATCACACATATACAATTAAATCATAACTTGATCACAAATTACGTCATACAGAAAAACGTCCCTGCGGCGGAATAGATATGACAGCTTGTTACACAAAGCGAAGGGGCTGAGTCTTAGTGAAAGAGCGGGAGACTGGAACATAGGCGAGCTGTGCTATCGTAAATACAGTATCTATGCATTCTAAATTACCGCCCATTTGAAAAGGAAAATGCAATAAATATTTACTCTGAGCTGCGCTTCAGTAGGTTGGTGGTAGATGGAAGACCGTATCGCCAACCCGAGTCCTCTGTCCTTTGGAGAATGTCTCTGGTAGTCACGGGATACGTTGTAGTAACGTTGTGTGTAGTAAACGGGATACTCAGACTGTCCTTCCTAACCTGCGTTTAGCTGTTTGCTAACTCAACGGTTAGGAGATATCACTTCTGTAGTGAATACGAGTTCAAAGTTCATACCATTCACAATCAAAGTCCATGCTGATGTTGGCTTAGTTCTGTAGTTATTATCTGAACCATTCTGACACCGGACCGTCATCCTGGTGTACCCGGAACAGAAAGTTATATTCTTGTCAATGGCTTTTATAGTGGAGGGAGAGGGTGTGTCTGAAAAGTTTATAACCATGTCTCTTCACAGGGGCGGGCCCTGGTTGAGCAGAAGCCAAATTTATGAAAACCCAGATCTCTCATTTGGAAGCTACAATTACATTTAATCTCTTCACAAATAATCTCATATTCAAACATTTTAATTAAACAACAATTCCATGTGAATCCGATACCTCTGACGTTTAGACTTTCCACAGTAGAGTTTATGTCATTCTATCATTGATGAGATGTGTCAGAGGGCAACCGAACTGACATAATATACCTTAGTACCACCGCATATGTTCAGTTGGTCGGTTACGAGAATAAGTTCATTCCCCCCACCTTCTGATGTCCCAGAATCTCTATGTTAACCAAGGGGTTTTCTTATGTCACATCAGTAGGGAAGAGGAACGGGGGAGGGGGGAAAGAGGTATTTATGACTGTCATAAACCTACCCCCACTGCCAACGTCATGACACAAGTTACAGTAATTCCTTTATACCTTTTTAATTACATCACAAAATAAACCAATATGACATTAGTTTTCTATAGATCATCTCTGACATTCCCACGTTCTTATGTTCGAAATATTGTTCCAGTATTCGCTTTAGAAACTGTAAGAGTTTTGTCGGGAAAAAGTCTGTTAACAAAGACATTCCTTTGGTTAATACTGGAGGGGGAGAGAGAGTCATCTCTCCTGTAATTTACAACAGGGTGTGAACTGTCAACCCCCCACGCAGCTGCCCCCCCCCCCCCCTCACCTCTGTGGGTAAGAGAGGGCCTGGCTACTTTCATCCACCACCAAGCTGATCTGAACCCATTCTGATCCTCACAGGACAGTCATGACACTCTATTATTTCTTACTCTACCAATCTTCTTTACTTACTGTAAAGTTGGGATGTTTTTACTTTTATTTTCCCTACAGATTGTGGTGAGGTGTATGTACATAGATGTGCATATGTAATACAGTGGAGGCTGCTGAGAGGAGAACGGCTCATAATAGCTGGAACGGCGTTAATGGAATGTCATCAAACACATGGAAACCATGTGTTTGACGTATTTGATACCATTCKACTTATTCCGCTCCAGTCATTACCATGAGCCCGTCCTCCCCAATTAAGGTGCAACCAACCTCCTGTGATGTACTAAGAAATACTGAATAGCCACAGTTTGGATCATAATTTAAGGATTTCAGTACAAAGGAAAATCCACTAGAACCATTAGGATCCTGGTGGTGCAGCATACTAAGTAGCCTACATGGCTTGAAGATGGGAAGTTGCAGGTTAAAATCTACTTGATTTGAACAATACCCCCCAAAAATATAAGGATGTAAAAATATTGAAATGCCATTTCTTTAAAAGTTTGGTAACTTCATATAATAATGTGACATTACATATCAATATTAGCAGAACATTGTAGCAATGTTTTCAGAACTACTTCCATTCTCGTTGTTTTTAGAACAATTCTGGTTCAACATGTCATAACCTTACAGAAATGGAAGATTTTTTTTGTTTGCTGTTTTGTGCGTTTTGAATAACATATCCATCAACATTAGCATAACATTCCTGTAATGTTTCCTCAGAACCACTCCTATTGCTCTCAAATTTTGTTGRGGCAGTATGTTCTAAGAACCTTACCAGAACACATTGTGTTATTACATTTTCTGGCAACCTAATGAGAACATTGGGGGAATGTTTTGTGGTAGTTTGTACAGATGTTGTGAACAACATTTTAGTGAATGATAGGAAAACATTCCAATGATATTTACTTTCAAACACTGACTTAGAAGAAAAAGTATTTTGTGATAAAAAACTTGACTAATGTAAATATTCTAGTCTAAAACAGAGTTTTGAACATCAGTGCGTTACAACGAGTAAAGGAAGGTTGGTTTTGGTTTACAATTATGTCAACAAATCATGCCCTTTTTGCCAAGCTCCACGTGCAAATCGCCCCTCCGCTCATGCAATACATGCTTCCAGCAGGATTCACAACCAACAACTTTGGTTTGCATGCCCTGCGGAAGGACCCTATCATCATGCGGAATATATGGCTGGAGTTCGTTGCTCCCCAGTGTTGGTGAGTATACAGGTAGCTAGACCATAGACTGCTGGTTATGTATCTGGTTATGTATATTTTGATAAGCATTATCACTATCATTGCTAACATAGCTAACATAAGCTGCCAACTAGATAGCTTGCTAACGTTAGCCTACCTCAATACAATTTGGATTTGGCTTGGAAACACAATAACAATTCAAAAGAAGGCAAATCATTTGTAAGAAACAGCTTGACTTTAGATGCAGTATAACTTTAGCCAGCCAACTAAGATTGAGGGAACCACTGTATTTTAGCCTGCTAACATTAGCATTGCTAACTATTTTTCACAAATGTAGCTAGTATCAGTAATGGCAACATTGCCATCTCTCTAAAGTAAATGTGATGACATCATAATATGACAAAGTTGTTTCCTGCTAATGATTTGCCTACTTTAGCAATGTCATCGTATGTCCATGCCACTCTAAGTTAGTGTAATTTAAACAAAACAGCCACTAGTCTCCAAAGTGCAACCCATTTCTAGGGCACAAATACATATTGGATGCAGCTATGATGGTACTAGCTAACGCATGCCTAACTACAACCGTGTACTAACTAGCACCAACAAACACAAACATATCCAGGACAATAGCAAAACATGTCACAGTTGGTTGCAGGGAGTCACTGGCCTGAATCGAATCCAATCTGGAGCCAGTCAGTCTACATCTGTGAAACATAGAATTAGCTTCCAAATGAGATTACGTTATTTCTTGAGCTATCTTCATAATTGAGGGATGATGACAGTCATTTGTCCCTGTTTTTCTGTTAGATAAAGTGCACAGTTGGGTGCCAGACTGATCCCCGGTCATGAATGGATGCCGGAACCAACCAGAAGGAGAAAATATGGGAATCATGTCCAGCAATGGTTTAACGACCTCCAGAAATAATTGTATTCACTGGTCACTTGCTGTTTTGACAGCTTGTCAGGCAGACCTCCGAATAAAAGTGTGTAATGTGACACAAGTACCCTTGTGAAACCCCCTGCATTGTTGCCAGTCTCCGTCAACCTCTATGAAAAGGACACACCATCATGAGGCCTCTGATAAAAATCCAATCAAATTTTATTGGTCACATACACATGGTTAGCAGATGTTAATGCGAGCGTAGTGAAATTCTTGTGCTTCTAGTTCCGACAGTGCAGTAATATCTAACAAGTAATCTAACAATTCCCCAACAACTACCTAATACACACAAATCTAAAGGGGTGAATGAGAATATGTACATGTAAGTATATGGATCAGCGATGGCCGAGCGGAATAGGCAAGGTGCAGTAGATGGTATATACAGTATATACATGTATATACATGTGATATGAGTAATGTAAGATATGTAAACATTATTTAAGTGCCATTATTTAAAGTGGCATTGTTTAAAGTGACTAGTGATTGGGTCTCAATGTAGGCAGCAGCCTCTCTAAGTTAGTGATGGCTGTTTAGCAGTCTGATGGCCTTGAGATAGGAGCTGTTTCTCAATCTCTAGGTCCCAGCTTTGATGCACCTGTACTGACCTCGCCTTCTGGATGGTAGCGTTCTGGATGGTAGCGGTGCCAGGCAGTGGCTCGGGTGGTTGTTGTCCTTGATGATCTTTTTGGCATTCCTGTGACATCAGGTGCTGTAGGTGTCATGGAGGGCAGGTAATTTGCCCCCGGTGATGTGTTGTGCAGACCGCACCACCCTCTGGAGAGCCTTGCGGTTGTGGGCGGTGCAGTTGCAGTACCAGGCTGTGATACAGCCCGACAGGATGCTCTCGATTGTGCATCTGTAAAAGTTTGTCAGGGTTTTGGGTGATAAGCCACATTTCTTCAGCCTCCTGAGGTTGAAGAGGCGCTGTTGCGCCTTCTTCACCACTCTGTCTGTGTTGGTGGACCATGTCAGTTTGTCTGTGATGTGTATGCCCAGGAACTTAAAACTTTCCACCTTCTCCATTGTGACCCAAGTTATTGCCCAAGTTATTGCCTCAACAACAACAGGTAATGTGTGGTGTGAAAAGTTGCATAAAAAAATACCCGGATTGATAAAAAAGTAGGCTAACATTATTTGTTGCTTATTTTCTATTGGATGCATATAATGTCTAGGGCATAACCTAGCCTGGTGGATTCAGCCTGATCGCTGTGTTCACCATTCTATTTCTCTTCACATTTTATGATATCTGAAGTGAAATAGAAAGGTGAATGCAGTGATCAGGTTGTTTCCACCATGCTAATCATAACCATCATTGGTAATGTAATCAGTGCTCTGTGTGTGTGTGTGTGTGTGTGTGTGTGTGTGTGTGTGTGTGTGTGTGTGTGTGTGTGTGTGTGTGTGTGTGTGTGTGTGTGTGTGTGATCGACCAGTATCTCTGATGAGGGACACGGAGCTGATTTACGTTGCTATGCCCATCAATGGGTCTCTGGCAAGGACCTCACCTCTTGCCTGCTCACTCGATGGGGAGAACAGAATTAGGTAGGTTTAGTCTGACCTGTTCAAACTTCAGCATAGTACCTGTTTGTCTGTCAGAAAACACCTATCCTAACTGCCATTCGTAATAGAACAGTGTCTATGTGTGTTTGTGTTCACAGAAATATGTATGGAGCCAGCACATGGAGACTTGCAAGATGATGTGATGAAGTCCAGACTGACAGACAAGCTTGATACTGATGTTTCTGAATAGAGAGAGACCTGGCACTCGGCATAAACACTTTACTCGACACAACTTTTACATGTGTTGTCTTTTTGTATTATTGAATTGAATGGTATCAGTCAATATGGGGAGGGGGAACCCTGTTGTATTCTGCACCAGGATCAGGGAACTCCTGTTGTATACTGTCCCGTATACAACAGGAGTTCCCTGATCCTGGTGCAGAATACAACACAGGAAGGTATGACCACTCTGACATGTTTGCCAAGGTAGCCCCATTACCACCAGATAAAATGTTATTAGGCACAGTATCTGTATCGACTGGGAATAACAATGAAAGATGAAATGTGTACAATATTGTATTAGCAAAACATGGACAACATTTGAAAGTTATCTACATTTGAAAGTTATCAAAGCACTTATTTTAGAATATCTACATAAATTCAGCAATTGCATTCTTCTCATATTACTCTGTAGGCTACTGACCTACTCAAGGCTTCCTTCGACATCTCACTATACATCAATCAAATGTATTTATATTTTATTTATTTGATGTCACAAAGTCCTGTACAGAAACCCAGCCTAAAACCCCAAACAGCAAGCAATGCAGGTGTAGAAGCACGGTGTACATCTGCTTGTAGTTATTGAATTCAACCTGTAGTAGTTTTGTTTGTTGTGATTGAGTGGGGGGAACAGCTGCGGGCAAGATTCTGACAGATGGGTGTGTCTTGGTGGTGGCAAGGACACACCCAAGAAACACCCACATCATATCACACCCCCAAGCCAACTCTCGTTTGGGGTCTGTCATGAGGAGCAAGCCAAAAAATGAGGCAAAATCAGCAGTTGCAGTTTCACTTTAATGGGAATCTAATGTTCTGGGAATGTTCCCGGTTTGCTGGGTTGTTTGTTATCAATACACTTCATTGTTTGTTGGGCTTATACAGGATCTGTCACGCCCTGACCTTAGTTATCTATGTTTTCTTTATTATTTTGGTTAGGTCAGGGTGTGACGAGGGTGGGTATGCTTGTTTTTGTATTTTCTCGTTTTTTTGTATATCTAGGGGTTTTGGTATGTCTAGGTATATGTAGGTCTGGTGGTCTGAATTGGTTCCCAATCAGAGGCAGCTGTTTATCGTTGTCTCTGATTGGGGATCATATTTAGGTTGACATTTTCCTTTTTGGTTTTGTGGGTTCTTGTCTATGTGTAGTTGCCTGTTCAGCACTCTTTGTATAGCTTCACGTTTTGTTCAGTGTTCATTCTTATATTAAAGAGAATGTACTCATACCACGCTGCGCCTTGGTCTCCTCCCTACGACGGCCGTGACAGGATCTTAATAGGACCACACTGTTGCATGACACATTTTCCTGCACGACAGGAGTGTATTCAAGGTTTACAAATGCTTCTAAAGTTTGCAATTTCCACTTCAAAATGTCAGACTTGATTTGCTCTAACACATTATTTATCAACCCATACAAAAATGTGCATTAATTATAATCCACATAGTACACATTTCCTGTTGCTGCAGGATTATTTTCTTGCTGTGAGAAGCTGGTCAAATTAAGATCCWATACCTGGGTAGGTGTCTCGGATGACATCTCCATGAATGTTAGCGGAACATTCCAGTAATTTTTTCTCAGAACCAATTTAATTGAATCCAGACATGATTGGATTCCCTTATCCCTACCTCATTTGCACACACTGTATATAGACTTTTTCTATTGTATTACTGACTGTATGTTTGATTATTCCATGTGTACTTCTGTGTTGTTGTTTGTGTCGCACTGCTTTGCTTTATCTTGGCCAGGTCGCAGTTGTAAATGAGAACTTGTTCTCAACTAGCCTACCTGGTTAAATAAAGGTGAAATAAATAAATAAAAAATAGCTGAAGAATATTTATTTTTTTCTTATTATTTTTAAGGATGTTTAGGGAATGTTGTTGGATCAGTCATGACATAACATAACGCTAACTTTATAAGAGTATTTAGGGGAATGTTCCCTACTTGTTGTTATCGGTGTCTCGGATGATATCTCCATTAATGTTAGCTGAACATTCCAGTAATGCTTTCTCAGAACAATTTAATTGAATTCAGACATGATTGCTAAAGAATGTTTAGGGAACGTTAGTGGAACAATCGTTTCATAACTTCACACTATAACTTTTTGACAACATTGTGGGAATATTCCCTGCTTGGTGGTTTTAATAACATCTCCATCAACATTATCAGAACATTCCCATAATGTTTTCTCAGAACCATTTCGAATACTGTCACGTTTTGTTGTTGCTGTATGTTCTAAAAACATTACTGGTACACTGTGGTTTTACTTTACCTGGAAACCTAATYAGAACGTTTGGGGAATGTTCTGTGGTGGCTGTTACAGATGTTGTGCACAACATTTTAGTGAACATCAAGAGAACATTCATCTGAAGAAAAAAAAAWTATTAAAAAAAAGATTTTGGGATGATATCATCCTGATGTTAGATAAAACCCCAACTAGAACTTAATGGGAATCTTAGCTAATGTTCTGGGAATGTTCTCGGTTTGCTGGGAGGTGTGTAAAATATGTTATTTTAGCAGGCTTTACCAAGCACTCTCTTTCTCCCTCTCTTTCTTTCTCATGCCAATAAAACAAACAACGATTTGACAGAGTGCAGCGGAGTATCCCCAGTTGAAATTCAAGAGGTAGATTCTAAATACCAATGTGCTTGACTGTGTGTCCCTTGATTAGCTCTCCTTTAGACAAGCCAGCTTTGATTGTGTCAAGATAGTCTTTCGGGGAGGATTACTTTGAGTACACCCCTGAACTACATTGACATACTGAGGATTTCAAGTATGTCAGGAAGAAAAGCATTAATTGGCATAGAAGTACAGATAGAAGTGATTCAAGAGTTTACTCCATGAGCTACTTTTGCAGGTGCTGTGGAAACTTTCAAAATTATATAAAATTGAACAAGACCGAGCGAGATGAGTGAATATACACTGTTAACACCAAAACTAGTGGCAACTGAGCTGCCATCAATATGAATTGGATGAAACCTTAACTTGAGTATTGAAACACATCATCCTGATATGTTTTGAAACATTACATAGTGTGTTGTAACACCATTTAATCAAGTGTTGTGCAACACCTTGCCAGGAACTGGGAGCACTACCAGAAAAGGTTGAAAACACACGTTTGGAGTTTTGAGTTCTGTGTCGTGCATAATTAGTTCCCTTCTCTTTTGGTGCCATTTCCTCCCTCTAAAACCTCCCTCTAAAATCTGAACACTATTATTTGTGTTTCAAATCCTGCAGAATTAGATACATTCTTTTGGGGTATTTTAATGTTGAACATTGATTAATGTATCTGATCGTTTGCCTGTTTAATACATTTTGGGAGGCATTGTTGAGCACAGGGCTCAATCCACCAGCAGTTTATTTTTTATTTATTAATTTTTTTCACCTTTATTTAACCAGGTAGGCCAGTTGAGAACAAGTTCTCATTTACAACTGCMACCTGGCCAAGATAAAGCAAAGCAGTGCGACACAAACAACAACACAGAGTTACACATGGAATAAAAAACGTACAGTCAATAACGCAATAGAAAAGTCTATATACAGTGTGTGCAAATGGCGTGAGGAGGTAAGGCAATAAATAGGCCATAGTAGCAAAGTAATTACAATTTAGCAAATTAACACTGGAGTGATAGATGTGCAGATGATGATGTGCAAGTAGAAATACTGGTGCGCAAAAGAGCAAAAAAGTTAATAAAACAATATGGGGATGAGGTAGGTAGATTGGATGGGCTATTTACAGATGGGCTGTATACAGCTGTAGCGATCGGTTAGCTGCTCAGATAGCTGATGTTTAAAGTTAGTGAGGGAGATATGTCTCCAACTTCAGCGATTTTTGCAATTCGTTCCAGTGATTGGCAGCAGAGAACTGGAAGGAAAGGCGGCCAAAGGAGGTGTTGGCTTTGGGGGTGACCAGTGAGATATACCTGCTGGAGCGCGTGCTATGGGTGGGTGTTGTTATCGTGACCAGTGAGCTGAGATAAGGCGGAGCTTTACCTAGCAAAGACTTATAGATGACCTGGAGCCAGTGGGTCTGGCTACGAATATGTAGCGAGGGCCAGCCGACGAGAGCATACAGGTCGCAGTGGTGGGTGGTATATGGGGCTTTGGTGACAAAACGGATGGCACTGTGATAGACTGCATCCAGTTTGCTGAGTAGAGTGTTGGAGGCTATTTTGTAAATGACATCGCCGAAGTCAAGGATAGGTAGGATAGTCAGTTTTACGAGGGTATGTTTGGGGGCGTGAGTGAAGGAGGCTTTGTTGTGAAATAGGAAGCCGATTCTAGATTTAATTTTGGATTCGAGATGTTTAATATGAGTCTCGAAGGAGAGTTTACAGTCTAGCCAGACACCTAGGTATTTGTAGTTGTCCACATATTCTAAGTCAGAACCGTCCAGAGAAGTGATGCTAGTCAGGCGGGCGGGTGCGGGCAGCGATCAGTTGAAGAGCATGCATTTAGTTTTACTAGCGTTTAAGAGCAGTTGGAGGCCATGGAAGGAGTGTTGTATGGCATTGAAGCTCGTAACTAGCAGTAACTAGAGGTATATTCCTGTATTTTCCTCTACAATTAAAAGTAGGAAATGTGGGAACGCAATTTTGGCAGTTTTTATATCCGTTCATCATGATCCATTACACCTGATGGTAAGCTGCTTTATACTAATATAGAAGTATACTTTTATTTTTTCAAACATGCATCCAACATTTTTTWAAATAATAATAAAGTAGAAAAATGACCCACAATCCTCAATAAATACAGCCACGTACAAGATAGGAAGTGCAAGGAGATTAAAACCAGACTTCCAATGATTAAAATTACAACATTTTCTCTATCATTGGTTATCCTCATAAAATATATTTACAAGTTGTGCAACATATTACGTTGGGTTGAAACGACTTACATTATTTTTTATTAAGTATATGTTGGTTGTTTTTGTTTTAAGTKAATTTCAATTCACACCAGAATAAGGTTTTACAGTGTGGCTGTGTAGTTGAGTGTGTAATATTCCGATGAAATGTGCCATAATACTGTTCCAGAAGTTGGGGGTTGAATTCCTGCTTCCACTCACCCACTCCTTCACTGTCTTTTCCTGTTTCTGAAGTCTAAAAACCTTGAAAAATGAAGGTGGAATTTCACAAAAATATTTTACATAGCCCTTATCATCAATCAATATTTAGGCTATAAACCATTTGCATTTCTTAACCATTTGATTGTATGAGTGTCACACCCTGATCTAGTTCACCTGTCCTTGTGATTGTCTCCACCCCCTACAGGTGTTGCTTATTATCCCCGTTGTATTTATCCCTGTGTTTCCTGTCTCTCTGTGCCAGTTCGTCTTGTTTGCCAAGTCAACCAGCAGTTTTCCTTGCTCCTATTTTTCCCCAGTCTCTGTTTGTTTCTAGTCCTCCTGGTTTTGATGCTTGTCTGTCCTGACTCCGAACCCACCTGCCTGACCACTGTGCCTGTTCTGACTACCAGTCTGTCTATCCCCTTGTACTGTTTTGGACTCGGCCTGACCTCGAGACTGCCTTTTGTCTGGTACTGTTTGGACTCTGACCTGGTTTATGAACTCTCGCCTGTCCCCGACCTGCCTTTGCCTACTCCCTTTGTTATAATAAATATCGCAGCTCTACCATCTGCCTCCTGTGTCTGCATTTGGGTCTCGCCTTGTGCTCTTTTAATGAGAGACACAGTGTTTTGATGCTGCCTTTTACATGCACTGAAACCCCAAAAAGTGTTATCGCAAAACTCTCTTAAAAACACCAATATTCAGATTGAATAACCACTTTGGGTGTTTCAGAGTACTTATATTCTGTTTTAAAACACTTTCTGTGTATAATAACACTTGCAATGGGTTTACTGTAGAGGCAAACACCCTCCAAACACCAGATTTACGGTTACGTGCACTACTTTCCATGGTTTTATTACACAATCATGGCGTTTTAAATATGTCTATTTTTACAGTGTAGCTATACATAACTGCCCTTAACAGGAGTTTGGTTATGTACATTTTTTTGCCACCTCTCTTGCTATATACTGTATGTATTCACATAAGATTTGTATTCACATATAGTCTTTACTTCACAAGCATCTTTTCAAAACAAAACCAAGTTACGAGTGCAAATTGAATTCGACCCTGAGTCGAATTCCATCGGGACGAAAAATCCATTGTATATAAAGCCATTGTATATTTTGTATTTTATTCRCTACACACGACTACACTGTCAGCCTTGGTATCTAGGCTATTTAGATACTTTTCAGATAACAGTAGGTCCTTGTACAATAAAAAAATATGATTATGAAATTTGTCAATCAGATTATTAAAGGTTCACTGTGATTGATAATTCATATTTTTCATAGGAAGCACATGCGCTGAAAGTTTAAAAACATGTTGTTAATTACTCCCTCAGAACATCTGTCCTGCTTTATTTGCCTGTAGCTTTTTGACCGGTGGTGGACCTGCAAACATAAGTCTTCCTCCACAGGATCGTCTGCTGTTAGTGTGGGGGTTAATTTGATAATAAGCTAGATGGACACATAATAACTGCAGTCAGTAAGCAGACCACTGAGAAGCAACCACGCATCTGCTCCAGGTTTTTAAATATAGATTTCACCCTGGAGGGTGTAACTAATAAATGTGACCTTGAATGAGTCATTAATTAGATTAATTTCTCTCCAATCATGTCCTTTTGCAGACAGGACTGGCACAGGAGCAGCCCAGGAGTCAGGACTCTGCTCCGCTCGGCTGCTACACTACTTTCCTGTGGGGACAGGATGGGGGCAGTAGAAAACACTACACAGCTCATTTCAGAGAGCAGTCTTAGGCCTTGGAGGAATGCCAAGTTTAAGTACAAACTAACAGTAATGATGTGATCTAATGTGCTGAGACAGATGAGATCACCACAAATCTGCTGAGATTTACTAATAGATCTTGAAGCAACATTGGTATACGACAATGATTAAGACGCATGAATACACAACTTCACAATGGATGTCAAAATAGTGTTTTCTAAGTTATTTTAAATGTCAATGTCATCCTTTCAGTACTGTATGCAGTGCCATCAGAAAGTATTCATACTCATTGACTTATTCCACATTTTGTTGTGTTACAGCCTGATTTCAAAATGGATTAAATCGATTTTTTGTCACCCATCTACACACACTACCCTACCCCATAAAGAAAAATTGAAAATATGTTTAAAGAAATTCCAGCAAATGTTTTGAAAATTAAATACAGAAATATCTAATTTACATAAGTATTCATACACCTGAGTCAATATATGTTAGAATCACCTTTGGCAGCGATTACAGATTTGAGTCTTTCTGGGTACGTCTCTAAGAGCTTTGCACACCTGTATTGTACAAACATCTTCAAGCTTTGGTGATCATTGCTAGACAACACTTTTTAGGTCTTGCCACAGATGTTCAAGCAGATTTAAATCTTATGTTGTCTTAAGGGTAAAACATTACCCGCCACTATGTTTAACAGCAGAGAAAACCCCCTAAATGATATTTTTTCAACTTGAAATTTGATGACTTTTCCTTGAGTGACCCCAACATTAGAAAAAGTGAAACATCGCCTTTGTTCATATTTCCATGAAAGCTGTACACCACCAGGGTACAGAGATTGTCTTAAGGTAATTTTTGACCCGGCAGTTATAAAATAATTTATACTCCACAAAATCCACAAAGACACACACAAAAACTCACAATGAGAAATGGAGATGATGTGTGCTACTGACTGAACTCAGACAAAACTAAAACTTTCTTGTGCATGTGCAGCTACTCCCCTCCACGACCGCACACATGACTCAAGTTCACAGACAAAATAAACAACATTTCAGACAAAATAAACCAAATTATAGACAAAATAAAAATGTATTGAAAGCATTGTTTACTATTGTGGAATGCAGTCAGAGGCTATAAAGGTGCTGCAGATGACAGTCCCCCCAGTAGTCTCTTTGCTGAAGCCATGAGTGCACGTTTCTGTGCCCAACAGGTCGTAGATCAGATTTTTTCAGATGTCCAGGAGGAGCAAGAGAACATTGATTTAGAAGAGGAGGAGGTATCTGAAGAAGAAGATGGGGAAGAATACAACCCAGAGCACAATGCATCATCTTCAGATGAAGAAGAAATCCCCAAGCTGAAAGAGAGACATTTTTGTCGAAGAATAGCGAAATAATATGGTCCTTGTCACCATATGACAACCAAGGCATAAGGTCATAAGTCATAAGGATGACCCCAGTGCCCACAGGTCATGCAGTTGCCATGCCCAGGACATCACCTCAACATTCTACATGTTCATCACACCAGCAATCAAATAAATCATCCTGGAGATGACAAATTTGGAGGGTTTCTGTAAATATGGAGACAACAGGAAAAGGATGGATAAGATTGACCTGCGTGCCTACATAGGGCTGCTAATCTTAGCGGGTGTGTATAGGTCCCGAAGCGAAGCTACATGTAGTCTCTGGGATGCAGAGAGTGGAAGGGTGATTTCCCGTGCCACGATGCCACTGAAAGTCTTTCACACTTTCTCAAGAATGCTACGATTTGATAACCGTGAGTCAAGACCTGCAAGACATGTGAGAGACAAACTGGCGGCCATAAGAGAGGTCTGGGAGAAGTGGGTGGAGCATCTACCATACCTCTACAGCCCTGGGCCTGAAGTAACAGTGGACGAGCAACTTGTTCCATTCAGAAATGCATTTGTATTTTCATATCTGTAATGTAAGTAATTTTCACTGTTCATTGAATTATGTATTGCTGTAATATCATTGATATATGTGATTGTTTTCTGTGACATTGATACTAATTACTGATAGTAATCTCTTTTGTCAAAAGGTCGCTGTCCTTTCCGACAGTATATGCCCAGCAAGTCAGCAAAGTATGGCATCAAGATATGGGTGGCCTGTGACGCACAATCCAGCTACGCTTGGAAGATGCAAGTCTACACAGGGAAGCCGACCAGTGGAGGCCCGGAGAAGAACCAGGGGATACGGGTTGTGCTTGATGTGACAGATGGATTGAGGGTGCACAATGTCACATGTGACAATTGCTTCACCTCTTATGAACTCAGCCAGCAGCTCCTGAAGAGGAAGATCACCATGGTTGGCACAGTTAGAAAGAACAAGCCTGAGCTCCCCCCTGCACTCCTTGCAACAAGGAGAGAGGCATTCTCATCAAAGTTTGCCTTCACCCCCACCACCACACTAGTTTATTACCTCCTAAAGAGGAACACGAATGTGGTTCTCGTGAGGACAGGAAGCCAGCCATCATCCTGGACTACAACCACAACAATGGACGCGTGGACAACCTGGACAAGGCGATTAGAACTTACAGCTGCAGGAGGATGACTGCCCGCTGGCCCCTGGTCATCTTCCATAACATCATTGATGTGTCCTTATACAATGCCTTCGTGATATGAAACAAGATCAACCCTACCTGGATGCCTGATAAGCGGAACAAGAGGAGGCTGTTCCTGGAGCAGCTGGGAAAGGCACTTGTAACCCCACACATTCAAAGAAGGGAGCATCTCCCCCACACAGCAGCCTCTGCAGAGCTTGTGAAGGCTGTTCAGGGGGCTGAATCTTGTCCTGATCCACCTGAGGCTGCAGCTGGGGCAGGCAAGAGGAGGAGATGCCAATTCTGCCCCCCAAAGAAGGACTGTAAAACAATACTATGTGCTGCACATGTGAGAAATAGATCTGCAAAGTCCATGCACACACAATTGCATACTGTCCTACATGTGCTAATTAGAGTTGATTGATTTATGTTCTTCACGTTTTGTTAAGTATCTATTATCTTATTTTATTCTTATTTATTGTTGTTGTTCATACACCTTGTGGGTGGGGGCAATGGTTAAAAAATAGGAGAAGACTAGTATTTTGTAGTTGAGTTCCTCATTGTACAGTATATAAGAATATATCACTATGTTGCCAAAAAAGTTCAAGACTGTTATTGTTTCCCTTCAATAAAATGCATTCAAACTACTTTCTGCACATTTCTGCTACTTTCTTAGGCTATACAAGTGCTATCTCTTGTTTAAAAAATGATGTTTACATCTATGCAGTACCTTTAGCAATAATAATAATAATAATAAACCTCTACTTTAGTAAAGAAAACAATCATGACAGGTGTGTTGTAATAAAAACGAGTCGTGTCCACTGATTAAATGCAGTCATTCTGCATTATGAAGAGGGAAAATCCACATATTCCCAAAGTTTGTGATGAATGACAGGTTGTTTCTTCATGCAAAATATATTTGGGATTTAAAATTCAATTAAGCTGCTCTATTTTAGGGGTTTAGTGAAGGCGGATCATGTTTTACCTTCAGGACAACGGGAGTATACAGAATGCTAAGACTACACAAGGGTTAAGACAAAACTGTAACTCGGTCACTCAGGAACATTCACTGTAGTCTTGGTAAGCAACTGGTCCTGTGTTTAAGGTTATTGTCCTGCTGAAAGGTGAATATGTCTCCCATGTGTGTTGGAAAACAGACTGAACCAGGTTTTCCTCTAGAATTTTGGCCGTTTCTTTTTATCATAAAAAACTCCCTAGTCCTTGCCGATGACAAGAATACCAATAACATGATGCAAACATCACTATGCTTGAAAATATGAAGAGCAGTACTCAGTGATGTGTTGTATTGGATTTGCCGCAAACATAATGCTTTGTATTCAGGACATAAAGTTCATTTCTTTGCCACATTTGTTTTTCAGTTTTACTTTAGTGCCTCATTGCAAACAGGATGCATGTTTTGGAATATTTTTGTTCTGTACAGGCTTCCTTCTTTTCACTCTGTCATTTAGGTTAGTATTGTTGAGTACTTTCAACAGTGTTGATCCATCCTCAGTTTTCACCTAGCTCAGCTATTAAACTCTGTAACTGTTTTAAAGTCACCATTAGCTTCTTGGTGTCACGCCCTGACCTTAGAGAGCCTTTTTATTTCTCTATTTGGTTAGGTCAGGGTGTGATTTGGGTGGGCATTCTAGTTTGTTTATTTCTTTGTTGGCCGGGTATGGTTCCCAATCAGAGGCAGCTGTCTATCATTGTCTCTGATTGAGGATCATACTTAGGCAGCCCTTTTTCCCACCTTCTGTTGTGGGATCTTGTCTTTGTATAGTTGCTGTCTAGCGCTACAGAGCTTTACATTCGTTTGTATTTTGTTGTTTTTTGGTGTCATTTTAAATAAAAGTAAAATGTACGCCTACCACGCTGCACCTTGGTCTTCATCCAACGACGGACGTAACACTTGGTGAAATCCCTGCAACTGAGTTAGGAACGACGCCTGTATCTTTGTAGTGACTGGGTGTATTGATACACCATCTAAAGTGTAATTAATAACTTCACYATGCTCAAAGGGATATTCAATGTCAGTTTATTTATTTTTTACCCATCTACCAACAGGTGACCTTCTTTGCGAGGCATTGGAAAACATTCCTGGTCTTTGTGGTTGAACCTGTGTTTGAAATGTACTGCTTGACTGAGGGACCTTACAGATCATTGTATGTGTGAGGTTCAGAGATGAGGTAGTCATTAAAAAATTATGATAAAACGTATTATTGCACACAGGGTGAGTCCATGCAACTTATTATGTGACTTGTTATTAAGCAAATGTTTACCCCTAGACTTATTCAGGCTTGCCATATCAAAGGGGTTGAATACTTATTGACTCAGAACATTTCATCTTTTTGTTTTTAATACATTTGTATACATTTTGAAAAACATAATAATGACATTATGGGGTATTGTGTGTAGGTGAATAACACAAAATTTGGAAAAAGTCAAGGGGTGTGAATACTTTCTGAAGGCAAGGAACACTCTTAAAAAAAGGTGCTATCTAGAACCTTAAAGGGTTCCTCGGCTGTCCCCATAGGATAACCCTTTGAAGAACCCTTTTGATTGCAGGTAGAACCCTTTTAGGTTCTATGTAGAACCTTTTGTACAGAGGGTTTTACCTAGAACCAAAAAGGGTTTTACCTGGAACCAAAAGGTTCTCCTATGGGGACAGCCGAAGAACACATTTTTTTAAGAGCATAAATATAACCTTGTGTAATAATACCCATGGTCACAGGTTCTTGGTACATTATGTATCTATCCTGTTACATGARAGCCCTGTGAATGACATGACATGTCATTAAATAAGAAATAAGTGCTGTCTTGGGGTAGACATTGGGGTGACACTTGGTTGTTAAATGAAAAAGAATAAACATGCAGTATTCTGTCAGATACAGTAATATAAAGCATTGCCCACAGCAGGGTAGCAACATTGCCAAAAAACATGTTTTATTTAGCTGACGAACAAACTATTGTCTGTTGATTGACAGCTGTCATATGTGCTGAATATTCCAAATGGAATGCTGAAGTTTTCATGTCTTTGGTCTCCTTGGAGACAGTGTTGAAAAGTGCTGTCTTCCTTGAAGGCAATTAAACAGTTGTACTTGATTTCCCATGTCACTTTACAATCTGGGGATCCAGATGTTGGGCAGAGTCTCTGTTGCAAAATCTGAAACAAAATAAATATTTACCATATCTAAACCCTTGCTGCAGATGATGCCACATGTTAAAATGACTGCAGGCTGTTGCAAAGTATGGGGGTGTGGTACAGTATACTGTATAGAACTTACCTTGACCTCGCCTGTAGACCTTATTTACAACATTGTAGATCATGTTGTTTGCACAGGCATTTACAATGTAAAGCTGTCCATTGCTTAATCAATCGTTCCAACAATGTGAGATTACATAAATTGTCTCAGCTCTGTTTATCACGCTCCCCCTCCTCCGTGTCAGCCTTCTTTTATCCTTGGCTTGATTCTTTTTATCCTCAGCCTCTGTACCTCCCAGCGGAGGTAAATCGACCATCATACAGCATGCACAGGTATAGGTTATTCCATTCATCAAAATGTCACTGCTGATGGCATGTTAAATTATCCATGCATTTTCTTCGCCGGTCCTTTTGCTAACAAAGCTACCTCAGGCGGAAGCCAGAGTTTCTGAGGTTGACTCGATGCAGCCACCCCGGGGAGCTCATGTTGTAAGGCCTCTTGTTAATTTGTAGTTTTATCACATGACATAACTGAATCTGATACACGTGAAGGAAATGATATACAGTTTCTTCAGAAAGTATTCATACCCCTTTAGTTATTCCACATTTTGTTAAAAAAACTAGTTTTAAAATTACAAAAATATCTAATTTGCATAGGTATTCACACACGAGTCAATACTTTGTAGACGCACCTTTGCCGGCAATTACAGCTTTGAGTCATCTTAGGGTTGTTTGTATCAGCTTTGCACATCTGGATTTGGGGATTTTCTCCCATTCTTCCTTGCAGATTTTCAAAAGCTCTGTTAAATTAGATGGGGAACAGCAATCTTCAACTCTTTCCACATATTTTCAATGGGATTCAAGTCTGGGCTTTGGCTGGGCCACTCACTTTCACATTTCAGTATTGCTTTGGCTGTATGCTTGGGGTCATTGTCCTGTTGGAGCATAAATATTCACCCCTGTGTCTAAGGTTGTTTGCACAATGAAGCAGGGATTTGCCTGTATTTGGCTTAATTCATTGTTCCCTCCATCCTTACCTGTCTTCCAGTCCCTGCTGCTGAAAAGCATCCCCATAGCATGATGCTGCCACCACAATGCTTCATGGTAGGGATAATGTTAGATGGGTGATGAGCTGTGCCTATAAGGGCACAAGGCGAGACACAGATGCAGACACAGGAGGCAGATGGTTGGAGTCTTAGATGTTTATTAATCCAAAAAGAGATAGGCAAGAGAATGGTKYTGMACAGGCAAAAGGTCAAAACCAGTTCAGAGTCCAGTAGGTACTGAAGGGCAGGCAGGCTCGAGGTCAGGGCAGGTAGAATGGTCAGGCAGGCGGGAATGGAGTCCAGAAAACAGGCAACGGTCAAAACCTGGAGGACTAGCAAAGAGAAGAGAAAAAAGAGTATGGGAAAAAAACATGTGGGTTGACTTGACAAACATACAAGACAAACTGGCACAGAGAGACAGGAAACACAGGGATAAATACACTGTGGAAAATAAGTGACACCTCTAGGGGGTGGAGACAATCACAAGGACAGGTGAAACAGATCAGGGTGTGACAGTGCCTGGTTTTTCTCCAGACATAACGCTTTGCATTTAGGCCAAATAGTTACATTTTTGTTTCATCAGACCACAGAATATGTTGCCTTATGATTGCAGAGTCTTTCACGTGCCTTTTTGCAAACTCCAGGCGTCCTGTCACATGCCTTTTTCTCAGGAGTGGCTTCCACCTGGCCACTCTCCCAGACTGTTGTCCTTCTGGCAGGTGTTCCAATCTCAGCCAAGGAACTCTGTAATTCTGTCAGCGTGGTCATTGAGTTCTTGATCATATCCCTGACCAATGTCCTTCTTGCCAGTATGCTCAGTTTGGTCGGATGGCCAGCTGTAGGTAGAGTCTAGGTAGTTCCACATTTTTTAAATTTCCCAATGATAGAGACCACTGTGCTCTTGGAAACGTTCAACACTCTAGAAATCGTTTTATACCCTTCCCCAGATATATGCCTCATCACAATTCTATCCCGGAGATCTACGGACAGTTCCTTGGGCTTCATGGTATAATTTCTGCTCTGACATGCACTGTCAAGTGTGGGACCATATGTAGACAGGTGTGTTTCTTTCTTAATCATGTCCAAACAATTGGCCACAGGTGGACTCTGATCATCCTTTCAAGTTGTAGTGACATCTCAAGGATGATCAAAGAAAATTGGATGCACCTGAGCTCAATTTGGAGTGTCATAGCAAAGGGGTGTGCATACTTAAGTAAATGGGATATTTCTGTATTTAAATTTCAATACATTTGCAAACATTTCTAAAAARATGTTTTCCCTTTGTCATTATGGGGTATTGTGCGTAGATGGGTGAGAAAAAACATCTATTTAATACATTTTGAATTCAGGCTGTAACACAACAAAATGTGGAAGTCAAGGGGGTGTAAGGCACTGTGTACCAGAGGCTTTGTTGGTTATACATAGGATGTGAGCTAAGTGTGTGTTACAACACATTATAGAGGTTATAAATTGGCTAGAATGACTGTATCAAATCTTATTTTTATTAGCACCCTTATGAATATCACAAAGATGAATTGATGATTAAATCAAAGCTTGAAGCTCAAAATGGGAACCTTATGTGCAAAACAAATGCTTGCAACCAATTCTGCTGTGGCAATTTTTTTTACTTGAATCATGTAGCCTTTAAAGTGGTGGAGGGTCAAAATAAACATTTATTTTGAAGTTTAATTAAATCAGTTCCCAGGACAAATTGACTGGATGACTGACAGGCTGGGGCTACTTGGCTACAGGCAAAAGTAATTGGAGGAGAGTGGTAGAAAGAAAGCTTTTTGAATGTGTCAGTCTAAATTCCTTTTAGACACAGCAACTGGATATGCACATATTTATTAGCAGATGTTGACTGTGCACTTCTAATTCAATGAATTTACAATTTTATCTACAATTTACCCTGTCACAACTTAACACCTGCAGGCACTAGACAGTATTGTACAGGTTTGCAATGTATTGCTTTGATGCATCTGGAAATCTATAGCAGCTGCAGAATTATATGTTAATATCCAATGTTGTTGTCACCATGCTCATTGACAACACAATTTCACACCGTAATTTATTCAAAGCAAGTGCTATACAAGTCACTGTATGGTACGCAACACACTATGCTGATGTATCCATTATGCATGAATGTAAAGGAAGCGCCTGCCAGATATTGTAGGTGTAAAATTGTCTTTGAACACCACCAGATAGACATTCATAGGTTTCATAATGGAATAATTCATTGTTAAAAATAACTTTATGCTAAGCATTGTAACGATACAATACTGCAGAAACATTACTAGCCTACTGTATTCAGACCAATGAAAGCTTTGATGTTGTACATGATTTTTTCATACCACAGAACGTTTAAAAAAAAATAATCATCCAAGAATATTCCTACCTTTTGTATTGTACGATAAAGATTATTTAGAATAATTTAGAACAAAAAGTGTATGAATATTACATCAATATATCCAAAGATCTAAAAGATACAATATGCCTAAAATCTTGAAGGCTGGGGGATTTTACTTCATTGACATATACTTCAGAAAGTTCAGGTATATTTCTAATATTCATACCCCAGAGTTAGAGAATAGTGATTGTGCTATCCACACCCCCTCACGTGACAATCACAATATTACAGGACAAATGCATGGTAATAACATATGTAATTATTTTGTTCTTTCCACAATATTTTCCACATAAATACATACAAATGGCAGCATGACTGTACACAATCGTACAATCATCAAGTTTGCAGACGACTCAACAGTAGTAGGCCTGATTACCAACAATGACGAGACAGCCTACAGGGAGGTGGTAAGGGCCCTGGGAGAGTGGTGCCAGGAAAATAACCTCTCACTCAACATAAACAAAACAAAGGAGATGATCGTGGACTTCAGGAAACAGCAGAGGGAGCACGCCCCTATCCACATCGACGGGACCGCTGTGGAGAAGGTACACATCACTGACAAACTGAAATGGTCCACCAACACAGACAGTGCGGTGAAGAAGGCTCAACAGCGCCCCTTCAACCTCAGGAGGCTGAAGAAATTTGGATTGGCCCCTAAAACCCTCACAAACTTTTACAGATGCACAATTGAGAGCATCCTGTCGGGCTGTATCACCGCCTGGTACTGCAACTGCACAGCCCGCAACCGCAGGGCTCTCCAGAGGGTGGTGCAGTCTGTCTAACGCATCACCGGGGGAAACTACCTGCCCTCCAGGACACCTACAGCACCCGATGTCACAGGAAGCCCAAAAAGATCATGAAGGACATCAACCACCCGAGCCACGGCCTGTTCACCCCGCTATCATCCAGAAGGCGAGGTCAGTACAGGTACATCAAAGTTGGGACCGGGAGACTGAAAAACAGCTTCTATGTAAAGGCCATCAGACTGTTAAATAGCCATCACTAGCCGGCTTCCACCCGGTTACGCAACCCTGCACCTTAGAGGCTGCTGCCCTATATACATAGACTTGGAATCACTGGCCACTAATAATGGAACACTAGTCACTTTAATAATGTTTACATACTTAAATAATGTTTACATACTGCTTTACTCATTTCATATGTATATAGTGTATTCTATTCTACTGTATTTCAGTCAATGCCACTCCGACATTGCTCGATTTAATGTTTCTATATTTATTAATTCCATTCTTATACTTTAAGATGTGTGTGTATTGTTGTGTATTGTAAGATATTACAGCACTGTTGGAGCTAGGAACACAAACATTTCTTTACACCCGCAATAACATCTGCTAATATGTGTATGAGACCAATAAAATTAGATTTGATTTATTTGAACTAGTTTGTTACATTGTAATTACTCTGGTCTAAGCCCTGTGTAATGTAGCGTGTGGCCATGTTCTTGATTCTAGTCATACATGACAATTCTTCATCTGTCTGCTCCAGCAGTGCTGTGAGCCAGCTGGAAGTGGCCAGGGACTTGGCTGAGTGCTGTTACCACATGGAGGACTGGAGTGGATTGGACTTGCCCACCTGTGTCTCTGAGGCAGCCATGTCATCTTCACTGTACAGCCTACAGATGAGACATATCGATTAAGACCTTCAGACCTTCTCATACCTCTGCCTTTTATGATTGCATTGCTGCAAGATTTCAATCTTTTAGCGCTTTCTCTTCAAAAGTAGCGATACCTTTTTGTCTACAAATCATGGTGCGAGGCTGGATCTGGACATGGCAGTGGTGGACTGGAGTTGAGTGTTCTATGTTCACAGCTGTAAATTGCGACTGTGTGTGAGCAGTAGCCCACTATTACAACCTCTCATGCTGTCCTTTTCTGTTACTCATGACAGATAACCAGAGGTAGTCCAATAGTCCAGGTCTCATGTTTTAAAAGGTATTTTAGGATCATTCAATCTAATTTAGAAAATGCCAAAAGCGACATTAGTATCAAAAGTGTATGTGTTGCAAGATTTATTTCAAAACTTGGATGCAATAATTTATTCTGCATTAAACCTAAACAGTGTGGATACTCAAACACTATTAGATGCAGCATGTTTTGACTTAAGTTCCACACGGAATATTTAAGCAATATGGCAAGTTTGACAACAGCATAATGTTTTTCTGTGTGCAAAATGACAACATGCCACCCAAGAAAAATATTTTGATTGAACATTTAAATGACTCATCAATGGCTTCATTGCAGGACCAATGATTACTATAATTGGCACAACCAGATGCACATCACAGTGCCATCCATCTACTAGGAGACAGTAGTTTTAATTTGATGTTGTCAGCAAAAACACAATTGACAGGGAATTGCTGCTTGTAATACAGTCTCTGGTACCATCGCAGCAACTGTGCAACACACATACTGTTATAAGTGTTTGCTTGTGTTGTAACCAGGGGTGAAAGTAGATTTAATTTCTTACCGGTACTGGACACCCATGTGTGCACATATTTTTTTTTTAATACTACCAAAATTACAGGGTAGCCTACTCTGCTGACACTGATCCATATAGCCGGCCTACAAATAGGGGAGACACAAATACAATACGACGTCGATCTAACCTGGAGGAGAAAACGATTGTCTAAAAACAAACAAAAGTGTCACTGACCCAATGATGAAGACAATGAATATGCACACTCACCGGGGATATGGCCGATGTTCTTCACTGGTGCCAATAAGATAGGCTACTGTTCACTCAATTAAGGTAAACATTTTGATAACTAACGACAGATTGGAGTCTTTTCATTTTCATCTCTTTACAGCAATAGCCATTTTCTTTCCAAACAGTTTTTCCACGATTGTATTTTTAAAAATTGCGATATGCCTGGCTGGGACTCTGCTTTTCACTGACAGTCGCAACTCAACAATCATCTATTGGTATTTGCAGCGTGTGCAGCCCAAATTGCAGGCCCTTCTGACTGTAGGCTATGCTATTTAAAACAATCCACATATAAAAAAAGAAAAAAAAGAAGCTAATTATCCTATGTGGCTAAATCATGCTTTCTGGTGTAGTAGCCTATTTTGAATGATTTTATTTATTTCTGTATAGACAGGAGTAAGCTAATTAGGCTATATAATTGTGTAAATGTAATTACATTTACTTTAGGGAAAGCTTAGCTTCCTCTAGCCTTATGSACATGCCGCCTATGCCTTTTAATGTGGCATAAACACAACCGGTCATGATGTTTTCATCTGATTGTCAAACAATCACTTAACAAAGTTGCTCATGTTGGCTACCAGCACATATTCGTCCACTCACAAAATAATTTCAGCATCCAAACCCCAAAAGTGCACTGTGCACCCGGAATTTGATGAATGGAAAGAGACATCTGTTACTAAACACCTACGTGTATTGTAATGACATTCTGCAAATGTCATTAGGCCTACAAATGTAGCCTGAATTGATGCATCCACTGTTGTCCACGTGTGCCTTTTTCATGCAGCTGACATGCAGCAATGTTAAGTAATTGTGTAATTGCCTATATTTTTTATGGTTTGTTGTATTATTAGTTGTTTTATTTATTTTGTATTTATTTTGCCCGGGACACCATACCGGACCGTACCGGGTTACTTTCTTTCACCCCTAATTGTAACCCACCATATTCTATAGTTTCTTGATATGTGTATAGGCTGTGGGCTCCACCCTGGTCACTCCCTAGACATACCCATTGTCACTTCCTGGTTTAAAGTGATATAGGAAATGGGTGTGTCAGTGATAGGGGGGCCATTTTGGCTGCATTGTTTTCGGTGATGAGGAAACTTTTGTTAGTTTTAACACCTAGTTTCTCTCATGATATACACGTGAGACTTGTCTCATAGCATTCGAAGAGTTTTACTTTCGGTCAACCTGGTCTCAGAGCATTTTGTATTACTCTGTACCCAAGACACTCCATTTAGTATCATATGTTACTTTTCGTATAGAATGTATTAATTTGTGGATGTCCATCACCCATTTCATGCGACATGTTACAAATTACAATTCATATTAAATGTTACGAATCTGCAAAATGTATAATTTGTTACAAATTTCAGCTAGGTGGCTAATGTTCGCTAGCTCGCTAATGTTAGCTAGGCTATGGGTTCGAATTAGGAGTTAAGGTTAAGGTTAAGTTTAGGAGTTAGGTTAACGGGTTAAGGTTAGGGGAAGGGTTAGCTAAAAGGGTTAAGGTTAGAGTTAGGGGAAGGGTTAGCTAACATGCTAAGGAGTGGTAAATTAGCTAAAAAGTAGTAAGTCGTTGAAAAGTTGCTAATAAGCTTAAATGCAAAAGTTGTCCGTGATGAGATTTGAACTTGCAACCTTTGGGTTATTCGCCCACCCATCCACCCCGACTAACCACCCTCCTTTCATTTTTGCTTCAAGTAACCTTCCTTGTTGTGTAACCATACCAAATGTAACATATACTAAATGGAGAATCTCAGATTTAAGTACAGAATAACAAGAAATGCTCTGAGACCAGGTTGTTTTGGTGGATTATCCCACTCTGTCTAAAGGACAATGTTTTGGAAGGCTATTTCTAAGGCCAACTTTACCTTTGAGGTTTTGCTTTGTTTTTGTCCTGCCAAGGCAGCAGCTACTCTTCCTGGGGTCAAGCAAATTTAAGGCATTTATACAATAAAATATATATATATTTGACCTAAAATTAATCTTTATTGTCATTTCCTCCCATCTGTACTTATTGGAGTTTTTCTTATATTTTTTAAATATCTTACCTGGACTTGAAACTGGAGTGTATTGACTTTCATTGAACAACACAGACTGTATTTTGCATTGTTATTTGTGAGTTTATTTTGGGATGTTCTGATTTGATTTTGCATGCCATCTGCTTTATTTGTGAAATACAKATCTTCATTTCATGACATACGTGCCCTCCCTTATTCTTCTATTCGCGCCGTTGGGTTTAGTTCTTACCGACCATTATATTGTATCAAGTGGATAAACAAAAAAGCCAACTGTGCATATATTTGAATTACACCAAGTAGAGATTTAGTGGAGTCCACTATTTTAATTATTTACTAGTCAGCGCTACTGTATGCCCTAATGTGAAGCAAATAACTCAGCTCACCTGTTAAATTAGTTCGGATGCACGTTAAATGACTATTGCGAGACTCTACTACTAAGAGGTCATCACAAATACATTTGTGCCCATAGACCTGATCTATAACAGTGCCTCTCTCAGCTTACCCCTCTGCATGTTAGTCAAAATAAAATAATCATGGTATCATAGCCCTCCCATCCCCTGACTAACACCTTTATAACAAAGTATGTATTAATGGCTGAAAAGATCTACAGAGAGAAATGTTGTTAGTTGTTAGTATTTCATTGTCATCTGAATGTTCCTGCAGAGTTCCAGCCGGTGTCTACCATCTGCATTTTGACCAGGCTGGCATCCTAATGGTGGGAGGAAAAGAAAAGTTACTTCCAAGTTTCCATGGAGGCGCAAACTGTACCATCCATCTGCCGGTTTTGTTGAAAGATTTTACAAAATACCCTAATTGCCACATTTTAAAATGAAAGTCTGCTGATCTTGACCGTCTCCAATCTGGTAGGGTACATCACCCTTAGAATGTATGTAAGAGAGCATGCTCCTGCTCTCTTTTGAGAAATACATTGTACACAAGCAATGATTTAGATCTACAGTCAGCAGGATAAATATATTCTAAATAATTCATCTTTTTGAAAGTATGTTTATGTCAATTTAAGTTTGAATAAATGAGAAAACAATCCAATAGTTCATTTCACTCTTACTCCATCAAGTTGTCTCTGGAAGAGCCGTGTCTGCTTCGTTGAATGGACATCAACCGTCTGTTATCTGTCAAAAAAGCTCATGCTGTTACAAGTTCTCTGTTTCTATGACAACTGTGTATGCACACAAGCCATCCACACATGCACCAATGTCAAAGCTAACTTCCAACTGTATCATCCCTGCTCTCCATCAGCGGGATGTCTCACCAAAGGGCTGAAAACACTAAAATTGTTATCTCACAAATGTTGACTGTTATCCCATGGTGTGATACACAAAATTCTGGAGACAAAGCTACTTCTTTATCACTACTTTTCCATCAAATGGAACAGCTTGCAACTGCAAAGCACTGGAACTGTTGAAGAAGAGGATTGTGAATTTCCTACATGTTTAGAAGAATCATGAAGTTAAGATGTGTCAGGAGAGAAAAGATTAAAGGCTATTTACCAATGGAGGGATTCCAAACGGTGACAAAGAGTGATGTTTCTTTATATGGTTTTACTCTTTTTATAACAGCAGAAGATAGTGTCTTCATCAAGGGATTACATAGCCTGATGATGCTGTATTACCCCCGTGACTGAGTAATAGAGCCGCCACGCTGAGCCAGGGCCATTATAATTATACAGCTATTGTTAAATGGTAATTAAGGTGTTTAGTTTAATTGTGTGTTTTACAAGAGATGGAGATTTGATTATTCAGCCAAGTATATGATGGCTAAGAATTGAACACTCAAACATTATTTCATTAATTGTCAATGATTAAAGTCTATTTTCCTTAACACTTTCCAGGTGTAAACAGCAGTGGTGCATTGGTTAATCTCCTTTGGTGTGGAACACATCAGACTAATACAAATTTGGATCTAGGACATGTAAAAGAGGTCCAGTACAGGGGTATTCAACTCACTACAGGATCCGGAGCCTGTTGGTTTTCTGTTCAACCTGATAATGAATTGCACCCACCTGGTGTCCCAGGTCTAAATCAGTCCCTGATTAGAGGGGAACATTGAAAAAATACAGTGGAACTGGCTTTGAGGTCCAGAGTTGAGTTTGAGGGGTATAGAGTATATCAGGAAATGACCGATTTGATCCTAGTTTTGATTTTCACATAACAGTATCCTCAGCCTTTTTGTTGTTGTTAGTACAATCAATTTACAGAACACACCCATATGTTCGTTTTGTTTTATAGAATTCAATTCTCAACAAAAAAACATTGACATATTTGCGTTATTCCCTGATATGATATATGGAGTTGCAAATCCTACTGTTGCGGCCTTACTGTTGCAGGGTTTCCTTTCTAAAGAGAAGCTATGATCCTTCTGTTGTCTTTTCACCCTTCCTTCATACATCATTGATTTATAGGTTAGCTCAGTGTAAAGGATTGGTTGTTGGACTCAGACTAGCCATGTGGGAGACGCCTCTTACTGGCTTCTACAGATACTATTGTGATACACTAAAATTGATGAGCACAGCCAAGTATTGACATTCCTCTGAGTTATATCGATATTTTCTGCAGTGAGGCCTCTGATATGTTCAACTATGGACCACAATGTACCCAAGCCAAAGGATCTTATGTGCAGTGGGTTTAGTCTCTATGGTAACACTGTCACAGTATGGGGATATTGCCATGTCGCTGCTTTATCTGAATGATCTCAGAATATCTTCATATTCCTGACTACTTTTTAAATAGCAAAATACAGGTATGCACACTTGAGATGCTATCTAAATTTATGTCATATCAAATCAAATGTTATTTGTCACATGCGCCGAATACAACAGCGAAATGCTTACTTACAAGCCCTTAGCCAGCAATGCAGTTTTATGAAAAAATAAGTGTTAAGTAAAAAATAGCTAAGTAAAAAAATTGAAACAACAGTAACAAATAATTCAAGAGCAGCAGTAAAATAACAGTAGCGAGGCTATATACAGGGGGTACCGGTACAGAGTCAATGTGCGGGGACACCAGTTAGTCGAGGTAATTGAGGTAATATTTACATGTAGGTAGAGTTAAAGTGACTATGCATAGATAATAAACAGCGAGTAGCAGCAGTGTAAAAGGGGGGAGGGCAATGCA
Organism: Salvelinus sp. IW2-2015; assembly: GCF_002910315.2. NCBI lineage: Eukaryota > Metazoa > Chordata > Actinopteri > Salmoniformes > Salmonidae > Salvelinus > Salvelinus sp. IW2-2015. The sequence goes on along the minus strand of NC_036863.1, from coordinate 31,029,425 downwards.
AATAGTCTGGGTAGCCATTTGATTAGCTGTTCAGGAGTCTTATGGCTTGGGGTAGAAGCTATTAAGAAGTCTTTTGGATGTAGACTTGACGCTCCAGCACCGCTTGCAGTGCAGTAGCAGAGAGAACAGTCTATGAATTCGGGTGGCTGGAGTCTTTAAAACATTTTATGGCCTTCTTCTGACACCGCCTGGTATAGAGGTCCTGGATGGCAGGAAGCTTGGCTCCAGTGATGTACTGGGCCATACACACTACCCTCTGTAGTGCCTTGCAGTTGCCATACCAGGCAGTGATGCAACCAGTCAGGATGCTCTCGATTGTGCAGCTGTAGAGGTTTCTGAGGATTTGAGGACCCATACCAAATCTTTTCAGTCTCCTGAGGGGGAATAGGCTTTGTCATGCTCTCTTCACGGCTGTCTTGGTGTGTTTAGACCATGATAGTTTCTTGGTGGACACCAAGGAACTTGAAGCTCTCAACCTGCTCCACTACAGCCCTGTCCATGAGAATGGGGGCGTGCTCCATCCTCCTTTTCCTGTAGTCCACAATCATCTCTTTTGTCTTGATCACGTTGAGGGAGGGGTTGTTGTCCTGGCACCACATGGCCAGGTCTCTGACCTCCTCCCTACAAGCTGTCTCATTGTTGTCGGTGATCAGGCCTACCACTGTTGTGTCATCAGCAAACTTAATGATGGTGTTGGAGTCGTGCCTGGCCATGCAGTCGTGAGTGAACAGGGAGTACAGGAGGGGACTGAGCACGCACCCCTGAGGGGCCCCCGTGTTGAGGATCAGCATGGCGGATGTGTTGTTACCTACCCATACCACCTGTGGGCGGCCCGTCAGGAAGTCCAGGATCCAATTGCAGATTGGAAGGTGTTTACACCAGATTGGGAGGTGTTTAGTCCCAGGGTCCTTGAGGGCACAATGGTGTTGAACGCTGAGCTGTAGTCAATGAACAGCATTCTCACATAGGTGTTCCTTTTGTCCAGGTGTGAAAGGACAGTGTGGAGTGCAATAGAGATTGCATCATCAGTGGATCTGTTGGGGCGGTATGTCATTTGGAGTGGGTCCAGGGTTTCTGGGATAATGGTGTTGATGTGAGCCATGACCAGCCCTTCAAAGCACTTCATGGCTACAGACGTGAATGCTACGGGTCGGTAGTCACTTAGGCAGGTTACCTTAGTGTTCTTGGGCACATGGACTATGGTGGTCTGCTTGAAACATGATGGTATTACAGACTCAGTCAGGGACAGGTTGAAAATGTCAGTGAAGACACCTGCCAGTTGGTCAGCGCATGCTCGGAGTACACGTCCTAGTAATCCGTCTGGCCCTGCAGCCTTGTGAATGTTGACCTGTTTAAAGGTCTTATTCACATCGGCTACGGAGAGCGTGATCACACAGTCATCCAGAACAGCTGATGCTCTCAATCATGTTTCAGTGTTACTTGCCTCGAAGCGAGCATAGAAGTAATTTAGCTTGTCTGGTTTGGCTCGTGTCACTGGGCAGCTCGCGGCTGTGCTTCACTTTGTAGTCTGTAATAGTTTGCAAGCTCTGCCACATCCGACGAGTGTCGGAGCCGGTGTAGTACGATTCAATCTTAGTCCTGTATTGGCGCTTTGTCTGTTTGATGGTTCGTCGAAGGGCATAGCGGGAATTCATATAAGCTTCCGGGTTAGAAAGCGGCAGCTCTACCCTTTAGCTCAGTGTGGAATTTGCCTGTAATCCATGGCTTCTGGTTGGGGTATGTACGAACAGTCACTGTGGGGACAACGTCATCAGTGCACTTATTGATGAAGCCAGTCACTGATGTGGTGTTCTCCTCAATGCAATGGAAAAATCCTGGAAAATATTCCAATCTGTGCAGTCCTGTAGCTTAGCATCTGCTTGATCTGACCACTTTTTTATTGACCGAGTCAATGGCACAGTACTTCCTGCTTTTGTTTTTGCTTGTAAGCAGGAATCAGGGGGATATAATTATGGTCAGATTTGCCAAATGGAGGACCCCTCGCACAAAAAGCTTTGTGCGCATCTCTGTGTGTGGAGTAAAGGTGGCCTAGAGTTTTTTCCCCTCTGGTTGCACATTTAACATGCTGGTAGAAATTAGGTAAAACGGATTTAAGTTTCCCTGCATTAAAGTCCTGACCACTAGGAGCGCCGCCTCTGGTTGAACGTCTTCCTGTTTGCTTATGGCCMTATACAGCTCATTGAGTYKGGTCTTAGAGCCAGCATTGGTTTGTGGTGGTAAATAGACAGCTATGAAGAATATAGATGAAAACTCTCTTTGGTAAATAGTGTGGTCCACAGCTTATCATGAGATACTCTACCTCAAGACTTCCTTAGATTTAGTGCCGACCCCCCTTGTTATACCAGAGGCGGCTGTTTTATCCTGCCAAAAAAGTGTAAAACCCGTCAGCTGTATGTTATTCATGTCATCGTTCAGCCACAACTCTGTGAAACATAAGTTATTACAGTTTTTAATTTCCCGTTGGTAGGATATACGTGCTCGTAGTTCGTCTATTTTATTATCCAGTGATTGTACGTTGGCTGATAGGATCGTTGGTAAAGGCAGATTACCCACTCGCTGTCAGATCCTTACAAGGCAGCCAGACCTACGCCCCCAATATCTCCATCTCTTTCTCCTGCGAATGACAGGGATGAGGCCCTTGTCAGGTGTCTGGAGTAAATCCTTTGCATCCGACTCATTAAAGAAAAAAAATATTATTCTTTGACCCGAAAAGCTCTTTTCGGGTCATGAGAGATGGTGGRAGAAACATTATGTACAAAATAAGTTACAAAAACACACACAATAGCACAATTGGTTAGAGTACCGTAAAACGGCAGCCATCTCCTCCGGCTCCATTATTCCAGCTAATGAGTGTTAGCCATGACCCAACCTTTAAAAATAATTTGGTGTGGAACACATCAGACTAATTAACATGTGGATCTAGGACATGTAATAGAGGTCCATTTGTATTCAAAACAAAGCATATGTGTTCCCAGGCTGCACATATATATTAGGCAGTGTGGTGTGTGGGAGCTTTTGGAGTCCAGGGAGCTGTGAAACATTATGGCTGTGTTGCCATTTGAGATGGCCAAGCATACCAATGAATACAAATTAAATTATCTCCTCCTCACAAGATGTGAGAAAATCTCCTCAAAATGATACATGGTTTTCATTTACATTCTCCATGTATACTGTACTGTAGGTACAAATAACTCTGTTGTCCTCTGAGCCTGCTGACCACCTCTAATGACATTCTGATAGTTATTCTCCAAAATAATTCAATTACATTGTTTGTTATCATTCATAAGTAAATCATGAGTCTAATTATCTTATCTGCTTGTTAGTTTGTTGATCTTACTATTCCTCTATGACACAGGTTAGGTAAGCTACAGAGCAAAGATTTAAACATGGATTTAAGTAACGGTTTGACAATCACACTTCAGTCAGAAACCACAAGCAGAATATCTCCTCTTTGATTTGACATTTCACGATCACTATATGGGAATATGACATGGGTGCAGAAAATTGTGGCGTTTGAAATCAAATATAGACATTCTGACAGTGCCAACCAAAAAGACTGTGAATATGTGTTCTAAAGCTGGGTAGAAATGAGCGCTCGTCAAGGGAAACATAATTAGCCTCCTCCAAAACGGAGGCAGCGTCAGGTGTGAGGGCGTCTTTGAAGACAAACAAAGAGCCTCTTCCCCTGACATTTATCAGCAGTGAAACCCCCAGGGTGTCACCAAAAAGGATCTGAGTCTATACGCACCGCCTCGGAATCTTATGGAGAAATGCGGAGGAAACGTGTGGGTTGGTGATGAAACGACATCCTGACTGTAACACAAAGATGAAAGATCTAAAACAGAGTTGTATATAGGGCTACAATAACATAAAAATACTTGAATGGTTTGTTAACATACACGAGCGCTCTTGTAAATTGTTTTTGAAAGAAACATGTTTAAGATGAGGTTGTCTTTGAAGTATAAATGAGCTTCTTAACTCTAATAACTTAAAGGCTTCTGACACTCCTTAGCACCCAGCCGAACCTAGACTGAAGTCTTAAGAAAATGTGAACAAATCAATGTAACCACAGTAAGTTTCAAGTTTTAATGTCACGTGCACAAGTACAGTGAAATGCTTTTCTCTCAAGCTCCAAACCAAAAATGCAGTAATCAATATCAATGTAGCACTACAAATAACATAAGGTAGAACCAAAACACACAAGAAATAAAAATAAGAAATAAGAAGAACACGAGAAAGTAAGAAGCTATATACAGGGTCAGTGTATATACTGTGTGTCAGCACATCCGGGTGTCTCAACATTGTGGGTCTGTATTACAGTCAATAAACTGTTTATTATCCTCTGTACTAACAGGACAATGTTGTCTAAACCTTTTTATCACCTGTCTGGTTGAGATAATCCACCTTTTACTCTCTCTTTCTCTATACACACATCTCAGATGGTCCACATATCAATTATTTATGAATCAGGGTCAGACCACTTGTGGCTCAAAATACTTCAATCAGRGAACCACAGCAATGCAATAGCTGCTGACAAAATAGTCAGGAAAAGTCAGACAAAATGCATTCAAGAATTAGTTTGAAGGCCGTTAGAACAAATTGTGTCACCTTGCTACAATTATTTAACTATGTTCACTGATTTCATAAAATATCCATGATGTATTCAAAGAAATACCTACTGTATATAAATTATTCAAGCGCAATACCATTCAGCAGTGTAAGCCACTCACCCCATCATGATTTGCCAGTTTGAAGTATTTAATTATAACAMTTTTGCATTAAATTGCACTTCATTTTGTGTAGGTTTTTTGCCAGTTGTCATTCATTGGCCTATTTTGCTAGCACACAATGATTACCTCAACACAGTGGAAAGACCCCAGACTTCGGCGATTTGCCTTCTTTTTAGCAGAGTAATTATCTCTGTAGAGGTGCCATGCTGGCGCAATAATGAATGCTCCTGCAGCTTCATCTGATTTGAGAGGCCAGCCAATTAGGGAATCACAGTGACAGGTTGGAACAGTATTTCAGCAGGCTGTCACATCGCCTTTGCTGTGTCCAGATACAGTTGGAACTGCTGTCCTAATGAATCCTTCATCACCATGAGGACACCAACTAGGCATTGGGATATATCTCCTATACTATCAACAACTTGTCTAACGCTGGTGTAGTGCTTCATTTAAATTTGATCTATACTTTCTTGCAGTTGTAAGACAATCAAGGACATGCAAAGCGTGCTAAAGTAGTGTCAAAGACTTCAATTATTATTTTTAAGTCCCTAATGGTAACTTTCTAATATCAGCCACACATGATGAAGATATTAACCATGTTCTACAAGTCTACCTTCATTCAACAAGCTTTCAGTGATAATATTCTTTGCATTATATTAATGGTATGCAATAATCTATGCTCTTATGTTTACTGACCCAGAAGTATGACGTTTACGTTCAATTGTAGGTTTCAAGTTGCAATGTTTAGCTCTGCAACTTAACATTTAGTCCAGAGTTTGTCCCTTTGAGAGACCATAAATGATGAAGTGAGCTGCCGGGGCATTCTATGTACAGTAATTGGCCTCTACTCTCCTTAGCCAAGTCAGCAAGCCATAAAGAACACTGAAATGTTAAGGGAGGTGGGAAGGTACCTGCTTACAGGCCCACTTAAGATTATGGAATAATGACTTCACCCATTTTATATTCCCGGTCATCACATTCATGCATTTAATAGTGAGACATTTCAGAGAGTTACTAGAGCAAAACTCCAATTATTCAGGTGAAATCATCTCCCTATAATCAGACTTGATTAATGGGATTGTCATGCTGAGAAATCTGAGACGTTTGACAAACAACTCAAAGGCAAGCAGACAGGAAAATCCTATCAATTTCTCTAAGCCGGATAGAAGGTTAGAACTATTACCCTGAGTCGTCACATGATCGCTCTGTCTTCAGCAAGGATTGGTTAGAGACATTGGCCAGCAATTGAAGCGGCAAAACCTTAATATCTCCAGAGCTCGTCTGACCAAGTGGTCATGTGATCCTCTGGTCATTGAGCAGTAATTATAAGCTGACTGCACAGTCTGTACGCACTAGTGGTGGTCAGAGGAGTCAGACCTCACATGGATTAGAAGTGGAAGGCTTAGCATAGTGTTGTCAGCACTTCTCAAAGTCCCCAACTGGTCAAATCACTCACCGTGCATGGCCCTACCCTTGAGAGAGTGTGAGTAAGTGCCAAAGATGTCAATGAACTCTACATCTCTACATCATATGTGTGCACGTTTGAGTTCCTATCCATTTTTGGGATGAGAACTGAAGGGGATGAGGTAGTGATATCTCCCGGCCCCTTAAGAAAGTCAAGATAAAGATAAGATAAAGAAAACATATTCAAAAGTATGTATGGTAAGGATCACTGCATGACATACATTAGCTCCTACACTGATTGAACATAATAGAACACTCCAACTGATGGTTCCGGTATTGTAAGGGAATCTATGTGGTAAACTCGTAAACACCATGTACAGATGAAGGATCTTAATTTGATCACTCTTTTGTTGCTGAACATTTCCTGCACCACAGGAAATGCAGATGAGCTTCATGACTTACATAAATGTACTGACAATTCACACTAACACACAGTTATATTAACAGTATTGCACTTTTCATGAAGCCTAATTTTGGCCAGCTAATAGCCTAACCACCAATCAAGCTACATTATGGACTAAATGTTCAAATCCTGTTGGTGCAGGATTATTTTGCTGTGACACTGGTCAAATTAAGATCCGTATAGCTGTAAAGCATTTATTCACTGAAAATGTAAATGATGAAATGTCTTGAGAGGGAAAGAGAGAGATAAGAGAGACGAGAGAGAGAGAGAGAGAGAGAGAGAGAGAGAAGAGAGAGAGAGAGAGAGAGAGAGAGAGAGAGAGAGAGAGAGAGAGAGAGAGAGAGAGAGAGAGAGAGAGAGAGAGAAAGAGAGAGAGAGAGAGAGAAGAGAGAGAGAGAAAGAGAGAGAGAGAGAGAGAAAGAGAGAGAGGAGCCGTTGTGTAGCATCCATGGGCTGAGTGAGAGGAGACAATTCTCACAGGCTAGACAGGAAGAGAGCTATACAATAGCCTGAGAGGCAGAGTGGTGGTAACCATGGAAACAGCACCGAGAGTTTCAACAGCGAAGGTTGCAATATCAAAACTCCTGAGAAATAATGGCACTGCAGCGGTTCGTTAATGCCATTGCTGAATATCTCACAATTGGGAAGTTAACCATTGCGGTTGATAATAGTGGCAATGTCAAGAATGTAAAAGTAAAAAGTGCAGAAATCTCAGGAGATATGCAGCATAAGTGAGAATATCATTATGTGGTATTGATGTATAGGCTACAGTATATTTCTGACTCAATACACTAATAAGTTTGTGTATTATTTTTCTCAAGGATGTCAGGTTCCTACAGTTGCACCAATCATTATATTTCTATTGTGTTAGGCAATGTTGAGTTCGAGACCCATCTAAAGCGAGACCGATTCGAGATAAAATCACCACCATAACAAGAGTTCAAAATGTCCAGTATTTCTGTGTTCATATTTCAGAACAACATATGGATTCTTTAGACATTCAGAATAGTGAATAAATGCTGCTGAGGAAAAATAGAGACACTCTACAAATTATTACTGTATTTATATATGAATGATTCTAATAATATAATAATAATAATGATAATTATATTATTATTTTCAATGATTTCTGATTTAATCTCTTACATTTTTGTTGGAAAGGAAAGGGTTAACACTGAAGAATAAAAAAGATCCAATCAGGATTTTTCTTTGCTGGTCTCTGGGGAGATAAATCTAGCTAGCTAAATCAGCCATTGGCTAGTCCACCAGAAGCTAGATAAAGGCATCTGCCATTCAACTGTATAAGGGAAACATTTTGGAGTGACAGTGGAATCAACCAATCACATTTTGACTTAATGAGTGGGACCAAATCTTATTCAAATCTGTTCATATTCAACCCCAGGAAGAATATGACATTTAAAAAAAGAAATCAGACAAGCGACCACTTAGATATGGTCATTTTCACGTTTTCCTAAATTCTTAGAATGTTTGGGAATTATGTATACTAAGGCATTTGTGAAAATCCTATAGCAATATAGAGTGGGAAATTGGCCGTGCATTTGGACAACTAATATACTGTACACTGCAGTAAATAAAACCAAATAAAAACATTTGTCTTGTCCGGGACCGGTGTCTACACAGACCGGTGCACTATAACCAATCAGAGCTACAGTAGATTTACCTAATTGGAAAAAAAAGTGTAATACATTTTTTTAAATAAAAAGAGCTACAGTAGACCTTTATACAAACAAGTTATTTGCCACACGGGCCTGCCATCATTCACTTTGAACTAGCCACGTTATGACTGACTTGTGATCATTTCCCTTGCTAGTTAGATTGTATTGACATTCCCAGCTTTAGTTACATTCCTCCGTTTTATTTTTTCATTGAAAGTCATTGAAACTGAAACAAGGCATCCCGAATGGAGGCAGAAAACAATATTATGAATTATATGAATCATGCATTGAATTGCATCCATCTATTCTGATTTAGTGTACGTCATGGAACGTTGAGTCAAATATAACCTATTTTTAAAACCTCTTATAAAGTTTGTTTTGTAGCATAAACTGGGAATGTTATATTTTGACTGATATTATGACTGTCTTTTTGTTTCATATCTGCAAAGTAGTTAAAACTCTGCAGTTCCACTTTAATCTTTAGGTCATTGCATACTTTGTGTGCTAAATGTGAAATGTTTTTTGCAATGGGGAATAATAGTAGTACATTTTGATTGGGAAATGCTTAATGGTTGTGTTTTTGTATTCTTAGGAATATATTCTCATTATGTATTCTCATTATGTCTGAGTTTATTTCCTATAGATTTTTCACATTTTCAATCTCAAAATCACACTTTTTTAAATAGAAATAATAAAGAAAATGTAACCTCTAAGTCCACAACAATGCTTAAACCACATCAATCTGGTAGTCCTGTCAGGGCCTGGCTCCCCAGTGGGTGGGCCTCTGTCCACCCAGGCCCATCCATGTCTACGCCCCTGATGCAAACAAGCATGATGACAATTGGGCATCACAAATAGCCTACTAACCAACACTTCAGACTAAACTTTTTCAATACCTGGTTTGCGTACCCATTGTTGCTTTAGTTGGCATTTACTGGTAGATATCATAAATTGAAACAWCTTTCGTACCCTACCGGCTACCGATGTCATTCTTCTGTGAGCTGCTCCATGCCAAAACCAGCTGAGAGCTGCACATTCTTGCTCCTGGCAGATGATATTCCACTGAAACTAGGTTGTGTCCAGCACGCATGTGAATATAATTCACGTGCTTTGCGATTGTGTAGGCTACTTTGTGCATAATTTTTCTATTGTACTACATAATTGATAAGTCGTATACCTCCGCTACACTACTTTGATACGCATATATAGGGATTAAGAAGTGAGTATAAGCAATGCCCACTGAAAATAAATGGGTATACGGTTTATACCTGCATATACCCTCCTCTACACCACTGGCCCTTTGTGTTTAACAAAAAATGCACTCTCCTACACGAGTGTGCTGAGTGCGCTGGTATTACGGCTGTTGTCCTTTCAGAATCACAGACCTGTCACACACTGAAGGCCTATTGGTTTCTCTACTGCGCAAACATGTCTATAATAGATATAAAGGCTGTTAAGATATTAACATTTCAAGAAAGGAGTGTATATATTTGGCCTGGCGAAGAGGTTTTATGCGCTGACTGAATGGAAGCTGATAAATAATTTTTTACTCTGCTGGTCTCGGCTGGTCTCGGGAAGAAATTTCGAGTTGTCACTGTCCGAGACAGAGTACAACTGTATCCAACACAAAGACAAGACCTATACACTCAATATGTGGTCTCGAGACAGGACTGGAGTACTGCAACACTGGGGTTAGGTAACATTTGGCCGCAGGTTCCCAAACTGAGGTTTGTTGACCACTGGTGATTCGTGAGATGTTCCCTAGAGGTCCACAGGAGACTTTGAATTAGCCTACAAAACCAAATAATTTTTTATGATCTACAGTGATTGCATTATTACAAAGGCTGTCATAAAAGTACAAAGGTAGTGAGACAACGGAAATCTGCTTCATATCAAATAAAGGGAATTGAGGATTCTAATAAAACAGCACAGCAGGTGTTCTCCAACACATCTGTTTTCAAATAACAACATTATGATGCCAGGGTCGCTTTTAAACAGGGAGGAATTAGCCCTTTGGCCCATGGGAATGGTTCATACACCATTGGTTTCTGGGCCTCATGCCAGTCCCCGAGGTCCCTGTCTGTTTCCAAACAAAAAGCTCTCAAAAGACACAATCAATTGTAGGCTATCCCTGCATAATCAACACTCACTGGGATGTCAACTTGAAGTGTAGTTTACAAATAAATTTAAGTTGTTGTGCGTACAGACATTTACTGTCTAGGCCACATCATATCTGACTCCTTACAACTCTCTCACAATACTACTGAATATGAAGACGTTTTTGTCTGTTTCATACAGTATTTAAAAAAGTGTATTGCAGGGTTAGTTCATGAAGCATGTGTGACATGACATTTGTAACTGTTCTGATATTGCTGAAAATAAATAAACCGATTGAAAGAGTTAGAGTTCCCACTCTCCTGTATTTTTTTAAGATAGTCTTTTCCACTCTCTTTGACACATGCTGGGTGCTTCGAGCTGTAAAGCCAAAATGATTGCATCCACTGTGCTCTGTACAAAAAGCAATTGTGCGCTAGTAAAGTATTTGCTCAATGTAAGAGAAGGCATACATACCAAGTGACTGGATATTTAAAATAAAAAGTGACCGTCTCCTGGGCTTCCGAGAGGAACCTATAGGATTTTAGTATGCATTGTGGAGCACAATGGATCCTCACACATCTTGTTTGATAGTGTGTATTCCAGATGCAAGGTGTCAGCTCTTGTTAAAGTGGGAAGGACACCAAGCGCATGGCAGAGAGGCCTCTCTGTCTACCTTATGCTTACCTTTAAAAACATCACTGGGGTTATTGAGTGACATGGCATCTCCTCTGTGGTGACAGACAATTATTTGGTAAAACAGGCTCCTTTTTTTATTTGTAAATCAGTTGTCTTTCAAAGTGATGGGATGCCTTGTCAAGAGTAGACCCAGGTAGCCCCTGGAGTCTGATAAAGGTCTGAATTATACAAACAAATCAAGGATTTAACCCCGACACTAAAGGAGTAAACTGCTAATAATTATCTTATTATCTTACTGGAAGTACACCCTGATGCAACAGAATGCACTGAGTGAAATCAAAGTTGACTGCAGGTGTCACGCGGAGCGGAACAGGTGAACCCAAGAGCAGACTCGGACGAGGAGACTGGGATGAGGTAACCAAGGTATTTATTGAAACACGAGGAGGGGGGGGGGGGGGGGGGGATTGAGTGCAGGCCAGGGGAAGCTCGGGCAGGTTGCTGGAAACCAGGTGCGGAGGCTGAGGCTGGAGCGAGAGGTGTGGGGACAGGGTAAGCAGGTCCGGAGGGGAATCCAAGGGAACGTAGAGTGGGGAATCCAGGACAGACTAGCAGGACTGACGAGAAGTCGGACTGGAGACAGGGACCAGAGTCAGAGCTGGCAGAACTATAGCGTAGAGGAAAACAGCATCAGGCAAGGGAAGATAGGCACAACAGGAACAAACGGCTAGAAACATGGACTGACTGGGCAGAAATTACGATCTGGCAGTGTTGAATTGGCAGGACTGAGTATTTGTAGAGGTCTTGATTATGGAACAGGTTGCAGGTGGTGGGGATCTGCTCTGACTCCAGCACACCTGTCTCTGCCCACACAATCACACACACAGAGAGAGAGAGGGAGGGAGAGGGAGAGAGCACTGGGGGAGTGGCGGCAGGTCAAGGAGACACCGGATGAGCACTAGAGGGCGTGGCAGGAGCCTGCCACTCACATTCTATACGATACATTTATTAAACATAAGAATGAGTGTGAGTTGTCACAACCTGGCTCATGGGAAGTGACAAAGAGCTCTTATAGGACCAGGGCACAAAAAAATAATATAATAAATCATTTTGCTCTTTATTTAACCATCTTACATATAAAACCTTATTTGTTCATCGAAAATTGTGAATAACTCACCACAGGTTAATGAGAAGGGTGTGCTTGAATGGATGCACATAACTCTGCAATGTTGGATTGTTTGAGACAGTCTGTCTTAAATCATTTCCCACACAGTCTGTGCCTGTATTTAGTTTTCATGTTAGTGAAAAGAATCCACTCTCACATAGGTACGTGGTTGCAAAAGGTGTCACGTTCGTTTAGAGATGGATTGGACCAAGGTGCAGCATGTTAGGCGTACATCATACATTTATTAAATGAACACCAAAAACAAGAAAGAATAAACGACACGTAAAGTTGTAGCGCTAACACAGCAACTAACCAAAAACAAGATCCCACAAACTAATGGTGGTAAAGGCTGCCTAAGTATGATCCCCAATCAGAGACAACGATAGACAGCTGCCTCTGATTGGGAATCATACCCGGCCACTAAAGAAATAGAAAAAGTAGAATGCCCACCCAAATCACACCCCGACCTAACCAAATAGAGAAATAAAAAGGCTCTAAGGTCAGGACGTGACAAAAGGCATCAGTGACTTAACAGCGCGATTTGCCAAGCAAGGATACTCTGAGCGCAGCCCAATCCAGAAACCTGTCAGTGGCTTCTGATTAAATTAAATTTTCACAGAACCGCTTGTTGCAATTTCGATGAGGCTCTCTTGTTCAGATATCGGTAAGTGGACTGGAGGCAGGGCATGAAAGGGATAACTAATCCAGTTTTTTGTGTCATCCGTTTCGGGAAAGTACCTGCGTAATTGCACAACCAACTCACTCAGGTGCTTCACTATATCACATTTGCATTGTCCGTAAGCTTGAGTTCATTTGCACACAAAAAAAATGTATACAATGGAAAGACTGTTGTCGTTAATGCAGACAGAAGAGCTCTACTTCTTAATCATAGCCTCAGTTTTGTCCAGAACATTGAATATAGATGCGGAGAGTCCCTGTAATCCTAGATTCAGATCATTCAGGCAAGAAAAAACATCACCCAGATAGGCCAGTGATATGAGAAACTCATCATGCAAGAGGTCAGACAAGGGAAAATTATGGTCAGTAAAGAAAACTTTAAGTTCGTGTCAATACTTTGCCCCTTGATAACACCGCACTTCTGTATGTTGTAAAAGCGTTACGTGGTCTCTGCCCATATCATTGCATAGTGCAGAAAATACACAAGAGTTCAGAGGCCTTGCTTTAACAAAGTTAACCATTTTCACTCGTGTCCAAAACATCTTTCAAGCTGTCAGGCATTCCCTTGGCAGCAAGAGCCTGCTTGCACACGTGTTACCACTCTATGTCTCCCTGTCACGGCTTTTGCACCATCAGTACAGATACCAACATCTTGACCACCAAAGTCCATTTGATGTCACAAAGCTGTCCAGTACTTTAAAAACATCCTCTCCTGTTGTCCTGGCTTCCAGTGGTTTGCAGAAGAGGATGTCTTCCTTAATTGACCCCCCATAAACATAACAGACATACCAGGAGCTGTGCCAGGCCCACCACGCCTGTTGACTCATCCAGATGTAACACTTATGTTCCGCACGCCTCTATGAAGAGGGAACGCAACTCCCTGCTACAACGTGGAGTGAAAGCAGTATGGGACTGTAGGTGCGAGTAAGGATGACAAAGGCAGAGAATTGTACCATTTACAAGGAATTTATTCCGTCACAGTAATTTTGGGGAAAAGGGGCTGGACGGAACCAAAGCAAATAAAGTAAATATCAAAGCCCCCTCTCCTACCTTACCTGCCTACCCACCTAACTTAGCACCACCTGGTGCGCTAACCAAAATACAGGGGGTGGTCCGCCCAGGTCTTACCTAGTGTGCCTAGACAGTGAATATACTATGGGTATATGTATGCCCGCGGGCCTCTTGCCTAAGCACTCCCTAGGTGCCTTCCCGTTCCCCCCTGGGAACAAATGAAACAGAATACTAAACAATTTCACAAACAAACACAGGACATCAAATAAGCTCTATCTGACTGAGCAACAAACTAACACAGAACATACCAAAGCTGCTCCCAGCAACAACTAACACAGTAAATAACCCACAGCCATCAGCCTCCTCTCTCAGCAATCATCTCAGGATATACAATCAATCTCTTTTCTGAGCAACAGAACACTGGCTTATATACAGTAGCTTCAGAAGGAATCTAATTGAAGACAGCTGCGTCCTGACGAGGGGGCGGGGTCAGCTCTCCAATCATCAATTCGGGGCCGACCAATCAGCTGCTTGGGGAGAATTTCAGGAAGCAATTTCCTGAAACACACACACAAATACACAAACTACAACACAGAAACTGGGGAACGTAACAACATAGAATTCACTGGCTTGTATGCGAAGCAGTAATTGTTTCAAAACATCTCCTTCCATGTCACTGATGCGTCGTGAAACAGTGTTGTTCGGTATTGTCTGTATAGTTTTTGGATGGTGTTTTTTTAATGGTATCTGTTGCTTTTATACATGTCTTACTACTCGAAAGTCGTCTTAATTCTCGCTCAAAAAACTCCCGTGGCTTATTTTTCAAATTGGCATGTTTTGTTTCTAAATGTCTGCGCAACAGTGAAGGTTTCATCGAGTTGTGAGATAGTACTTTTGCATATATAACACACTGTGGCTGAGGAAAGGCACTACTCCCAATATAAGTGAACCCCAAATCAATGTAGTTCTCATCATATTTGCGCCTCTTCGATGGTCCAATGTCCCTGTCTGTTGTTCGGTGCTTTCCCGGGTAGAGAAATAGTACAGTCTGCTGTCATTCTGATCTGCTAAGAATATTACTCCTGCTTATCATGAAGAAAAAATACATCTGTTTAACTTTGGTGTAAACTAAAGGAGCGTGCTTTGAATTATTTTTGTTGTATTAATGCTATTTAATCTATCCTCAGACTAATATTATTCTGTTTGTCCTGTGGGTACCTTTGCCACTGTTTCACCCCTTGTGTGTTGCGCTGTCATGGTGTATTTGAGGGCAGTAGGTCTTCGGCTGCATCACATTCACAACTGTCAGTGTCCATGCTAGCTGGGTTAACAACAAATGTAGAATTACTGATGCTAGCATTGGATGTGCTCGTGGAAGCAGAACAACTTGTGTCGTCGGCAGGTGCAGGTTTAGTACTGCTGGTAGTAGCAGTACTACCAGTAGAGCTGGTATGTGTCTCTATTGACACAGGCCTTACTTTTTTAACCATTTATCAATTTTCGATTAAACGGAATGAGCAGCAGCTATGTTTGGCTACATATGGACCGTTAGTGGAATTCCCGCGAGGGAGTAACGGTTAATGTGATTGGATGTTAATTATTTGACTAGGCTACCTGTATTTGACATTGTGTTGTTATTTCGCTGAACACTAGATGATTCTCTCATTATTACACTGTATTTACGCTGTACTTACTATGGGTTAGGTTAAGGTTAATGTTACTGGTTTCAATACAGTGTGAGTACAGTGTAATAATGAGCCATTAGAATACTTGTTACATTGTAATTACATGGTAGTTACACAGTAATAAGGGCACTGTACTGAATTGGTGAAAGATAGGAATTTAAAAAAAATCACATGGCAATAGTCCCATAACTGCTGCATTGCGCAAACAGTGAATAAAATATACATTGAATTTCTAGCATAGATAATGTTACTCAATATACTTTTTTAACACATTCATATGTGCATCATATCAGCTAAATAGGACATTCTGGTTTGTGGTGTGACGTCCATGTCTCTGTCAGAGTGCCAGCTAGCTGCCCACGTATTGTCTCTTTGTCAATAAGCCTGTGTCCCCAGTGATCGCACACTGATTGAATTGTTGCCTGGTCTTGGCATGTGTCAGACATTCAGTGTTTAGAGAACACTCAGGTTCTGGCACCAAAGCTGACAATGCTGATCAAGCAGGGATGCCTTTATCGTGGGATAACTATGGCGATTAGAAAAGATAGATGCTGGCTAGGATTTCCAGTTCCGTGTACGAGGGCAAACTGGGCAAACAAAGTGTATGCCTAGAGCTTACAGCTGATAATGCAAACAAAAAGTGCTGCCATTACTGCATATGATATGCAGTAACAATTTAACAGCAGATAAATATGTGTCTTTCCATAAATGGCATATTCAATTTAATCATCGCCAGAAACACTAAAACATAGATATACAGTGCGTTCGGAAAGTATTCAGACCAGTTGACTTTTTCCACATTTTGTTATGTTACAGCCTTATTCTAAAATGGAAAAAAAAAAAAAATCCCCTCATCAATCCACACAATACCCCATAGTGACAAAGCAAAAACTGTTATTTGCTTGTATAAAAACGGAATTATTACATTTACATAAGTATTCAGACCCGTTACTCAGTACTTTGTTGAAGCACCTTTGACAGCAATTACAGCCCCAAGTCTTCTTGGGTATGACGCTACAAGCTTGGCACACCTGTATTTGAAGAGTTTCCTATTCTTCTCTGCAGATCATCTCAAGTTCTGTCAGGTTGGATGGGGAGCATTGCTGCACAGCTATTTTCAGGTCTCTCCAGAGATGTTCGATCAGGTTCAAGTCTGGGATCTGGCTGGCCACTCAAGGACATACAGAGACTTGTCCCGACGGCACTCCTGTGTTGTCTTGGCTGTGTGCTTAGGGTCATTGTCCTGTTGGAAGGTGAACCGTCGCCCCAGTCTGAGGTCCTGAGCGCTCTGGAGCAGGTTTTCATCAAGGATCTCTCTGTATTTTACTCCGTTCATTTTTCCCTTGATCCTGACTAGTCTCCCAGTCCCTGCCGCTGAAAAACATCCCCACAGCATGATGCTGCCACCACCATGCTTCACCGTAGGGATGGTGCAAGGTTTTCTCCAAACGTGACGCTTGGCATTCAGGCCAAAGAGTTCAATCTTGGTTTCATTAGATCAGAGAATCTTGTTTCTCATTGAGAGTCTTTAGGTGCCTTTTGGCAAACTCCAAGCGGGCTGTCATGTGCATTTTACGAAGGAGTGGCTTCTGTCTGGCCACTCCACCATATAGGCCTGAATGTTCTTCTGGAAGGTTGTCCTTCTGGAAGGTTCTCCCATCTCCACAGAGGAACTCTGGAGCTCTGTCAGAGTGATCATCTTGTTCTTGGTCACCTCCCTGACCAAGGCCCTTCTCCCCCGATTGCTCAGTTTGGCCGGGCGGCCAGCTCTAGGAAGAGACTTGGTGGTTCCAAACTTCCTTCCATTTAAGAATGATGGAGGCCACTTTGTTCTTGGGGACCTTCAATGCTGCAGGCATTTTTGGTACCCTTCCCCAGATCTGTGCCTCGACAAAATCCTGTCTCGGAGCTCTACTGACAATTCCTTCAACCTCATGGCGTCGTTTTTGCTCTGACATGCACTGTCAACTGTGGGACAGGTTCATCAATGGAAACATGATGCACCTGAACTCAATTTCGAGTCTCATAGCAAAGGGTCTGAATACTTATGTAAATACGTTTATTATTTATTTTTATTGTTAATACATTTGCAAACATTTCCCTTTTTTTTTTTTTGCTTTGTCATTATGGGGTATTGTGTGTAGATTGATGAGGAATATGTTTTATTTAATCCATTTTAGAATAAGGCTGTAACGTAAATGTGGAAAAAGTCAAGGGTCTGAATACTTTCCGGATGCACTGTAGARATATCCCCTCTGTAAATTGTGTATTCCCACTGTTATCAGCCTATAATACTCCAGAGTTTTATGTTTACCATTCTTGTATTGTATATTCTGTATGATGTCTATGTGGACTTGTGTCTGTATTCTGTTTGTATATTGTCTATTGCTGGCAGCACTTACTCACTAAGGCAAATTCTGGGAATGTGTAGATTTACTTGGGGAATAAAGGTGATTCTAATTCTGACATATCCCTGACCTCCACATCMTTTGAAATGCACCTTATATGCATTTTAAACTGGACTATTACGACTAATTGGCATTCCCAAATCTCCAAATATTTTGACTTCTGCCATGTTAGTTTGGAGAATCAATCAAGGAAATTCCACCAGGTGAGATTAGCAGAGTTCTCCCATCCCTTTTTATTTTTATTTTTAAATGTAACCTTTCATTTAACTAGGCAAGTCAGTTTAAGAACAAATTCTTATTTACAATGACGGCCCACACCGGCCAAACCCAGACAACACTGGGTCAATTGTGCTCCACCCTATGGGACTAGCAACCACAGCTAGATGTGATGCAGCCTGGATTCGAACCAGGGTGTCTGTAGTGACACCTCTAGCACAGAGATGCAGTGCCTTAGACTGCTGCACCACTCTGGTTAATCTACACAGACACAGTGATTCCTGCCTGCCCCTCTCTGCACAGCCTCCATAGCCTGCAAATAAATAAATAAGTTTGTATGAAAGACAGGGGAATAGGAAGCTGTAATGACGTTTTTGAAGCTGCACAACAGGGATGATACATTTTTGTAGCTTACATCTTTAATTACTTTTATGGTATAAGGCACTGGGAATTGTTACCCCAGCAGAAAATCAAGTTTTCCACTCCGCTGCTTAGCCCTGTTATAGTGGCAAACAAACCTGCGTCATCAGCAGTGTTTCAACTTGTACACGAAGACATGGAGGGATCAGCTTTGGATGATTTCTCCTCTGAAATTGAATACAAGAGGTGGGCCCACGCACAAAATACTACTCTACATTGTCTCTGGGAAGGGAAAGACTAGAAGAACACAGAAAACATCCATTGACATGTACGATAAACATGCCTCTTGGTAATACTCAGACATAATGCAAAGGTAATAGGATGCATCCTTTCTTATTTGAAGTTGGTTGGTTATATGCATAGGGATATCAACAGAGTCGGTTGATTATATGCATAGGGATATCAACAGAGTGTGTTGATTTATATGCATAGGGATATCAACAGAGTCGGTTGATTATATGCAATAGGGATTATCAAGCAGAGTTGGTTGGTTATATATGCATAGGGATATCAACAGAGTTGGTTTGGTTATATGCATAGGGATATCAACAGAGTCGGTTGATTATATGCATAGGGATATCAACAGAGTCGGTTGATTATATGCATAGGGATATCAACAGAGTTGGTTGTTATATGCATAGGGATATCACAGAGTTGATTGGTTACTATGCATATGGATATCAACAGAGTTGGTTGGTTATATGCATAGGGATATCAACAGAGTCGGTATGGCTCCTAAGCAATCCTAAGTCAAAATTAATTCTGAGTTTCCATTCAGATAAAATACCCTATAGAAAACAAATTGACATTGTCCTAGGACGATCTGATTCTGTTTGCCCACAGTGGTACATAAAAGTGACAAACATGACTTTGTGGAGGAGAAAACATTCTGTCTTCTCAATATTTTTATTTTTGCTCTTGTCATTTACTTTGAATAACCCCTGTGTTGAAACCTGCTGTATGAAATGTGGATATCAATCTAGTGAATCTTTAATCCATTTACATGTACTTGTGAATGTCAGCAGGTTTGTCAACAGTAGGCAGATTGCGTAAACGCGGGACAGAATGAATTATGGGAAATAATCCACAGAGGAACACAGATCTTTGAAACCCAAGGGCATTCTAGCACTCAGCACTTGAGAAGGGACCCTCTACGTCGAGAAACCTACAGTAGGTAGAGCTGACATTTTTTACGTCGAAACTTACAGTAGGTAGAGCTGACATTTCTTTACATCCCAGAAACCTACAGTAGTGTAGAGCTGACATTTCTTTACGTCCAGAAACTACAGTAGTGGAGCTGACTATTTCTTACGTCCAGAAACCTACAGTAGGTAGAGCTGCATTTCTTTACGTCCAGAAACCTACAGTAGGTAAAAGCTGACATTTCTTTACATCCAGAAATACAGTAGTTAGAGCTGACATTTCTTTACGTCCAGGAAACCTACAGTAGGTAGAGCTGACATTTCTTTACGTCCAGAAACCTACAGTAGGTAGAAGCTGCATTTCTTTACGTCCAGAAACCTACCAGTAGGTAAAAGCTGACATTTCTTTACATCCAGAACCTACAGTAGGTAGAGCTGCATTTCTTTACGTCCAGAACCTACAGTAGGTAGAGTGACATTTCTTTTACGTCCAGAAACCTACAGTAGGTAGAGCTGACATTTCTTTACGTCCAGAAACTACTACAGTAGGTAGAGCTGACATTTCTTTATGTCCAGAAACCTACAGTAGGTAGAGCTGACATTCTTTACGTCAGAAACCTACAGTAGGTAGAGCTGCATTTCTTTGGGTCCAGAAACCTACAGTAGGTAAAGCTGACATTTCTTTACTCCAGAAAACTACAGTAGGTAGAGCTGACATTTCTTTAGTTCCAGAACCTACAGTAGGTAGAGCTGACATTTTCTTTACGTCCAGAAACCTACATGTAGGTAGAGCTGCATGTTTCTTTACGTCCAGAAACCTACAGTAGGTAGAGCTGACATTTCTTTAACGTCCAGAACCTACAGTAGGTAAGAGCTGCATTTTCTTTACGTCCAGAAACCTACAGTAGGTAGAGCTGACATTTCTTTACTCCAGAAACCTACAGTGGTAGAGCTGCATTCTTTTACGTCCAGAACCCTACAGTAGGTAGAGCTGACATTCTTTACGTCCAGAACCTCAGTAGGTAGAGCTGACATTTCTTTACGTCCAGAAACCTTACAGTAGGTAGAGCTGA